>NW_011888803.1:5900509-5985740 GCF_000151845.1 Pteropus vampyrus | reverse complement strand
AGCTAATGTTTATTATTGGAAGACTCAATACCATAAAAATATAAACTTTTCTTAAGTTCACTGCAATTCCAACTAAAACTCCAATGTAATTTTGTATGGAATTTAATGAGCTGAATCTAATATTTTCATGGAAGACTGAATGACCAAGAATAGTTTAGATAATTCCAAAAAAGAAGAAGGAGGTAGATAGAATGAAGATAGAAAGAAGGATGAAAATATTAAGTTTTATTATAAATCTAAGATAGTAAGACAGTGTAGTGACAAATTGCTAAACAAATGTTCGGAGGAACAGAAGAAAGAGCTCAGAACAGACCTGTGCATATATGGAAATTTGATTTATGGCAATATAGACATTATAGATTACATTGGAAAGAATATGTTTTTTTAAATTTATTTTTATTAAATGATCCTGAGATAATTGAGTTATCCCATAAAAAATCAAATTGGGTCCTAACTCATATATGTGCAAAAGTCAGTTCTAGGTAGATTAAAGATTTAAATGCAAATAGCACAGTATAAAAATGTTAAAAGACAAGACGAGAAAACATTTATTATACATATAGTGTACAGAGAATGAATATCTACAAGTCATTAAAAAAAGACAAACAATCCAGTAGAAAATTGGGCAAAAGAATGACTAGGCATTTCATAGAAGAGGATACACAACAGATTTTAAGTCATATGGAAATACGTTCCACCTGGTTAGTAATCAGGGAAATTTAAATTAAAAGTATTCCGATATCTTTTTACAAGTGCAAGATTAGGGAAAAAAATTGAAAGCTAGACAATGCCGATATAGCCTAAAATGTCAGTTAACATGAATTCTCACCTATCCAGAGGATATATATAATTGTACAACCATTTGGAAACAGTTTGACTTCACCTACTAAAGTTAGACATTTGTACTTTCTCTGCATCGGTATATATTCTAAGCACCCTAGAGAAACTTGTATGAATTCATGGCAATTTTTTTCTAAGTTCATAGTACCATTGTTTAATGTAATAAAAAATTTAGAAATAGTCAGAGTGTTCAGAAGAAGCATAACAGATATATTCAATTGTAATAGTCATAAAATGGAATATCATACACTAGTACAAAATTAAATTTCAGCTACGTATATCAACATTAAGAACCAAGTAACAGAAGAATACACACAATATGATTTCATTTATATACATTTCCATACATACAAAACTAAGTCCTATAATATTTAGTACTTAAATCATATGTAATAAGAATAAAAAGAAAAACAAAAAGATCATTAAAATAATATTTACAAAGGAATAAACTTGCTGAGCAAAGAAGAATTTAATTGAGGGATTCTCAATAACTAGTTCTATTCTATTTCTTTAGCTATGTGGTGGCTCAATAGAAATTCATTTTATTTTTCTTTTAACTGAAATATATATTTTTTATATACTTTCATACATGTGACATATTTTATAATAAAGAATAATAAGTTGTCATTCATTCGTTCGCTCCTATATTAATTTAACAGATAATCATTGAATGCTTTTTCTCTGACATTGTATCCATGTTAAATTGAATAAATGAGTTATATTTTTTCAAAGAGCTAAGTATCTAGTATAAGTTATAAGTAAGCACACCAGAAATAACAATACAGTATAATCACATGTTCCATGATAGATCTGTGCACAGAGAAAAGACTGCTAAACAGGTCTAGGGTTTGGGGCTAGGTGAGTTCAGAGAAGACTTCTTACAAATACAACATCTGAGTTGATCACTGAAACATACTTGAGAAGGTGTTAGCCAGGAGACCAGTCCCTAGAAATGAATTCCAGAAATAGCCAAAAGTAAGTGAGGAGGTGGACGTTCTCGAGAAAGCAGGCTTTTTAAAGAACTGGATGAAACTGGTAACTTTCTGGCAATCGCCATCTGATTGCCTAAGCACTTTGGAATTTAAAAAAAAAAAAAACCAGATTCATTGGGGCTGTGTTGGGGGGCGGGAGAGGCAAAAAAGAAAAAAAAAATGCAGAGCTTTCAGAATCTAGCCATTTTTAGGCATGATGTATTCTTGTTGACCCAACACTTAAACAGGAAGCTACCAAAGGGAATCAAAAGTTCTACAATTCATTTTTTAGCTTGATGTTATATAAAGGGAGTGGTTCTGGTAACCATAAGGTTGATTAGTCAGGAAACTTATGTTTTAAATTAAAACTGGTCAAATGCCTTGAAAAGATAAAAGAACTTAAAACAATTCTCTTCTACTATCAGAGAAGAGGAGTTACTCAATAAAGTAGAGGAAATTATTTAAAGTAAAACAGCAGTTGGAAGGTTCAGAGAAAGCCAAAATAAATCAGAAGAAAGTTTATGAGAAAAGCAAGAAATTAAATTAAAAAATGTACTAGTCTTTTAGACATCACGTTTTAAGAGAGACCAATAAACCCTAACACATCCAAATCAAAGGGTGATGATTAAAATATTAAACAACCTAAACTAGGAGGACGGAGCTTAAAAAATTAAAGTCAAAAGACCTGAGAAATGTTTAGCTTAGAGAAGAGACTCAGGGAAAGAAAATTTTTCTTCAATCTGTCAGTCTTGGATAGTTAACAGTGAAATAAATTTAGAGTCATATAAGGAAGAACTTTCTAACCATCAGAGTAACCTAAATATCAAATAAATTTTCTTGGTGTTGATGAGGTATCTATCACTACCTTCATAAGAAAGGCACAATAAACAGGCAGAGACAGTCTAAAGGTGCCATCAGATCCAATGAGTATATTTAGCTCTTCCACACCAAATATTTCCTGAGTATTGTTTCTAATTTTTTTTCCATATTTTTATGGAATCCTTTTGCACCAAAATATTGCATAGTAGAGAATTTTAAACCACTGACATGAATAAATTATTATTTATAGAATTTTATAGAAATAGAAATTAAACAAGTGAACCCAGATTATCTCTTAACTCACATGAAGTTTATAGTTTGAATAGTAAAATGTGATAAGACATAAAAGACCTTTTGATATATTCTTAATAACAAATTGTTTCAGAAATAAATTGTTATAAAGGCCATGGAGTAATTTTAGTCTTTGCTGCCATCAGGAAGATGAGGTCACGGCTTGCTCTTCCTTCCTAGATCTAACAGTGACTTTCCCACATAGTAAGAATGCGACATGATGACATGCAAACCTTGTTGCTCAGAATTCTAGGAAATTAAAGGAAAAAAATTCCCCCAAAATATGAACTCCCCGTGAAATTTATTTGTGATTAATCCAGAAAATACCAAGTTTACATGCACACTACAAATGATAGTTGCAGCATAAAGTCCTTCACAACAACAAATTGCATTAAAAAAACCCACAAGTCTCTAGATGACGTAAAATAGTTCAAAAAATCAGTACCAGACAGTGTGTAAATTTAGCATATCATAGCAAAAACCTGATGACCTTAAAACCCAGATCCCCTTAAGCCAAATTTGTTTTTGCCTTCCTTTACAGGAACCAAGAATCATTCAACTCATTCATGTCCTTCATGAATTCAAACCTTAAAATGAAAAGAATCCGTTAGAAATCAATAATTTCGAAGCCAAGTGATTTATTTCCTACTTCCTTTTTTTGTCTTCAAATTAAGAAGTGTTGATTTATGTTTTATCTAAATTTTTATGTAAATTTGTTTGATTAAAGGGTCTTCTCCTAAAATTTGCATTTAAAAACCATTGGACAAGATGATCTTTATGATCCTCTATAGCTCTAAATTCTGTGAGAACATAAACTATGCCTGTCTTTCTAATCTCCTATTTCCAATTCTCGGCAGTGCCTAACAGCGCTTAGGAAATATTGCTGCATAGATGAATGAATGAATAAATAAAAGGTGAATAAATACAATTCATAATTTTGTCCAATAAGGGATATGAGGAGCATTACCAAGAAATATCTTTTAACTGTTTCTCGGTAAACATTTGTTTATTCACTTATCAAAATTTTATTGAGCACTTTTGTGCACAGGTACTACTCTACACAGTTGAAATACATCAGAGAACCAAGTAGAAAAGGACAGACAATAGATAACAGACATAAATAAATGCTAATTTGGCGGAAGTTGATGACTGCTAAAGGCATTAATGGGAAAATATGGAACAGTGTAAAGGGGTTTAAGATGATCCAGGCACTGGATGGAGGTAATAAATACAGGTTGTGGTAATAAATACCGTGGTCTTGGAAGATTTCCTCTTTTTTTTTTTTTTTGAGTTGCCATCAATAAGAAATTTACTTGTTTAAAAAAGAAATCCAAATACTGGCATTGTCCAGAAAAATTTAACAGGTTTATTTATAATTGTTATAAAGTTGAACTGCTGAAACTTGTTCACTGAAACATTTTGACTTTCATTAATGCTTTATGTCCCCGCATTTATATTAAAAATTCACAAACAAATGAAAATAGAAAAACCGCGAATACCTGATTTCTGTCCCCTATTTTTCCACTTGCAATCATATACTTAGGTACCTTTTGACCCCATAGGGGGGAAAAAAAATGTCTAACATTTAGAACTGCCAATAACAGGAAGAAGAGTTTTTTTGTTGTTTTTTTTTAAAGAATGAAATGTTTCCCGTCCTGGTGGATTCTTAAGCATGTTCTCCACGTATGTGCCGTGCTAGCTGGATGTCTTTTGGCATACGTGTTACATATTTGGCATTGTGTCTTCAAAAAGGCCAACCAGATAGGCCTCACTTGCCTCTTGCAAAGCACCAATAGCTGCACTCTAGAAGCACAGTTCTGTTTTGAAGTCCTGATCAATTTCTCGCACCACACACTGGAAGGGAACTTTGTGAATCAGAGTTCAGTGGACTTTGATAACGTCTAATTTCACGGAGTGTCACAGTACCGGGCCTGTAACGATGAGGTTTCTTCACCCCTCCAGTAGAGGATGCACTCTTGTGAGCAGCTTTTGGAGCCAGTTGCTCCCTCAGTGCTTTACCACCGGTGGATTTGCAGGCCGTCTGCTTTCTACGAGCCGTGGTATAGAGACCTCTTTACTTACCCACCTTCTTCGACTGGATCTTGGCAAGCTAGAGGCGATGCAGCAGCTTGGAAGATTTCTTTTTGAAAGTGACGTATGATCACAGTTTTGAAGATGGTGATCAAATTTGTCATGCAGAATACCTGGCAGAAAAGAATTCTAGGCAGAAGAAATAGGTAGTGCAAAATTTCCAAAACAGAAGTACACATAGCATGATAAAGAACAGGAAGAAACTAATGTTTCTAGATTGGAGTGAGCAAATATGAACTAGTAGAAGATAAGGTTTTCTTAATCTGCTCAAACTGCCATAACAAAATATCACAGACTAGGTGACTTACATACCCGAAATGTATTTTCTCACAGTTTCGAAGGTTAGAATCCCAAACTGAGCACATGCAGAGGTGATCCCTGGTGAGAGCTCTCTTTCTGACTTATAGACAGTTGACTTCTCACTGTGTGCCTACATAGCCTTTCCATGGTGTGTACATGCATAGATAGAGCGTGCGTGCTCGCTATCTCTCTCTCTCTCTCTCTCTCTCTCTCTCTCTCTCTCTCTCTCTCTCTCTCTCTCTCTCTGTCTCTTTTCCCTCTCCCTCTCTCTCTCTCTTCCTCTTTTTATAAGACCATCAATACTAGGACCCCATCCTTATGACCTCATTTTACCTTAATTACCTCCTAAAGCTCTATCTCCAAATGCAGTCACATTGAGGGTTAGGATTTAACCCTAATATGAATTGGGGGTGAAGGCATAATTCAGTCCATAGCAGAGACCAACAAGGTAAAAGTTGAGGGCAGATTATGTAAGGCCTTGCATACCATTATAAAAACTTGAACTGATTATCTCTGGAATTCTCTGTATAGAGGAGTTTTATTAATCTGTGTTCTATAAGGCCATAGAATTTTTTTTCTTCACATATTTTTGGCTTTTAACTTGAGCTGAAATGGCAAGAGACAAAACTATGAAGATACTCAAGATGAGTCTCAAATGTCAGCTTCGAATACTAGTTTTGAATATAATTGGAATAATTCGAGTGAATTTATTACTTGAATTCTATATCGCAAACCTTGGAATTATTGTCCTCTTAATTTAACATGCAAATCTATGCAGAAACACACAAAACAAGATTCATAAAGCAGGTGAAATAGATCTTCAGGCTTTATGCTAGGGGTCAAAGAAAGGAGACAAGAGGCAAGGAACATAAATTCTTTAAGGAGAGTGTTTGTATAATCTAGTATGCCAAAATATATATTGAATGTATGTATATTGGTAAACTGACTAGTTAAGCCAAAAATGAGGTGAGACCGTGTTCAATTTAATTACAAAGAATCTTACTGCATACTGCATAAAGTATACTAATGGTCTAACAGATAATATACAAAGATGTCTAATTGCTACTAAAGATTAGCTATTCAACACATATGTGCCAGGAATTTTTGGCAGAATATCCTTCCATTTAGCCAGAAAGTAACCTACCTAGTGAAAAATCTAATTTGATATTTGTCCAATGTCATTAAGAAAAAAATAAATGCAAAGAGGAAACAAAGAAATTAAAAAATATTTTGTGCTCATAGATTGGAAGAATTAATATTGTTAAAATGTCCATATTACCCAAAGAAAGCTACAGATTCAATGCTATCCTTATCAAAATCCCAATGACATTTATCACAGAAATAGAACAAAAAAATCTTAGAATTTGTATGACATAAGAAAAGACATCAAATAGCCAAAGAAATCCTGGGGGGGGGGGGAAGAACAAAGCCAGAGGTATCACACTCCCTGATTTCAAACTATATGATAAAGCTATAGTAAGCAAAACAGTATGGTATTGACAGAAAAACAGACACACAGACCAATGGAACAGAATTGAGAGCCCAGAAATAAACCACATATATATTTAACATGATTTATAACAAAGAGTCAAGCCATAAAATGGAGAAAGAACAACCTATTCAATATATGGTGTTGAGAAAACAGGACATCCATATGCAAAGAATGAAATTAGTCCACTATCTCACACAATACACAAAAATAGATTAAAAACTTGAATGGATTAAAAAGACCTGAAATTATAAAATCCATAGAAGAAACATAGGCACTAAGCTCCTACACATTGGTCTTAGGAATGTTTTTGTGAATTTGGCTCCAACAGCAAGAGAAACAAAAACAAAAATAAATAAATGGGACCACATTAAATTTAAAAAGCTTCTGCACAACAGAGGAAACCATCAATAAAATAAAAGGCACCAAAACAAATGAGAGAAAATATTTGCAAATGATATTTCTGTTAAAGGGTTAATACCCAAATACATAAAGAACTCATACAACTCAATAATAATAAGAAAAAACAACCTGATTAAAACATGGTCAGAGGATCTGAATAGACATTTTTATTTAAAAAAAATGCAAATGGCCAACAGGCACATGAAAAATGTTTAACATCACTAATTATTAGGAAAATGCAAATTCAAACCACAATGAGATATTACCTCATACCTGTTAGAATGACTATTATCAAAAAGAGAAGAAATAACAAGTGTTGGAAAGAATATAGAGAAAAGGGAACCCTCGTACATTGTTGGTAAGATTGTAAATTGGTGAAGCCACTATAGAAAACAATTTGGAGGTTCTTCAAAAAATTTAAGAATAGAAGTACTATATTATCAAGCTAGTCTACTTCTGGGTATTTATCAAAAGAATATGAAAACACAAATTTGGAAAGATATATGCACTTCTATGTTGATTGCAGCATTATTTATAATAGCCAAGATAGTAAAAAAAGTGTCCATCAACCAATGAATGGATGAAAAGGTAATACACACACACACACACACACACACACACACATTGCGAGTAGTATATATGTACACAATGAAATACTACTCACAATAAAAAGATGAAATATTGTCATTTGCGACAACATAGATGGATTTTGTGGGGATTATGCTATGTGAAATAAGTCAGTGGGAAAAGGACAAAAATCAAAATTTCACTCATATATGTAATATAAAGCAAAGAGAAATGAATTAACAAACAAAACAAAACAAAAACAAACACAGATACAGATAATCATTGGTGGTTACCAGAAGAAAAGGGTGGGGAAGAGGGCAAAATGGGTAAATAGGATCAAATGTGTGGTGAGAGATAGAAACTAGACTTTTGGTGGTGAACACTCCATAGAGTATACAAATGTCAAATCATAATTGTGCACCTGAAACATTTAATACTGTAAACCAATGTTATCTCAATAAAAAAAAAGAAATGCAAATAAAGAACATAGTTACTATTATACATTAGAATTACCAAAATTGAGCTATTTGTAAAAATTTTATAAGCATGTATTATTTTAAATCATATCATCATCACCATTATCATTAACAGTAACTCATAATGTTTTAATATAAAATGATGTTTTCTTATGTGATAGCATAGAATATTTCACCCAATGCAAATCTATGAGGGGAAAAGAAATTGCACGTATTTTTTTGTAAGTCTAAGCAAGGTCTAAGAGATCAGCTGTATAATCTTCTCATTTTACAGGTGGAAAGAGACCCAGACAGGTTAAATAGTGAAATGTAAAATTGAAGTGATTTGTTCTCACACAGATTTAATGGTTTCATTCTTATCTACCCATTCAACTCCAAATCTAGTCAAGCAAATAAATAAATAATAATTTAAACAAATAATTTAGAAAATGAGATTCACTAAAA
The DNA here is from genome assembly GCF_000151845.1 of Pteropus vampyrus. Lineage (NCBI taxonomy): Eukaryota > Metazoa > Chordata > Mammalia > Chiroptera > Pteropodidae > Pteropus > Pteropus vampyrus. Next base: position 5,977,050 of record NW_011888803.1, on the reverse strand, counting down.
TATTGCTATTTGCTGTAAGCTTTACCAATAAATCACCGATTTCAACCCTAGGGAAGAGGAATACATTTTTCAAGATGATCTGACTACAAAATTTCTATTATTTGTGTGTTAGGTCTGCAACCTATTTTATTGGTTTGTTTTGCTTTAGATCTGCTAGGAAAAAAAACTACGTAACTTTCCATCCTGATTTAGATACATACCCCAAATCAATTTTCCAACCATAAAGAGAGATAGACATCAAAATAATATATTAACATCCGTGCATAGATTTCTCTAAACGAGAAATTTTATACAGGGTTGATCTGTGCTCTTTATCTACAATAGACCATGTTACCAAAAGAGTGCCTCAAGAACAATAAAAAAGAACACAAAAGACCTTTGTTATGACCCCATGTATCCAAGGGTCATTGTTCTATTGCAATCAGTGCTTATTGTTAGTTATAAGCTGGTGACTTCTATATCACTGTCATGAGTTATAACTCTGAAAGTAAAATGAAGCAAAGAAACTAGCAAAGCTGACCCAACAAAGACAGATATAAAATTAGCAGTGGACTAGAGATAACTTTATGCCAGTTGCTAAGGGCAACGTACAACTGATGGATAATCTAATAACGCACATTAAGCCACACTTATACTAAATAAGTTCACAACATCATTAATATCCGTAGCAGCAGGGGCACTGAGTTGACTGAGGTAAGCAAAGGTGTTGATGATGACTATACCTTAGGGAAAGGCCTAACCACTTAATGACCTGATAGGAAGCATAACAGAAGGGGGAAAAGAACATTGTAGTTTCTGCTTCATTTGTCCTTACTTTTAACTTAAATAGCCCCTGTGAAACTCTATTTCTTTCCAATGCTGCCACATTTTACGTGTCCCTCTTATTGAAGGTAAAGGAGATATAACCTTATGAACATAAATTCTCCTGTCAGCAAGTCTCAATTTCTACTATGTCCTGACTATTCTTCCCCACTCATGGTCTGCTTCTTTTCTATACTGATTGCCTGCCTTCTGCTCTACATTGGAATAAAGGGGGCAGGAGGGAAGGAGAAGAAAAGAAAATTGAGTGTTTGAGGAGGTTATACATACGCGAAGGTTATTCCTAACAAAATCATGAAGGCAAAAATAGTCCAGCAATTAACTACACTTTTAAATTTATTATTCTCTGTTCCCATGTTACAGTGATGTGGCTAGTGAGATCATTTTCTATGGCATGCCAAATTTGGACCTTTATTTGTCCCTCTTCCCCATGAATACACTTACCATCATCCTTTTAGGAGCCAATTGACTTAATAACTTAATAACTGTTGACAATTAATTTGAGTACTCTTGATAGAAAATGCTTTGTCTAGAAGGAGCGAATCAAGCAGAGCAATTTCAGACCTCATGACAGATTCTAGATTATGGAGCAGAGATAGCTTGAGCATGGGGTATTGTATATTCCTTAAATAATACTCTCTAGCAGTCAGCAGCTCTATATCCTGCAGAATCGACTTGACCTATATGAAATCACGGAGCCAGCAAATGTTAGAATTCTCAAGGACCTTAGAGATTATCTAGTCAACCACTTTTGTTTTGCATTTGAGAATTTTAGAGTTTGTCCGAAGTCAGTCAAGAGTGATTATAACTACAGTGGTCTTATGGCATTCTCAACAAATAATAACCTCAGACACAAGAAGGTGCTTTGAGACTTGTCAATGAAAAATGTGGGCTCTGAATTCAGGCTGCCTAAGTTTGAATCCTGGTTCCAGAATTTACTAAGGCTTTCTGACCGAACAAGTTACTTAACCTCCTTGTACCTCTTTCTTCATCTGCAAAATTGGATTAATAAAACAATCTACTTCACTGGGATAATAGAATAACTGTAAAGATTTAATAAAGTAATAAGTATAAGCACTAATAATAGCTTGGAACATAAGTGCTCAATAAATTTTATACTATTTTTAAAGAAATGGCAAAAAAGTTTGTACTTAGTGCTGTCTTCTAATCTTGTTCTTTTATCTTTTCTCTAAATCTTCCTCATCCCTTCTTTCTCCCAAACTCACTGCTATCTTCCAAAAACCCTTCATTAAGGCCAAGATGTAGTTTTGTTCAGTGCTGTAAATACGATTTCTAAAACAGTGCCAGACATGTAGTAGTAGGCACTCGATAAACACTTATAGGATAAATGTACACTAGTTCTGAAATATCTAATAAGAGACATTGTGGTTTTTGAAATTTTTCGGAAAAGTCAATATGTATCTCTTTCTTTTATTTTTTTCTTTTGTTTTAACAATTTATTCCTAAAGTATTTTTGGAATTCTGCCTTTCCCTCTATGATCTCCAATGGCTGTAGCTAGCTCACCTTTACACTTTCCAAGAACCTGGGAACCAAAATGCTCTGTGTTTATATCATATAAGAAGGCATGGTAATGCCCCATCATCACAGCACAAAGCACAATGCTTTCTCATCTCCAGAAACTATTATGGCTGAATGGTGTTAAAATCATTTAAATTTTAAAGTTTAGGGTTGGAGTCTGAAGTTCACTATTAACCATCTGTGTGAACTTGGACAACTCATAGTCTTTCTGGGCCTCGATTTCTATCTTTATAAAAATAAAAAGATTAATTTAGATGATTTATCTTAAAGTTTCCTATAATTCTTAAGACCCTAATCTCTATAACTAGAAAGGATGGGTGCTTTGTAGAGAACAAGCTTCAATATATGTATTTTTGATATACTAAATTTTACTTTAACAGCATTTACTCTGAAATCTGTAGAAACTCATAATCTTTGCCCATCATAATTCTAGAGAGACCTCATTGTTGTATCCTATAGACTATGGCTTCCAATTCACTCCAGTTAGACTTCCAGTTAAACTAATTGGAAGTCCTAGGAATGGACAACACATTAACAAGACTTGGAAAGTGAGAAGAAACATTATAAAGGTATTTCTGACATGATTTCATGTTCAAGAACTCTGATGTTGCGGTTCCTGTCTATTTGAGACATCTTATTGAACATAAAGGACACAAGGTTAGTAATGCTATTTGTGATGTCAGGGTCTACCTGACTAATTCCTTTATTTTTCTGTATTAAACTTTCCTTTTTCACTCTAACCCAAGTATGAGCTTAGGGCAACTTAGAGGAAACTCGCTTTGTAGTTTCTCTGTCCTCAGCTTCCCCATCTATAAAATTGTAAAACAATGACAATAATTATATCTATTTTATTGACTTGTTATGAATATCAAGAGGAAATATGACTGCAAATTTACTGTGTAAAAAGCTAGTCTATGAGATTTTCAGTATTTTATGATTTTGAGTACTCCATCAGTCTCTTTTTCTTTCGTGTCAATTTTGATCCTCTAATCCAATGCTAGAATCTTTAAAAATAAAAATTACATCATTTTAGTGAACCAAGCATTGAAAGAAGTAGCAAAAAACCTAATATCTGTCTTAACTGACCAGTAGTCACATTAATGTGTAACCCATAACCTTAAATGAGTCATTTAGACTTTCTGAGACTAGGGTTTTGTTTTGTTTTGTTTTAATTTGTAAATTAGGAATACCGCTCTGTCTAGTATGATGATCACAAGTAATAATGTAGGTGAAATATTTTTAACAGTAAATTTCTTTTCAAATGAAGCACACAGGTCTTCAAGTAAGCAGTATAAAGATGAAAATGGCCAATTATTCTATAGACCTCATTGTGTAGTTCTAGGTACATATTAAGCACTAAATAAGAATTTTGACAATATAGAATATTAGAGTGGGCAAGGATTAACTGTGGAGATTAACTAATCTAATCCTCATATTTTTTTTCAGGTGAAGAGACTTATTTTTTAAATTATTTCTTCTATAAAATTAAACTAACCTGTCTTTAAATAAAAAAAATATATAAATTTAATGTTTAAGAGTTAAACTAAGACATACATGTTAATATATTGACTGATAGTGTACTTTTTTCTTCCAAAAATTTCTGGGATTCTGGACTTGTAATGATACAGGAGTGGATGGAGTGATCCCCTCATGTTCTTTAAGCCAGAAGAAAAATAAAATGATATTGTATTGACCTACAACGATTTCTGAATATAAAATAAGAAATCTCTATCTAAAAAATGAAAGACATGATGGTACTAGTACAAGTTATAGCCGAGGAATAAATGGGCACTACAGATACTTTGTCACATAATAGAAATCTCTGATCTACAGTAGATCATAATGAGACCATCTACCGAATCTGGTTGGCCTTTGATTCTGTGATCTCTAATAGGAGTTCCACTGTAAATTAATTTGAAACTCATTTTATAAATTTCAGTCTTTGTACTGTTCAAAACACTAAACCCGACATTGCCTTAAAGAACTACCCCTTACAGTATCAGTAATGTCTCTAATCAATCGGTTAACGGAGGTACCTCAGACTCAGTTTCAGCCAATTACTTACAGAGAAGTCAGTGCAGTGCCTCACTTAAGAAAGCACAATACGGCCAGGGCAGATAATTTAAATCTAAAGCTTCTTAAGCCAGCTGCTTCATTAAGAGGTAAGCTAGTAACTGATATCTTTAATTTAACACTCTTTTCGAGAGATCTCCCAGCAACCGGGATGTGTGCCAGAGTAATAACCTCATAAAAAAAAATTTTTAAAAAAAAAGAAGAAGAAGAAGAAGAATTAAAACAGGCTCGAAAGAGGGTAGTGGAGAAATAAAAGAAATTGATCTAGGGTTATTTTTCATAACCCAAATGACTCACTTGGTAGCCGCCCAATACTAAACCTAAATTCAAATGCTTTGAAAGAGGAGGAATTGATTGTAAAAGGGGATGTGAGACCTATAGAAATTCAAGTTAGCAGTATAAAGATGAAAATGGCCAAAAATAGAGCACTCTCTGAAGACAAGAAATATAATGGAAATTTTTGGTATTTCTGTATATGATTTTATTATCTGTTTTTTAGTAAAAGTATATTGAGTCCACATTATGCTGTGAAGCCAGTATAGTGCTGAACACCATAGGTGATTCAGATGGAGATAAGATTAAAGAAGAGGAAAAGATCAGTTAATACAAGGTGAGATGCATTAATATGCTCAGATATGAATAAATAGAATAAGTTCAGAGAAGAAAGAGCATAGTGTAGATAGGTCTTCAAAAAAATTTTGCTTGCATACCAGCTAAAAGATTTTTGTCATGTTTAATGGGTTGCATAGAATATAATTTATGGTATATTTTAAGGACTAACATTTATTAAATAAAACAGCTAGAACATTTTGTACAAAGTATCCCAAAGTACCTAAATATCATGGCAATTTGATACCAAATGAATCCATTTTCAAAGCCAGAAATTTTATATTATTTCATTTACTTCTTGGGTTCATATTTTCATTTCAGTTACCATAAAAATTATCTTATCTTTTTTATGCTTATCTTCCCTGTCAAAAATATGAATGTAAATTAAAATTTTTATTTTGATTAAATTTCCCTTGACTTAATATCTTTGACTTAAATACTCCATAATCTCTTTGATCTAATATCATACAATTGATTGAAAACATTAATTATTATTTATTAACTATAAAAAGTAAACTTTATTAAAATAATTTTTATCTAAATGAGGTTATTATTTTTAATTAGTTCACGTATCATAAAAGAATACAACTTATTGGTAAAATGTTAGTGAAATCATTAACAAGTCTATTTCTATTTTTTGTTTGCTTTAAAAATCTACTGAGAAAATTTGTCCTTATAAGCAAATAGATGTGAATAGAAGAACTCCTCAATTCTTTGAACATTTTCTGAGGTACATATCAAAAATCACATTGTGAACTCAATTAGGTCTTTCTTCAATTTTGTTGTAAGTAACAATTGAGTCAATAAATTCATATTATTCAGTCATTAGAATCTTGTAGTTTCAGGAAAGGGTTTACTAACACATCAAAACTGTTAACTAGACCTATTCTTCTTTCATTTAGAGGCACCTGATTTGACTTGATTCATACGAAACTAGAAAAAACTTTTAAAATGCTTATGTCATCACGTACTTTAAATACAATTCCATCAAAAGCTTAGAGAGGCAGATTTAGTTCATTAAATTTGTGGAAAATGCCCATCATGTGACCTTATTGGTATGAATTAAAGCCATATTCATTTTCAAATCAACCAGCCAAGTCAGATTTAATTTGAAGCATAACAATCTGACTTCATTTTTCAATCCAGATAAATATGTTAATATTCATGCCCATGACAAGTAGCTAACTTCTGAATTTTCCAAGTAAGTAGGTTAGTAGATGATAGATGATGGTGCATAGTTAAGTCATAGAACTTTGTCTTAGGTTTGCTTCTGGAAAAGTGTAAGCCACTTTAGTATTTCTTTCTAATAATTTCTTTTGTTTGCTTTCATGAGTCTCTCGCTGAAGATTGATACATTCGTTAAGGAAAGTCAGAAGATGATATAAGATAGATAGTTAAAAGGAAATTGCTATAATTCTCAGTGCTCCACACTAAAATAAATTTAAATTAAGACATCCAACCATATTCCAAAATATTCCAATTTTAATTCTACATTTGTTCGTTAATAGCAATATATGACAGTAACTAAATATTCTATTTCTATACATATAATTTCAAAGATATTTTAATAGCATGGATTATTGATCATCTACATCCATAAAGGGAGGTAATAGTGGGACAGCACCAAAAGGGCAGATTAAACAAATATATCACATTTGGAAAATATGACTTAATCATTAAAGTGACTATAGCACTAACACTCTATATTTCATAACGTTTGTAATCTGTAAAGTGTTTTGCCATCAGTATCAGTCCAGATCCAGCTAGATAACAGAAACTTCTCTTGGTCTTTCACAATGAAGGGATTTAATACAGTGAAACTGGTGTGTAGCTGATAGGACAATTGGGAAGCCATATAAGAGATGGTGAGGCAAGGAAGAGATAGGAAAAGGATAGAAGCTGCTACCCCTAGGGCTAGAGGGACAACAAGAGAAGATGGTAATACCAGAGCCCAGAAGAGGAACCATCTGGCAAAAATGCACACCGAGTGGGAACTGTCCTGCCAGTTTGGACCACAGAAGAAATGGTTAGTTTTTACAGGTTGGAACCAACTCAGTCAGATAGATATTCTACCTAAAGAAGAGTGGACAGAAGAGCAACACCCAGGCTTTCCCATAATTTACATCATTGACTTTTCTAAAACTGCTTCTCATTGGCTGAAACTATGCAGAAGTCAGAAAGCAAGGGAACATGAAGCTTGCAGTTTGGCTCAATACAGAGAAACGAGGAAAGAACAGAGACCAGATTAGAAAGCAAATAGGTAATTGGCAGGTACAGTATCCATCATTTGATTCTTATAGTCATTTTAGTAGATAGACAACATATTGCAAGGATTCATTTGTTCCTTTATTTTAATTCATTTTTTTTATAAAGATAAGGCCACTGGAATTTAGAAAGCTTCCAAGAGTTGGATCTGACCCTCAAACTCAGACATTTTATTCCAGGGATCTTTCAATTGCAACACAGACCTTAATATATCATTTTAACCTTTCAGATTTTGGTTTATGGTGGAAAATAAGCCTTGTAGACATTTGGGTTTAAAATAAGGAAAAGACTGAACAAAATGAGCCTAGTGATCTTTAGTTTACTGTACTGAGATTATTCATGCTGTTTGCAAATCAAAAAGCTAACAATAGAGTTAGTAATTAAGTGTATAATAAACATTTATGGTGTTAAAGAACCTTTGGCTAGGACTATTGTTTATATTCTCAGCAGAGAAAGAAAAATCCAGATTCATTAATGACTTAATGCTGCCCCAGCCTTGTCACTAGCCTATAGCCACAAAAGCATATTCTCAGAGGTATTATCTGAAATGATATAAAGGTATTTTACTATGGGAACAGTTTCTCTTACAGCCTCTGCTATAGCTCTTTGCAATATAATATGATAGTCTAGAAGAAAAGAAATAATACCAACTATAAGAATTCTTAAATAGGAGCTTCTGTGTCTCTGAAATTGAGTGTGCATGTGCATGTCAGTATGTGTCATGGCTGTGTTTTAATTGTTGATCTGCAATAACTATTGCATTATTAGGATGCACAGAAAGATTTTATATTGGATAACTCTTTTTCTTTTATCACACATTTTATTCTGATCTGAACTTAGAAATTCTGAATCCTCCCACAGAGAAGAAGGAGAAAATAGAAAATGGCAGACATTCATTAGCCATTCCTTCTAAATACTGGTTATTCTAAATCATGCTACGGACTCAGCAAATTTTACACTTAATGAAACAATTCTCTGCTCTGGACTCCCATGAATTGTTAAAGGCAAATATCCATATGATTTATTATATTACCAAGCAGAACCCTCTAAACCAAAAGAATCAGGAAAAATATCACTGATGATCAGAATTTTTGTCTGAAACATATTCAGTGCTGTCTGCTATTGACACTCAGGAGGTGACACTAAGGGAATGGAGCAGTTAACATAAACATTGCCACAATTAATTATTATACCATTTCCAGGGCTTTGAAAACAGAATCCAATGTCAGAAGAGCCTGAGCACCCACAGAAGGCAATTAATCCAACATTTTCCCAGTGGTATACAGGGCAATACACAGTTTTTGCAATCTAGAGAAAGTTTAGCATCTCTTATGAGTCTGAAACCTGTGAGCAGTGAAGAGAATTCTGAGATAATGCCTAGCCAATTTCTTGCAAAGTCATCCAAGAATGATTGGTAGTGTCATTGTCAATGATAATAGCATCTATCTGAAGAACAGAAGGAAGCAAAATTATGAAACTCTTGTTTTTCTTTTTAATTAGCAATATTACTGGAGGCTCCATATATTTTTTTTTTCATTCGTCATGAATGATTCCATGTTTTGTGGGCTATTGTAATACTGCAGCTAGATTTTATTAAAAGAGTGACTATTCTCAGTTAAATTTATTCTGCATGAATCAAACCAAATTCATTTTGGTATTAATTTTCTATGCTGCTAACAAATTACCATAAACTTCAGTGGCTCAAAACAACACAAATTTATTATGTCATAGTTTCTGTAGGTCAGGAATCCAGACATGGGTTAGCTGGGTCCCGTGCTGAGGGTCTCATGGTTTGAATTCAAGGTGTTAACCAGGCTCCGATCTCATCCGAGGCTCAGGGTTCTCTTCCAAACTCACAGATTGTTTGTTGGTAGAATTCATTTTCCTGTGGTTTGATGGCTGAGGCCCTGATTTCCATGCTAGCTATCTGCTGAGCACCACTCTCACTTCCTAGAAGCTGCCTTAGGCTCTTGCCTTGTGGCTCCCTCCTTTACAATGTGCTGTTTACTTTCTTCTTAGTCAGCAGATTAGAATCTCTCTGACACTTCACCTTATGTTAATGGGCTCATCCAATTAAGTTAAACCCACCCCAGATAATTGTCTTGATTTAACTCTTAATCAACTGATAAATAACATAATCTTGAGAATGGTATATCATCATATTCACATAGAAAGTGTATACATCAAGGATCATTTATCTTGGAGACTATCTTAGAATTCTACCTATCACAATTTTCATGACTTCATTGCAGATTTTATATTTCAGTATTTGTAAGAAGACTTCATTGCAGATTTTATATTTCGGTATTTGTAAGAAGACCAGATATTTCAAGAAAAGATTTTTGCTATTTTGCTATCGTAGCTACCATAAATTATAACTTTACATAAAGTTTAAGATTATTAAAAATAATCACAGCTGAATATATTTATACAAACATATAATTGATGAACACATATGTATATTCTGTATTAAATCAAACATGCAAAGTCAAATGCAAGGTATTAACTATATATTTTCTTTTTTTCCATGATCTGAGAAATCCTATATTGATAATTATCACTTTTAACATATAAAATCTTAAACATAAGTATCAGCTCTATTACAATGAGTATATAAGTAGGCACAACATGGTATTATTTGGTTATAAGCATGTTTACCTAGGGCAAATGGTAAATGAGTACATAGTTTTAAGTTCGAAAAGTAAGGACAAAACTAGAACTTTGACTCAGGGTCAAGTGTGGCACTTAATCAAGTGTGGTACATAGTACATTAATACTGGCTCTGATTTGGTTCGAATACATAAGCTTTTGATGTCTCATATGCAAATGTTTGTAACTAACAAAAGAGCTAAAATTTTAAGTTACACCATGATTTAAAAGAAATGTTTTGATTTTAGTGTTTTTATGGTGTTTCTCAAATAGCACTTATCAAAATGAACAATATTCTTAGCAAATAAGCATCATGAAATAAAATGGAATGGTGCCCATTCTGCAAATTAGAGACAATGTTGATCTAATTTGTGGTAGATTGTTAAACAGCAATGTATGAAGTATAATCTTTAATCTTTCAAGTATTTTCTTAGGGAAAGCAAGAAAGAAGTGATTATTACCTGTCTGTTCTTCAAAGAAAGAAGAAACAGCAAGTCTGATGTTTTCAAACAGGCAAATGAAATCATTTAGTATGTTTTAAATAGCAAAATAGTGGTCTTGGAAGGAAATTCAGATATGTGAAAATAGTTGTGAACTGCCAAGTGATTTCTTTAAGTAGTAGAGAATGGTGAGTGTTTCTGGGTGTATCTATACTTACAGAATAATTTCAACTCTACTCACAGACACTAATGAAAGAAATGCTATGTAAAAGTTTGCCACTGTGGTTATTGCTAAAATGCTATGTGGTTGCTCTAAATTAATGATATTTAAACAATTTCCTCAGTCATTTTACTTCACAACTGAAAGGAAGATACATTTTAAGAGCATACTGTTTTTATTCCTTTAAACCAAATGCTCCTCATAATACAAAACAGCACTCAGTGATCCGTGCAGGCTTCCATTTATAATATTAACAGAAGACATGTTCCATGCTAATCCATCTCATTAATATTAAAGAAAGGACTCCAAGACTGGTGAGCACTTAATCATTTGCAATTAGCACCTAACTGTTAATTCTATGGAGGGCTCTTAGGGAGAGAAGCAGAAGAAGTAGCTCCCGTTTGCTAAATGTTAGTTGATTTAACTTAGAGTATTTAATTCTGGGAAAACTCAGCAATTAGAACAATTCATGTAGCTAGACAACTTTAATAGATCAGTTAAAAATAAAAGAATCCCCAACTGAGAGACATGACAAGATATACATTTTGGAAATGGACATGACATAGCCATTTTGCTAATTTATTTTATTAGGTTCTATGTACATCTAGGCCAATGAATTTGGCATCTAAGCAGAGATGAGTAAATTTCCAGTTCAGACTACCTGAACACAGATCCCAAAATCCAATTAGCAGAATGGGCAGCTTGTCTGGTTTGGCTCCAACTAGAGCAGCTTGCTTCCTCGATGTCAACTCAACCTGAAAAAAGGAAAAACTGTGAGTTTCCTACTTTAAGACTCAAAAGAATGTCAAGACCCAGAATAAGAGCTCTATGCCAATGACTCTGAGCAAAACCAAGCTTCCAACTGTGATGCAGTCTTTTTGCTTTCCTTCTACATTTATCCTGCCATTTATTGGGCTCTCCCTCCCAGATCTGAAATCTGCCTTTTTTCTAGGGGCAGCTCCTATTATCAATTGTTGGTTGCAAACTTCTTGGAAGAATCAAAGGCATTGGGAGAATCTATTACAGAGCATCAAACGGGACTCTACCATTGGATAGACAAGCATGCTTTAAGAAAAGGAATCTGTTTGCACCATCATGCTGACTCAATTCCTCTTAAAGCTACTTCCAGCACTACTTTTTTTTTTTTTTAACTGAAGAAAAGCCCAGGTTGGCAAGATTCCTTAAAAGGCAGCAGTATTCCCTGAAATTAGCAGAGACAGGCTTGTCCATCTCTTCTGTTAATATCATTTACTCAACTGGTAGTGATGGAATGCCCCAGGACATACCACACCAAATGTTGTCATGTCAACCTTTAGCACCAGTTCCACTGCCAAATCTAGCAAATTAACCAGATTTAACTAAGCACAATTCTGACAGTTTCTAATTACTGTGACAGTCAAGGCATTTTTAAATTGATCTATTTATTTAACATTTTCATAAAGTCTTATCCTGCAACCTCACAACCTTTCCCATGCACTTTTCTCATTTTATAATGTGTTGTTATACGTCAGTTATTCTTCTTCCTTTCTATGTATTTTGTTGTTTTTGTGGCTTTCCTCATCCTAGTCTTAAACTTGACTGCTTCTATCCACATTTGATAAGGCCACCTGCTAACTTTGCCAAATGGTAGGCTCTTTACAGCATCTCTCCAGATGTATATGGGTAATACAGCTGCATAGCCATTACAGATGGCATGGAGAAATCTGTTTTCAGCCTTCTGCCTTACAATATATCTTAATATTTACCAGCTGTATTGAAGTGTTTTAGATGTTAAGGACTTGGATGAAAAAACATGGGTAAAGCAAAAAAAGTCATCACCAACAGACACGTAATAGCCATAAGGCTCCCCCTGACATAGGATAAACCAGAAGAAGCACTCCAAATGAGTCCTATTGAACAACTAAGTGCATAGACAGAAGAGTAGTATGTAGATGGTACCTAAAAATAGGTTCCATATGCAGTAAATCGCATGTTCCAGGTTTTGAGGTTCTAGACTTACCTGGAAACACTCTGAGAAAGCCTTTCATTCCAAGGGCAGAGCTGGAGAATCTTTGTGAGATTTCATGATGAAGAGTGATATATACTAGGAGGATAAGAAGCATAGAGTAATGGATCATGTATTTAATTTTCTCTCAGTTACCTACTTGCAAGTTTCCTTGTGCAAGGTTGTGAACCTATTTAAGACCATTTCCTCACCTGTAAGATTAGAATAATAACAACGTTTACATCATAGGGTTCTGTGAGGTATACTTAGTATGGTGCCTGGCACATAACACATGCTCATAAGTGACAATTATCAACATTACTATTATTTTAGGTAAACATTTAGATAGGTGGCTTCTGGCATTCTTTTCCTTGATATATAGAAAGTCCAGAAATTTTCTCTCAACTATTCTTTGAAAAACAGACAGGGAATAGTTAGATTTCTAAAGGCTCCACTGCCAGCTGCATGCAACATAAAAGGAAAAAGATGTCAACCAGACAAATAAGTAAGGAAAGGTGACATTTAGCTGGAAAGTAAGATTTGTCTTAGGTTAGCCACTATCATGAACTCTAGAAGTACATTTTGACATGTGTGTAATTGAACAGGTTTCAATTTTTGTGTGCCTACTGTCTCTCAGAAAGTTCACTAATCTATTATTCAGTTATGATGTGTAGATAGCAAAATTAATGAAATTAGAATGCTTCTTTTCTTTCTAACAATTTATACTTAACAAAGTTAGGCAATGAGGAAAGGACATAGAAGTAGGGTTTAAATTCCAATTTAGCTGGTACTTGCTGTGAGATATTGACCAAATTTTGTAACTTCTCAAAGACTTAATTTCTGCATCTATAAAATGGGGAACTAATGCCTATTTTGCAATAGTTATTGAAAAGATAAATAATTCCTTTAAAATGCCTTGCTAGTTTTCTGGAACATAATAGCATTCTCTAAATAATAATGGTTATTACCACACTTATAATTCTCTATCAGATTTCCATTGCTGTGTAACAAATTACTATAAATGTAACAACTTAGAACAACACCCATGTATTAGGTCACAGTTCTGTATGTCAGAAGTCCAGACATGGAGTGGCTGGATTTGCTGTTCAGAATCTTAAAAAAACTAAAAGAAAGGAGTCTTTCTTTTATCTGGAGTTCAAGCTTCTTTTCTCAGGTCATGTGACTGTAGCATAATTTACCGCTACAAGACTAAGATCTCTGTTTCCTTGCTGGTTGTCAGCTTTCAGCCAGCCACTCTTAGCTCTTGTGGCACCCACATTCCTTGACATATGGTCCCTTTCATCTTCAAAGCTAGCAGTGGAGACGCTCCTTTGCATTGAATCCTTCTCATACTTCGGATGACTCTCTTTTGCCAGGAAGAACTCCATTTTATTTATGGCTCACCTGATTAGGCCCAAAAAGCATAATTTCCTTTACTTAGCCAACTGATTTGGGACCTTAATTACATCTTAAATATCTCTTTACATAGCACATGGATTAGCATTTGACTGAACATCTGGAAAAAGGAATGTATACACAAGAGGACAGGAATCTTGAAGGATATCTTAAAAATTTGCCTACCACCATAATTTTGAGAAACAAATATTATTCCTTTTGAGAAAACTGAGATTCCAAAGGTTTAATTGACTTGCCCGAGGACATCCAGTTGAAAAATATTTCTTAATAGAATATCCCTAGGGAATATTTGGCAATGTTTGGAGACATTTTTAGTTGTCACAATTGGGGAAATTATCAAAAATTTTTAGCTGGCCCATGTTAAAATTCTATTAATATAGAAGAAGAAGAGAACTGACACTGGGGACCAGTGGTAGTTTCTGCCAAAGATTACGCTCATTTATGCCAGGCAATTCTCTGAGAATACAGCTAGAATACAGTAGAAACAGTTCTCGATCAGCTTTCACATCCTGAAAATAACATATCAATAAGAAGCTTTCAGTTAGATGTAGGATTTCTCCATTTTAGCAGTACTGGCATGCTAGGCCAGATAATTCGCCAGGATGGGGGGCTGTCCTGTTTACGGCAAATGTGTAGCTGCATCCCTGGCATCATCCACTAGATGTCAATAGTGCTTCCATCTCCCTCCCCTACCACCAAGTGTGATAAACAAAATTCTCCTGGGGGAGGAGCAAAGTCACCCTCAGTTGAGAACCACTGTTCTAAAAGGAAGAAGCAAGCCCTCTCTCGACTCTCTTCCCTTTTTCACTGGCTTCCTTTTTCCAAGGCAGATATGATGTCTGCAGCTAGAGCAGCCATCATGGACCATTCTGGGAATTAAATGCTATGGTTAGTGGAGCCAAAGCTGAGGAACCTGGCCCCTGACATCTGGTCAGCTTACACGTGAATTGTTACGTGGTCAGCTTACACCTGAATTGTTACAAGAGATAGAAATAAACTTTTTGCTCAAATCACCATATTCTGGGGTTCTCTGTATTTGTATCCTAACTAATACATACTTCTTGAGAAAGCCATTTTGACAGAGCTGGTGAGCATTAAATATATTGCCTCTTACCTTAAAATCTTGTAGCTCCATTTTCTTTTTGTTACCCAGTACATTATGTTTACAATATAGCCTGTCCCCAAAGAGGCAATACTTACAATGAGGAGTTGTACTTGATTCTTCAGTAAATACATACTTTGTTTGACCGTATTCTAACAACCCAAATGGAGGTTTCCGTTGTAAACATTTGTTTCACAAGCAAACACATCCAAATTGAAATGTTTCTTTTCATTGTTGCAGCGAAATACCCATTTGCTTTCAGGCCATGGGGATGCTGAATGCTTTTGTAAATGTTTCCACATACTGCTGGCTACTCCAGGCCCATCTCTCTCCCACTGCTCAAGAATTTCCTAACTATCAGGAACTCCCGAGAGACTGGCCCAGGAGTTCAGTGGTTATCTGATAGAAGTGATCATCAAAATGATCTTGCATTAAGAAAGTGAAGACTGAATTTTTTTTCTATCAGAACAATTAGTTGTCCCAGTGAACACATTACTCTCTTTGAATATATTAAGCATATATAAGAAGCTGTATTAATGCTTTCAAGCCATTCATCAATGGTTTTTTTGTGACCTTAAGTAATTACCCCTATATCACAAAGTATCTCTACATGTTGGAGATAGTTTTTCTGCTGCAACAATCAAATGTTGTAACAATCAAAAAAACCACTGTTTTTAATAGAGTTTTAAAGTAAAGATGAAAACATGAGAGATAAAATGAGTTTGGATATATTTACATCTATTGACACAAGGTGTTGCCTGTGCATGAGCCTCAAGAACTTATCTAAATGCCTTCTCCTCCCACATACATCTACTGAAATGCTACCTGTACTCTGTGTACATGTGTGTACTTTTTTAAGAAAATGTGTATTTATTGTACCTTTTTTCTTATAAGTTAAACTTGTTCTAATGCCCTGGGAATATTTGACTGAAGAAAAGATTGTCGCAACGGTCAGAAGCAACCATTTCCATGTATGCTGAACAATTATTGCCAATGCATATTAGCTGAACCTTCTGCCCACTAATGAGTGGTGGCAAACTAGCCAAAGAGAAGGCTCTTTTTGCAAAGAATAAGTGGAATAAAGCAAATCATTCGAGCTCAGGTTGTTATGCTCTGAATAAACCTGGTGAGTATCCCTTTCTTGATGGCACTGGGAAACTTTCAGGTGATGACATCACTGAAAGGTATGTATCCCCTGTTCAGTGTCACAGTACACTCTTGAAATAAATTGCCATAAAACTCCAATTATCAAGAAAGTATCATTTTCTTTGAAATGTGTAAGATTAATATATAGGTATGCATTATAGCATTCATCTTAATTTGCCTTCCATCAGTTAGGCGAACACAAGAAATTTAGAAAATTTGGAAATACTAGCTAACGTTTGTTTAGCATTTACCATATGCCTAGTCTTACTTTCTTTTTATCATTTAATCTTCACAGCTCAATGAGAGATATGGTTATAATACTCATTTAATTGCTAAAGAAACAGAACTACAAAGGATACGTGTTTGCGTATACACATGAATGTATAATCTGCCCAAGATCACATGGCTAGAAAATGGCAGATCTGGTTTTCAAAACCAGGCTGTCTTAGAAAAATAAATACTAACATAAATTTTAAAATATGCTATGTAATAAAATGCTAAAAAGAATGAGATTTTGAAGTCCAGTGGATAAAAAAGGGGGACAATAAAGTAAGTAAACAAATGAGTTGTAGACACTGTCCTCTTGATGCAAGTGGCTCTATATTTTTGGGAACTTGCCCTTGAGGTGTCTAATGGAGAACCTCAAAGGCTGAGCATGAAGGACAAAGAACATGACAAAACTTTATATTTTTGTCACATTCAGAACCCTCAAGCATGTAGTAGTGCATTTTAATCAAAGCCAGCATTACCAGGGAAAATGGGCTCAGGTACTGTAGATCTCTGCTCTATTATCTCATACAAAGTTCAGCTAACTTACTCAGGTAACTTGTTCTCTTCCCAGTGAGCTCCATGGGCCTGTGTGGCACTATCAACAGGCAGGCATATGTTTGGACCTTGGATCTTGGTTCTGCAACTTCCTGCTGTAGAAACTCAAACAAGTATTTTAAATCTCATGCACCTCAGATTATATAGGCACAGTACTGCTGCGAAATTAAATAAAATGAGAGTTAAGGCACCAGTCACATAATGGTGCCCAAAATGGTTAGGTGTGTGTCATCAGTACTCAAGGTACCAATGAAGTCATACTTATATTTGACCACTATGGCCAACTCCTATATCCCACTGAGTCCCTGGTAAGTGTTTAATTAAAATCTATTTACCACAAAATTCAAGAATTTTTCTACTCTGTTTATTTACTGTCACTGAATCTGAAGTTCTGAAATACTGCTCCTGTTTATCACCTTTCCAATCTTCTGATTAGATACAGGTTTTGGGATAATGATACTCATTGTAGTAGGGTTTGACCTGCATGTTTCTTTTTCTGAATTAATAAAATATGGGGGAAGAAAAGAATTAGACAAATGGTGGGTGATAAACCCTATGATTTAAATTTCTGCTTGTCCTCATGCTGTGATTTCTCAACTTTATATTTCTAAAATGGTTATTTCATGATAGGGTTGAACTAATTTCTTTTTACTATTTAACAGAATAAGTGTTATTTTCCTCCACATTTCTACAAAGAAAAAAAAATTAATACAGTCATACCTGGGGAAGATTTTTAATTACTTCAATTGTGTTTCCTGAATGAACATATTATTTCTTAATAGGGCTGACATTCCAAACAGTCCAAAGAAGAACTGTAAATGCAGACAACCAACATGCAACCAATTCTTCTATCTCTGAGGGCACTGAATGAAAAGTGATATAGTTTAAAATATGTTACTGTTTCATTCAGCTTTTAAAATTAAAAAAAAAAAAAGATCCACCTTTTAGTTCTGATGGTCACTTAAACTGTCAACCCAGGTATCTTTTATACAAGAAGAGGAAGTTTGGCAGGGCAAAAACAAGGTTGGTAGGTTTCCTTTACAAAGACCTAGAATGTAAACTTAATATCTATAAAAGAAAGACAAAGAGGGAGTAGTCGAACATAAGCTTTGCCAATTTAAAGCTATTTATTTTCCAAGAACAACCTCCCATCCCAAGATCAGTATCATACCAGTCTTATACAGGCTAGATGTAAAAACACACATTAACACAGTATTAAAAATAAATGCTTTGGGAAAGAAATCTGTGGATTTGGATCCCAGATTACCATTTAATGGCTATTTAGCCTTTGGAGAATTACTTCTAGTCTTTGTGCCTAAGTTTTTTTCACTTGTGAAATATTAATACTAATATGACCCACTCATAGAGTTCTTAGGAGAATTAAATTAGTTAATATACACAAAGCAGTTAGAGTAGTACCTGGCATGTTATAAGCATATTATCATATACGTATTAGCTAATAAATATTAACTTCTGTCTCTCTGAATTTGATGACATTACATATTTATTTAGACATTATTTGCCAGTTTGAAATGCCTGTTGGTTTTAGAATCCAGGTTGTTGGTTCTCTGATGCATTGAAAGGAACATATGTAACTGCCAGTTTTGAAGCTGAAAGGATATAAAAGTGAGGGAAGATCTAAATATACCTACAGACAAATATGTGAACATAGGTAGCTAAGTACTCCGTTTATATTTACATATGATCTTGAATAACAGGTCACTTACCTTTGCAAAAATAAAATAGAAGTATTTCTGCCTCTTTTGTATCAGCTCTAACAGCCTTGCAAATGGCAAAAAAAATCACCTTAATTTAGTGACCCCTTCATGCCTATCGGCAAGCTTTGTGTTTGATGGCTGTATTTTCCACCTTCTAAAATACTCTTAGGTTTTTTTTAAACTATTGTTTTCTAGAAATAATGTTAAGATGAACCAATGAAATAAATACAGGAGTGAAAGGAGCAGAAAGTAAGTCACATAAAAATGCTGCAGTCACAGGAAATTAATGCAAAGTGCTGCTTCTTTGAACCAGAGATTGACACCGGACCACTCTGAGTTTTCATTTATAATGTAAACTTTTTTACTTCTATTAAGTTTTATTAAGCGCTTTATGGAAGAATTTAAGTAAGGTAGAATTTTCTTATAGCAAATATGCATAACTTGGCGTATAGAAATATGTACGTGTTCATTCACACACACACACAGACACACACACAGACACACACATCCAAAAACAATAGAGTTGATGTGCTGCTATATTCATAGTGTTACTGATATGTTTGCTTGATGAATCACTCATAAGATTTTTCTTATTAAAAACAGATAAAGCTTTCTTACTTTGAGAAAGGGCCTACAATCCAAATTAAAGGATCTACCTTTTCTTCACCTACTTTTTTTCATAGTTTATATGGATTTTACTGTTCTCTTGAAATGATTCACCATTTAGTTCCTAACTCCATGCTAACTAGTCTGTCTTCTACTCTTATTTTTCAGCACTTAATAAATGGAACAGATTGTCTCATGATAATCTGAACATTTCCTTCTGCTTTTCCTGTGTACGGTAACATCTAAAGTGGTAATAAAAGTTTAAACAGAATGACTTGATCAATATCCTTGTAAAACTCATTATTTCCTGATTTAAGTCCTTTCTTTGCACTCTATTAAGTACATTCTAAGAGTGAGGACAAAGTTTTATTCATATTTGTTTATTCAGTTACAAAAAACCTAGCGTATAGTATGCCCTTAAGATATTTTTGCTAGATTTTTTGATTGAAATGATCAGTTACCTTAAAGTTTACACATAACATATATTCTACCTCAAATATACTTGTGCTCTGAGTTGGGTAGACAGTTTTCTTAAACAACCATTATCTACTATTAGCTTTCATGATGTGTGTGGGTCTAGGCCTGTCTGGTCCTAGGTCTGGCTGTGATCCAGGCTGGCGGCTAGGAATAGATACTAGTGTAGTAGGGCGCCTACACCCAGCTCATCATGTAAGCTTGATCCAGCTTATGGTATCACACATGTGTGGCAGAATTCCACTATTAGACTCTGATATATGTGGAGCCCATGCAGTCCCCTAGGGAGCAGAAGCACGTTTCCCGCAATAGAAGTGCCCTCCCCACAATAAAGTTGGCACCTGTCATTTTCATTCTCATGTCGGCCCCTTGGCCCCTCCTGTGTTCTTCCAGCTGGGCATCTCACCACAGAAACCTTCCCTTCTCCATCAGTTCCGCGCTTACGATGTGCGTTTGGCATAAGAAATGGGTTATTTGCAAGACAATGTTTCCTTCTAAAGCTTTTTGAAGAGCTAATTTCTTCATGAAAGTAAAAAGATTCTGGTTCAACAGTTCCCTTAATCATGTCCATAATCAAAAGCAAATTTTATAAGAATATTTAGTGGTGTGGGAAATGTGTTCATGCTGTAAGAAGAAAACTAGCCTGCCCGCCCCCAACACGGAGACCGCAACGAGCACATTTTCTGAGAAGTTATCTCTAAAATCTAGCCCATTTTTAAAAGCTTTAGCTGAGTCTTCTGTAGCTTAAGTATTCTTAACAGGTACATGACTTAACAGTGTCGTGTTTCTGTGTTTCTTATTCCCAGAAGGCTGTCCTGCCACACTTTGAAAGGCAAGGTGTATGTAAACAGAAGTATCTAATACTGACTGCTCTGCCAAACGATGTGTTTTCTCCAATGTTTTCGAGGTGACTTTGCACAATATAGAAAACTAAGATTATATTCTGCCTCCTCAATAGCAAAATTATTAACATTTATATAACGCCCACTGTATGCAAGGTACTAAATGTGTTACACGTAACAATTTATTTAACCTTCAGAACATTTTATGAGTAAGGTACTGACATCATCCCCATTTTGCTTCTTGCATTTTCACAGATAGGCACAGGCTGGAGTTTAGAACAAGGTCAGAAACTAGAAAGTGCCCAGGAATTTGAGAATGGCATGAAATTCTTGGGTGCCTTTTTTTTAAATTATGAGAAAGTAAAATAAGTAAACACTTTTTACAATTTTTTTCCTTTCATTGTAATTACCTTTAGTTACTCAAATACATTTGAAAGTCAAATATACAGGCACAGACTTGAGCTGAGATGTTGCAAAGAGTAAATAAACAAAAAATAAAGGAAGATGTAACCTACTTTACATACTTCTAGTCAACATGTTTTTTGGGGTGGGAGCAACGTTCTATTGGAAACTGTGTCTCAGATCTCCAGAAACCAGAAGAAAATTGAGGGGCACACAAAATAATAATTTGAGAGAAGTAGGGGGAAGAATGTGATTCCAAAGAATTGCTTGAAACAGCTCAACAAAAAGAAATATCCTTCCTTATGGTACGTCTTATAAATTAGAGGTGGTGATTTTTGTTTGGGGGAGGGGATGAACAAAGGCTGGCACTTAGGTTATGGGTTTCCTCAAGTAATAAAAACAAGTAAGAGAACATCTGATACTAAAAGAAATCTTAGTGCATATGTTAGCAATGATTATGAGTGAAGAGAGTATGAGTGACTTTTAATTGTTTTTTGTGCTATTGTGAAGATTTTAATATCATTATGATTTATAAGCACTACATTTTATATTAGAAAGCTGCTATTAAAAAAAAGTTATAGATGCACAATCATGGATAGCCAAGCATATCAGCAATACTTTAAAGATCATCTCATTTAGGAAGGTGCATTTTGTCTCTTAAAGACCAAGGATATTGGTGACAAAAGCCTGCGCTGCCATTTGCCAACTTTAGACTGTAGCCCAGTTGTTTCAACTCTTTTTGCCTCAGTTTCTTTGGATATAATACTGGGAAAATAGTAGCTTCTCATAAACAGATTTCAAAAAGAATTAAATAAAATAATACTTGTAAAGCACTTAGACTAGAACCCATCATATAATAAATGTTAGCTAATTATATATACACATGCATATGTAAATATAATTCTCACATTCACGCTAAAGAAGATAATGAGGTGGAGTTGTTTTAGTCACTTGTCTATGGTCAAAAAGTCAGAGAAATGTTGAAATCAAGATTTGAATAGAGATATGGGTGACACAAAATTCAATATTCTGCGTAATATTCTATTACTGTTATTGGTAAAACACTCAAAGACTCATGGTGTGTTTGAATGAGTCGTTCTCTGACCATCTGATTAATCTATTAAAATAGAGGCAATATCAATTTTCTTTCCCTTCCTTCCTGCCATCCTTCCTTCCCTCTTTTGCAATTTTTCTTCTTTTCAATTTTCTAGCCTGAAGCACAGAAATGTAAACATTGATGTTACATTAGATTAAGATATTTAATTTTAAAAATACCCAAAGGCAGTGTTAAACAAGACAGAATTTTATTTCTATTTCCTATAACAATCCACAGGTAACCAATACAAGGTAGGAGAAACAACACTTCCATTCTCAACAGGTGGCTTCCAAATTTGTTCTGTCATCACTATTTCCTGGCCAGAAGGATGAGAAGGTGCATTTTGTCTCTTAAGAGAAGATACATGGCAAATATATTTAGAGAGATAATTATGAAGTTGCACATATCACTTCTGCACTCCTCATATTGGTCAGATAGGCCAAACCTGGCTGCAAGAGGAAAAAAAATGAGAAATACAGTCTGCAGGATCTAGTGCTAAATAAAAAAGGAGAGAACAAATGTAGAGGGAGCATTTTCAGGCTTACCCAAAGGAGTTTAGTGAGCATAGGTACATGATTATTATGATCTCAGAGTTTCTTTTATAAAGTATATTTGTGTCTAATGGCTGGCAATAGAAAGTTTGAGAGCCATTGTAAAAAAGACCCATCACAGATTTTGTTATTGATCATTGCCATATTGATGAAACCAGCATCTTTCTTTTATTATAACAGTTGATGTTTTTGCTTCATACTTCAGTACTACCTTTGTGAATGGTACTCTAGAACTATGCATGCAGCAACACTGGTAAAATTGTTTTGTACTAAATTGCACTTTACTTTAATAATCACAAGTTAGACTGAGTGATATTACAGGAAATAGCTCAATGAAATATGCCAATGCCTTGATGCTTTTGAGGGAAGGGTATTGAGATGTAATTGACTCAACCATTCAGCATTCTTTGAAGATCCTCAGGAGAAATTTCTCCTAGGCCTTGTTGGTGATAAATTCTTCTTTTTGACAATTTTTTTCTCTTATAAAATGAATGTGAATCATTAAACTATTTTGTTTTTGTTACTAGGAAACTCAGTAGAATCTACAGCTTACTTTCATAAATTTATAGGGCTGGTGTGCTAAATTTTTCTCTTTTGTCATCATGTTATTCCGTATTATTTTCCTTCACTCTAATTTATTTAATTTTTATATATTTTTTATAATTTACGCATGGAAATCACATGTATATACAAAAAATGATAGAAATTTCATCATTATAGGGCAAATTCCATTACATTTATTTACTATATGATTGTTCACTTAATTAGACATATCTAAAGATCACAATTTTTATTTTTAACTTAAAGTATCTTTAACTTTTAAAATGACAGGAAATTTATTAAGTTTAATTATTCCTTATTAAAAGACATGAATGTAAAACTGTAAGTTGGTAAATTGAGAACTCACTTTTAGCTAAGAACAAATGCTATCAATTTTTAACTTATGCTTAATTAGGAAAAGGTAATGCTTACATATGGTGCTATATCTTCAGATTTGCAAACTAAAAAGGATTTTGCTTATGCTAGAAAACTGAAACACCTATAGTGACTCTAACATTTTTTTACCGTGAGGATAAAAGGACTTTGTGGGGAAACTTGTGGCTCACAATGCAAGTTTTAACACCTTTCCTGTGATTACCTACACCCCTGGCAGAAAAATCTTTTCTGACCCGATGGGTCTTTGCCACGGTTTAAGCCAGTTGGGACTTTTTAGAATGGTGGATAATCAATTTAGCCTGATTAAATGCAGTTCCCATCTTAAATTATGCAAAATATAAGGACCCGCGGGTAGAAACAGAGGTAGAACTGAAACCCGTAGGCATTCTAGCAGTTAAGCCATGGAGGGCTATGGAGACTGTGCTATGGGAATGTGATTCTTAGTTGAATTGCTTTGAATAATTCTCCTTGCTTAGAAGCAAATGATGATGCATGCTGCTAAAGTCCAAAGAAGAAAAATAGTTTAATGATTTAGATTATGAACGTCGGTATGAAAAAACCTGAAATGTAAAGCCCCTTCAGTCAATAACAGGACAGTTTTGTAAACCACTTAAGACTGTGATAAAATCCTACTTGACTGGCCCATGAGCAGATGTGACAAGTTGAATTTATTTCCTTTCTTACCAGGAAGCTTTGCAGGAAACTCTTAACATATGGTGCTTTTCTCTTCCATCTAGAGCTATAAATGTTATTGGAAAAGGATGTTCCCAAGAGCAGTGAGTTTCTGACGTCTCTGCCAAATGGAGTCCAAATGATCCTTTTGTGGTTCTGAATTCCCTAAGTTCTTAGGAGTTGGCAACCAAGGGTCTCTGATCTAAACACAGCTCACTAATTTAATTATTTTATTATAGATTTGTGGAAGCTCTTTCAGACCAGTGACTTAGCATCTGTATTGTATCTAGCTATACAGGAAGCACCAGTTAGAAGGGTGTAAATATTTTGTTTCTTAACTGCTTTCATTTGAAAACTTGAAAATTATTTCACACAGAAACCACGTACTACAAACTGAATACAAAAGAATGTGAAATTGAATTAAGTCAAATTTGCAGAAAACATCCTCATGTTTAGAGCTTTTTGTATTGTACATAGATACACAATCAAACACTACATGGCAATGCGTTAGTAAACGCTCTTGGTGATTAGTAATCATACAAAAATGAAGTATTGCCAAGTAAAAATCACTGACTATAGTTTATAAAACTCCTCAAAGTGCTGAATATAACAAAAGAACACATCCTTATTTGATGTCTTTTTGGAGCATTTCATTTTAATGAATTAGAAGGAAGATATTGATGCTTTGACCATTAGAAATTTGCTGCTATTGGAGCAAATTTAGCAACCACCAGGATTGCTAAATTGAAACTAATGGCACCAACTAGTTTTTATTGTCAATGCAATGAACTACGTTGAAATGTCATTCAGTTAAAGACAGCAAATGCGTTAAAGTAAAATATCTGAAAATTGACATTATTAAAGTTGTACTATAAATGATTAATTATTATATAATTCTGAACTGATAACTGATATAGTTATGATATATATATCATGTTAATCTATCTTTGACATTTTATAGTATTTTAATAATATTTTAACACTTATCAAAATTAATTGTTCTATAGTCAAAAATATCAGATGTTCTCTAGTATATTTTACAGTTTCACAGTACATGAATTAAGCCCTGAAAACTCAAGTTTAATATACACACGAGTATATGTTATATATATTTTGTATATATATTATATATTTATACATGTATCACTGTGTACAAATAAATACTTGTCATATGTATGTACAATAAGTTTAGATAAAATTTGTTAGGAAAAGTACATATGTAGTAATCTACGGCTCTTATGGTAAAAACATCTCATAAATTTAATTGTAATTATAATTTAACAGCTGCCTTTGAAAACCTTAATTATCATTTGAGTCTTTCAACCCAAAGTAAGTCTTAACACACTAAAAGAGAACAAATTATAATGTACCAATAGGTATGCATTTAAGAACACACCATTACAAAATTAAATGAGTTAATCAATATAAACTAATCAGCAATGCCAAAGTCTTAAAATTTAGTTTTAAAATTTTACTTTTGTTAAATTCTTAATATTTAAGAATCAATACACATCTTAAAATTCTTGATAATATTCATTTAGACTGAATATCCTTATTTAAAGAATGATTTTAATTTCATCTTTTCTTCAGTGTAATGTAATCAAGCTAATTTTATCATTGTATTCTTATATGAATTTATAAATTAATATAGGATTTTCCAGAAATTCTGAGAGAATATTAGCCTTTTTTATTGGTATTTTGCCTTTTTGGGAGACTATGTTCCCAGTTTTAGTTATTGTAACCATTAGAATTATTTTTGAAAGTCAAGTCCCCTAGAGCAGTGGTCCCCAACCTTTTTGGCACCAGGGACCAGTGCTCTTATGAGAATCTAGTGCCTGATGAACTGAGGTGGAGCTGCGGCAGTGATGCTAGTGCTGGGGAGCAGCTGCAAATACAGATGAAGCTTTGCTTGCTCACCAGCCGCGCGTCCTGCTGTTTGGCCTAGTGCCTAACAGGCCACTGACCGATATAGGTCCAAAGCCCAGATTGAGAACCCTTGTAGAACAATGTCAAAGAAAGAGAATACAATTCTAGATGCGATTTAACTATAATCTTGTATATATGATTAAGCAAATAGCTACCTAAATTAATACAGAGATTACTTGTATATTAAAATGCTTTATTATTAATAGTACATAAACATACGACTATGTCATATTTAACATATTTACTTCCTCAAGTGTTTGCTTGTCAAAATTGTTTTCTTTAGTTTTAAATGATAAAGGAAATTTATTGGGTCTCTACCAGGAAATATATCATGATTTCCCTAATTTAACTTTTTTTCTTTCAGTCTTGGTAATTTTTTGGTTCTAAAACTAATAAGTTTTCAAACTATCTAAAAGACAGTGGGATAAGAAAATATCAAGTTGTTTGTTTGGCATTTACTATTCTATGATTAAAAATAAAAAAACAATTTGATGGTTGGCTGATTATTATTATGTTGCAAAAGCCTATATCTTAACTTATTCTCTTGTTTCAAAGAGGGAAAAAAGACTATAAAACTGAGTGTAGTTAAAAACAGCTTTTTTTTTTTTTAAGTTGTTTACTAGACTCACAAAAGTTTTAAAACTGGAAGGCAATTTGGATGTCATCTAACATAAACCTCCAAATATTCATGTCAGGCAAATAAACCCAGAAATGATAAAACATATAAATTTTTGAGACATGCAAGGACCATTACAAGATCATGCAATACATTTAAATCCTGGAAATTGTTGCTTTATCCAGACAAGTTTCCTGAATAGAGCAAACTACTAATGTCAAAAGTCCCTGCATCTTTGTTCCTAAGAAGTTTCTTCATTCTCTTGTCACATGGGTTGTATAAGGGCAATGGATTCAAAACATAATTGAGCTTTTATGTTGGAAGAGCAAAGATTAACAAGTCCAATGCTCTATGTCAATAAATGAGGCCCAGAAAAGTAACACCAATTCCCAATTAAGTTCAATGTACTTTTTAATTATGTGTTTCAATTCAACGGGGTAATTTATTCACTCCAGATTTTGTGAACCGGGTAAACACAGAGAGTTCAGGAACAGAAGTTGGAACTTTACCAAAAAGCAAAATTACTACTTTTTACTTCCATGAATATGAATAAATAATAATGGCAAGCATCTTTAAGTATACAAGGTTTCCCAAACAACTGACAAATAAACAATTCACTTGATTTTCCAAAAAGAATGTATAATCAAATGTCTGACTACTGATTACTTTAGCTTAGTAGTTGATGCACTAGTCACTCTTCACATATTATTGATTCTTCCCAATCTCATGCCTCACCTTAACATTTTAATTGCTTTCTATGATTCCTCCAGTTTTCCATTATATTTTATTCCTGTTAACCTCTTTATAGCATGTCTTCTTATTATAATAAATATTCTAGGTACTAGAAGGAGTCATCAGTGAGAGTATAAAGCCAAGAATTTAAAGGTTCTGAGATTAATTAAGCAGTTATTTGACTTGTTCTTGATGTACAGCAATAATACATCCACAAAACAAGGAGAGAACATTTAAAAATGAAATTAAATGAGGAAATTCTCGCTATCAAGCAGAGAGGAAGAAATATTAATTATCTAGGAGAATGCGTAAGAGAGGGCAAAGGAAAGAGCAAACATTAATATTATTGTTACTAAGAATAATTTACCAGATATCACTTTGACCTGAAAAAGACTACTTACCACCAATTACCACCATTTTCTGCTTTTTACTCTCTGAATTTTTCTGTTTGCTGAGGTTATGATGTTTGGAAAGTTGTCTGTCTTGAGTTACTTTCTTTCAAAATGGTCACCTGTTAGTGTCACATACAATAGTTGAAACATCTAGCAATCACTTGGTTCCCAAACTAGGACAGCTAACTTCTACAGCTTTTTAGTACTAACATACAAACCCAATTCAGTATAGTTTGAATGCAACACCCTTTTTTTAAAAAGTGGCTGAAAGAAATCCTAAAACCCTCAAGATTTGAAACTCAGAACACAAAGAAAGTATACATCTCATAATCAGCTTATTGTGTCCATGACTATTGCTGAGTCTACCCTTCATTTTGTAGACAGAAGAGTTAAATTGGCCAAAAATAAAGTTTATATCCCAGCACAATATAGGTGAGAATTTGTACCCTCCTCTATCATCTGCCATATGCGAGACAGGTAAAGATAGTCAGACCTGATTTCTGCCATGCATTCTTGCCCCTGCCTCCAAATGAGAAAAGAAAAAAAAAAAAAAAGCAGAGTGCTGTCAATATTGTCTACTATAGTAATGTCAGTCAAGTCAATTACATATATATAAAATCTTAATTTTTTTCTCTGCTTTCAAGAAAACGTTAAGATAAAAGTTTATGCACTCAAATATTCATGCCTGAAATTGATATTGTTTCTATTTATCAAGTACAACTTGACAATTATATTTATAAAATATGAGAAAATAAATTAAACATGTATTCATTTTTAAACTAGGAATACATCTACTGTGTAAATTAGCACATACCCATGGTCCCAAACAGTCTCAAACATTAAAGAAACTACCAGAGCTTTATAAACCAAAGGCAGATAACATAACTCTAAATATGACCTGGGACACCAAACTTGGAGGAACCCTGGCCTTAGAGTACAATGGCTTGCCTGGGTCCCCCTTCTACCATTTAGTCTCTTTGTAATTTCAGATAAATTAGTAAACTGCTGTGACCTACCATTTCAGTATCTTTAAAAAGGAAAATAACTCTGGTTTGTTGTGAGGATTAAAAGGATTCTTGTTCAAAAGGTGGCCTTGTTTCTTAAAGAGTAAACTGGTCTACAAATATGAAAGATTATTGCAAACAATAATTGTCAAAATAATCAGAATAACAAACTTTGGTTAAGGCCTATCCCATCCCAAATCTTCAGATCCTAGTATTATCATACCTGTCTCTTTTGTTTTTCTTCTCACACGATCTGAATGAAAGCCACAATAATCTCTGACCACAAACTCTTATCATTAGAAGCCTCTCATCTTCTCACTTCTAATGAAATCTGTTTCTCAGTCTCATTAGTCTCCCTCCCTTTCCCATCCCTTGATAGCTCACTATTGTCTCAGTTCATCAGTCCCTCTTCTGGACTCATTTGCTTGCCTAACCAGCCTTGACACTACGGTCAGTCATTTTATTAGATTTTCACACTCTCTCGCCCCAGAGCTGTCGTTCCAATCCCCAAGAATGGGTAAATACTATTATTTTCCTTTTCAGCTCCCAGTCCTGGGCTGCCAAACATTGCCTAAGAAAGTCTTAAAGCCAGGTTGACTGGTTCCACTACAGTTCTGAGCTGTCTGAAGTCAGCTGGCCCTCACTGCTGCTTGACAATGCTTGTTCTCATCAATTATTTTTTTTATTTTTTTTATGCCTACAGCACCCGGTCTTCCTTGGTGGTCTCCCATCCAAGTAATCAGGCCCGACCCCGCTTAGCTTCCAAGATCAGACAGGATCAGGCATGTTCAGCGTGGCATGGCCATAGACTCATCAATTATTTACAGCCCTTTGTATTCCCCATGGTGTCAATTCCAGGATTTCTTCTCATTCTTACTTTCTTATGTGATATGATCTCCCAATGCCTAGAAAAAGTCAAGGCTAATGCTTGATTCTTCCTCTTTCCTTCTCTCCATCTAAAAGCTCAACACTTCCTTCTGATCTTATAGGAAGATGTTCTCATCTCCCATGCTAAGCCTTTCATATGGACAAGCCTTTCCTCTTTCACTAAGAATTTATTGCATCATTTGTCTACATATCTCCATAACAAGTTTTTTGTTTGTTTGTTTGTTTGTTTGTTTGTTTGTTTGTTTTTCCCCCTGGTCTAGGTGCACCCTGGATTTATGTTGTTGTCTTTCTTGGAAAATTCCTTAAGAGGAGACAGTAGTTTACAATTATTCTTTTCACTTTCTTTCCACCTGCTCACTTCTTCTAATCTACTTTCTGCTCCAATAAGTAAGTCCAATGATGGCTTTTAGTTTGCCCCCCTTTTGTTCTTTGTAAAGCAATTAATATTATTGATGCTGCACTGTCTTGAACTTCTCCACTATGTTCCTTCCAAAACCATCCTCTTCTCATTCTCATTTCATTACAGTGGTGCTCATAGCTTCCAGGATACTCAGGATTCCAATTCTAGAGCCATGTTTGACTCCTTACTCTCCTCTGAACCTTCTGGTCATTAGTTGACATGTTCAATTGCTTTCATTTCTGCAGTGTTTCTTAAATTTATACTCTATCTGAAATCACTTCTTCTAGGACTACTGTAACAGATTAATACAATTGTCTCCTGACTCCTTCTCTCCTAATTATTTTCCCTGACAATATATTTGAATCTTGGGATTGTCAAGTTCTTCAAAATGTCCAGTTTTTATTCTTAGCTCTTCCTACCTTCACCTGTCAAAAGGAACTCCTTCTTCTTCCTCTTATAAAACCTGAGATTATCAGCCTCTAACCTCTACCCAGAGGTGAGCAGTAGGGGAGATGGCCAGGGTAAATCATGTTATGTGGCTTTGCCCCTTCAAACCAAATAGTAGTGATACATATCACATCTGATTAAAAAAAGTACTAAGGGCTTGGATACTGAACTGTTTTAAGATTCTAAAAATTCATTAAGCTGTATATGTGTGGCATATGTACTTTTCTGTGTATATAATATACTATATTTTTGTATGTATAATACACTTTGGAAAAAATGTGTTTATAATATACTTTTCTGCATGTATAGTGTACTTCAATAAAAACTTTTAAAGAATAGCAACAAGAACAGAGTTAAGTGAGCAAAAAGAGGGAAAGATGGCAACATATAGTCTAAGCAATGGGTTTAGCAGTATAAAAGAAACTAACTAAAAATTTTATCAGGATTCACTAATTTATTTTCTTAATGCCCTGCCTTCCTGAGTCCCTTCAAATATCTAGTATCCAAAGAAGCAGTAGAATCTCCAGGATAGCAAGATTACCCATATTCTAAGAAAAATCTATTTGGACATTACTTATGACAGCATTTTAGATAAGACGGGAGGAACACTGCAATTATAAGCGTATCTGAATTTATAATATATGTTTCCAAAAATCATGAAGTGACCCAAGAAAGAACCCATCAGATAGCAAAAGTCAAGTTGCTGATAAACTCTTTTCATTTAGGGATGGGATAGTAACATCACTTCTGAATTTAAAAAAAAAAAAATCAAAATTAAAAATAAAACTTTTAAAAAGCCATGGGATTATCTGTCTAAGTAGTGTACTTAAATGCAGGTTTGAGGGTCAAATCAAACAGACCTGTGTATTGATTTTAGCTTAGTGATTTACTGGCTATGTGACTTGGGAATATAACCTGAACTCTATGAGTTTCAGTTTCTTCATTGCAAAATGTACATAACGACTACCTTGCAGAGATGTGGTGAGAATAAAAATGGATATATGTAATTTGAATAACACAACATTCAAGACTATTTACACGTTCAATAAATAGTTGTTGTTACCTCTTCTCCATACAGTAAGGAGGCTGAAGTAGATAAATTTTAAAGTCTTCTTCAGTTCTAACTTTCTATACTTTCCACATTACCATTACCAAGAGCCCCTTTACCACAATAGCGGCCCTTACTTACAAGTTCTAAGGAAACATTAAAAGGTGATAGAGCCAATCTGATTTGTGAAATCTTAATGATGTCATAGTATTGGTAGACATTTTGGGAGCTAAGGTTTGGACATTAACCTACCTCAAAAAATAAATTATTTTCCATTTTAGCATCTTCAAATCAGATTGTGGAGCTGGTCTTTGCTTTAATTTCAGATATTTTTTTCTAGAGGACTTTTTAAAAAATTCTCTTATGTTTTCACTATTATCTTATGATATTCATTTTTCTCATTATTGCTAGATTAGACAACAAACAATATTACATTGAATGGAAAACATTCTAAGGGAATGCAAGTTCAGGTTTCCAGTATTAGCCCACTCAATCTATAAGAAAATACAAAATGAAAGAGAATGTAAAATGCTCATTGTATTGGATGCTCTGATGTGTCACCTGGATCCTTTAGGACTGAGGCACTTATCTATCAGATAGCAGGAATGCTATTAGCTGCTGACCCCTCACGTCTGAGTCCCTTTCCAGCCTCACAAAAATTTACAACCCCTTTTCCAGAAGCAGCCTACTGACAGATTCAGGCTTCAGAAGCCTGGCCTTCTATCCTTAATTCAAGGAAACTCTGAAGGGCCATCCCAGTTTTTTATACTCCCATGGCCTGAGGCCTCGCTTGTAATTTATCCCTCTGCACACTTTTGTCTCCTTCACCTAATAGGTATTGTTCCCTATAAATAAAGCATCTGCATGCAACTCTCCATTTCAGAGTCTGTTTCCTTGGAAACCTGGTCTACCACATCCACTATTATCAAATATTGGAAAGTAATTGGGAAGACATTTTCACAAAATAGCTTTAAAATCAGATACTTTCTACTTAAACCTGAAGTCCAAAATGAGTCTCCCAATTGTTTTAAAGTCACCCTCTTCTATATGACCAGACTTATATTAACTCAGTCAACTTCTACAGATACAGGAGGAATAAAATATGTAGAATCCACAGCAACTATGAAAAAAGTAACCCATCTGGATTTTATACAGCACCTTTTATAACATATGAGATCTGTGTATAACTAGGAAATTTAATCCTCTCCACTTGTAAAGTGGTTGACTTTGTTAAATTTGCCTGTGGATGGAATATGAATCATACTGAGAATGTTACATAACCTCACGAACACCATGGTACAGTGTTGTGCTCTCAGGAAGGTGACATAACTGGGACTTTCATAATGTCCAAAGGAAAGTGGCTGCAGCCAATTGGATATTGTGGGAAAACAGAGTATTTGATAAATGAGTTAATGATTATTCTCCCTTCTGGTCATTCTGTACCTGTACACTCTTAGTGAGATGACTACTTTTCTATTTGTCAGATACTTACTCAGCCAGGGGACATGCAAATAATTGGTGCCTATACAGGAAAGATAAAGTATCAGCTAGAGAATGATCTAACCAGTTAGCACAACTCCTCTTACCTACCTATACATAAGTACCCAGGTGAGAACCTAACTCAACAAAAACTACTTGAGAATAATAGTTCAGTAATACAACTTAGAGGAGCATGAGACCTGAAGTAAATGTCTAAATTAGCTTTTCTCAGACTTTTTTTGACTTAGATATCCTTTACACAAACAAATAACTGGAGTCTAAAGAACTTATGTTAAATTAAAATAAATAATATAAATTACATTTTTTTTGTTAAAAATGTTTTCCAAAACAAAAAATTCATTGAGAAGAATTGCTTCTCTACTGTTGCATTCAATCTTTTGCAATACGTTGTTTTGAAGTATGTAAAAAAAAAATTCTGACCACATGCAGAAATGTAGTTGAAAAAGGAAGAGATATTTTGATAGAAAATTGTGGATATTCTTCTTTGATGTTACCATAACATAACATATGTTAGTTTCTTAAGGTTAGTTGCAATGTGGAATCCGAAACCATGTTATAAACTCTTCATGATCTATTAATTAAAATTATTTCATTAACTTGCATTTTGAATGACTCTTTTACCCATGCATGATTTTTTAACATTAACATTATAACATTTACATTATAATGATAAAAATATTGATTCATAGAGTAATGTAGATTTGCCAAATGTTGACACATTTCTTTATATAATAAAAATCTCATTTATGAATACCCCCAATCATCACACGAGAAAATTATTTAAGTATTAGAAGCTATTCAAATTGAAATTGTTCCCTAATTCTAATTTTTGAATTTAGAATTCTAAATTTCTTTTGGATATGAAAGCTCAGATCTTATCATTGCCAACAAATATTGTATATTTTTCGTGAAGTGACAAGTTTACTTAGTCTCTTTTTGATAAAATATCTGCCCAGTATCCAAGCATGAGTAACCAAGTTTGCCTGCCAATTGTTCTTCTAAGTAAAAATGATGTTCATGGAAAATGCAGCTAGTTCAGCTCACAATTCAAACAATCATAGAAGGAATTTGCTCTGAAACAACCATCAGACTCCGGTGTGTGGCAGAATTTATTTTTACGTACCTCCATTCTGTCACACAAAATATGAAAAGGAGGCACAGTAAAGAGTAAAGCTTAAAAAATAAACGGTTCTTATAAATGATGCATTAACGACATTTTTGAGTGAAATTGACATTTAAAAAAAATGTCTAGTACCTATTAGTGAAAAATGTGATGACTACCATTATAGCTTGGTATCACTGCCTTAATTCCTGCCAGGGTATCAGCAGTTTTATCCACCATCATGTTTACATCACCAGTGCAAAAGTTATTACAGTGGAAACTACAAATAACATCTTAGTATTTATATAAAAATTGTTTTGACCTTGCAGACTCCTAAAAATGTCTGTTACACCCAGGGGTTCTGTGGATCACATTTTGAAATTACCCTCCTCCGTTCCTGTTTCCACCCAAATCACACATACAAAACTGGGGTTGACAGCGGAAATTAGTTTAATGGATATAAACAATTTTCCCCCCTGTAGAGTAGCCTTATAAAAGATATCCATTAAGACTTTTTTATTTGTCTCTTCTGAAGGTAAAGAGGACCTACATCCATAGCTGGCTCGGTCTTGTCAGCTCCCTGCCTCTAACATCAAGTAAGTTTTCATTCTATTGTGGTCTTAGATATCGTAAAGAAAAAATATTTGCACCCAATTTCTTCAAAGTGCTTCTGTGTAGAACAACTTTTTTATTTCTCCCCAAAAATGTTTCTTTATATCTAACTCAAAACTAAGCCTACAGAGTAAATGTCCCCCTTACTCTCTTATTAGATCTATGTGGAATGGCTAGTCAGCATCCTCATAAAAGCAAGGCGGATAATTAAACAGATATTAAGTCACCTTTTAGCCTTCTTAGTCCTTCAGCCTAAACAACCCTAGTTATTAACCTTTCCTTTCAGATTCTATTTTCCCCACCCTTTTGTTATTTTTGTTACTCTTTCCTGGACTTTCTCTAGTTTTGCTACATTCTTTTTAAAGTGCAGAGACCAAAAACTAGACACCATCCTTTAATGAAGTCTTCACCAGGATCAATACAGAGAAAACATTACTTCCTAGACTGAGTCTGTCATACATCTGTTAATATGTTACCATGTTAGCCTTTTAAATATAACAGCACTATTGTGCTGACTAGTATTCACTGTTAGCTTTGCAATCACTTCAGACTTTCTGTTGTAGTTGTGGGTGAGCAGACAGCCCCTCTCTTTAATCTCTGCATTTTGTTTCTGGCTTCTGATGTTACATCTTATCCTTGCCCTATTTTACTTTCCTCTAGGTTTTCCTGCCAATTTCCCTAATTTATCAAGCTCACACTGAACTATTCTTGTCCTCCAAGAAGTAAGCAATATCAACCACTCAGTGCCATTCACACATCCTTGCAAATCATTCTAGACATTCATTAAAAAAAATGCCATTTGATTTGGGGGACATCGTTTTCTAGTTGCAGAGGAGGGAAGTGCAATAACTATAATGGGCTTTCCAAAGTCACTTTCCTACTTTTTTACTACTTTAAAAGTACTACTTGAAAAGTATAGAGGTGCCCATATGCCACTGAAAGTAGAAATAAATAAATCTCAGTTCTATTATGTAGCAGAACTCCTCCACTGGAAAGAGTATTAAAGTAGGACTAAGCTACTGTAAAAGGAGACCAAAAAATATAGTTGCTTATAGAAAATGATAGTTAATCTTCTTTCTCATAATAGACCTCAGGTAAGTAGGTAGGTTAGAGGTGAGGGTCTGGACCACATGTTCCTTCAGAGAAGCAGGTTTCTTCCATCCCTTAGAGTATTGTCCTCATCTGTGTGGTTCAACCTGAGTCATGCTCAGCTTGTCAGAAGAAAAAAAGAGCATAAAGGTGTGCACACCATTGACCTAAGGCCTAGACCTAGAAATGGTGTGTATCCCTTCCACTTGCATTCCATCTGCAGGAGGCTACTTACATGTGAGGGAGGCTACAACGTGTATTAGAAGTATTAGAAAATAAAAGGATGGATTTTGGTGGACCACTGCAGTGTCTGCCTCCACCAAATATCTAAATTAATTTAAATGTTTTGGTCTATTATGCCCAGCGTGGACCCTGCTGGTGGTCATGAAAAATAACCCTCCTCTCCATAAATGTTTACCAGCCTTATTCATAGGCTGATAATAAGCTTCATTTAAAACTACTCTCCAATTAAGGCCAAATCTCTATCTACACATGTTATCTGCCATGAACTCCCATATTATTTCCATGGCATCATAAGTAGAACCACTCCACTCTCTTCTCAAGCTGATTGTTTCATAACTCATGTTTGAAAATCCCTTAAGGTGAGGTAGACCTCAGAATTGGACTCAGTGAAGTATGTCTACCATTGAAGGGGAAGCCTCAAGAATTTGGGCTGTATATTAAGCTCCATTCTGGGCCTGAAGGGAGCAATTTGATTTTTGCTCTTTCAATTTCATCACTTATAAAATAAGAATCACTTCACTTTTTCTAATGCCTTTGAGGTGACTAAATGTTGATAAACTGTTAAAAACTCAAGGCAATGTGTTCATACTATTCAAAAATGACCCATTCCAATAAGATAAAAATTTTGCAAAGCAAAAAAAAAAAAAAACACTTTAGTTAGTCCACCTCCATTCTGTTTGCAACGCCCAGAACCCCTCTCTGAAACTAACAAAAGAATGATGAGGTTTTGGATCGGATGCCAGTAAAGTAATGGCTGGTTTCAATTACATAAAATAAGTACATTATTAATAGTCGCCAGAAACAGAAGGATCACATATTCACATAAGAAACATCAGCCCCACAAGGGACCAGGCTGCTGACCACCTGGGGAACTATGGACCACACTCAGTGAACCACAGCTTCAGAGTTACTAAAAATGGATTTTTAAAAATCTCATAGACGCATGTCTAGCCTATTGTTTGGGCTCTTTCCAAAAAAAAAAAAAAAAAAAAAAAAAAAAAACACTTTAGTTAGTCCACCTCCATTCTGTTTGCAATGCCCAGAACCCCTCTCTGGAACTAACAAAAGAATGATGAGGTTTTGGATCGGATGCCAGTAAAGTAATGGCTGGTTTCAATTACATAAAATAAGTACATTATTAATAGTCGCCAGAAACAGAAGGATCACATATTCACATAAGAAACATCAGCCCCACAAGGGACCAGGCTGCTGACCACCTGGGGAACTATGGACCACACTCAGTGAACCACAGCTTCAGAGTTACTAAAAATGGATTTTTAAAAATCTCATAGACGCATGTCTAGCCTATTGTTTGGGCTTTTTCCAAAAAAAAAAAAAAAAGTGACTGTGCATGATTACTTTTTGCATGCTAATTCAGCTGTTTTATTTTTCCCCTTCTGCCTTTGGTCTTGTTTCTTAAAAGTGTTACTCATAAGGCCCTGGATTATAGCAATCCAGTTACACTAGAAAATGGTGCTTTGGGCAAACTCTGTTTTTTTCTCTATCTTCTTCCCATCTGACTAGCTCACCTAATTACACGGTAAGTCACCGATTCTATGACACGGGGAGAAAAGTCTTCTCAAGCTAGTCAATTGATGCTTTTATTTCACTCGGGGAAAACTTATCAAAGGAGACAAGGAGGCCTAAATGCAGCAGGTATTTGATGCTAGTGGTAAGCTTATATTGTTGCCATAGCAACCTTGTCATTAAGAATGTTTCAGCATTTCCTATTAACCTCTATATTCAGAGGTTTATAACTTCTTGGTAAAAATTCCCTACAGGCTAAAATTTGGTATACATGATCTCAGACGTGCATGGTGTCGCTAAATATATACATATATAGCATTCATTTTCTTGAAGAAAGTCTAATGAATTTCCGAATGAATTAGCTCATTTTTCATAAGGTATAGTGTCATTAAGGTTAGTGTTAACTTGATGATTTTTAAAAGATTCTCATGGCAACATGAATAAGCCCTCGTAAGATTTAGTATTTGCTGCTGCTTTTATTCCTTTTACCTCACCGGTTGGCATGGTCACAATGATTAATCTCAAATATCACTAAGAGGAACTTGACTGGCTCGAGATCAGTTTTAAATTCACCTAAACAGAGGCAGTTCGAAGTGGGCACTATGTGAATCTGGAGTTCATATTTCACTTTTGTCAAAGTACAGGGAATAAAAAAAGGAAACTCACGGGTTGAGCAGGTAGGAGTCAGGGCTAATGGAAAAGGCGGGGGCTGAGATCTGAACTCACCATCTCCCTTTTCTCCTCTCATGCATAACGGAGCACATTTTTCATAATACCAAGGAAGAAACCAGCAGTCTCCCAAGGATTAGAAACCAGTTCTGCCCTTCTATCTCATAGTTTTAGAACTGGAGAACACCTAAGTCAAGGTTTTGTTTTGCTTTATTTTGTTCACGGAATTTTGTTTCCTTTAAAGTAATTTCTTAATAAATTTTCCAGTTCTATATTTTTTCTTAACTTTTTATTTTAAAGAATTTTAAACTAATAGAAAAGTTGCAAGAGTAATAGAATAAACGTCCATCTACCCCTATACTAACCAATTGTTAACATTTAACGAACCATTTGAACGTTGTTAAAATTATTATACTTTAGGCCTAAGTATTTCACTCATCTTTTTTAAGAATAAGGACAGTCTCCTATGTTACTACAAAACAATGATCATTAGAGGATATTTAGCATTACTACCATTATCTCAAACAATTATTATGCAAATGCCTTCAATTGTCCCATTTATATCCTTTTTAGTTTTGTTTTCTAAGATCCAATCAAGAATCATGAATTATATTTAGTTGTCATTTCTCTATGTTCTTGAATTTTGAGTATTTCTTTAATGAATATTGTCTTTCATAACATTGAAGTTTTTGAAGAATTTATAAAATTAGAAGGCAGAATATTCCTCTCTTGTTTATAATTAGATTAAGTGCCTTGTATTGTATATTTTTTCCCCATTTCATACAATCCTCCTGACACCTAAGTACATAAATCCCTACATGATTTTGTTTTCTTTCAGTGGGACAGATTTCCAGGAGTGAGATTACCGTGTCAAAGAGTAAATGTACTTTGATTTCAATAAATGTTGCTTGATTGTTTTAAAAGCTCAAATCAGACATTTTTCACATATCCACCATTAATATACTTATAAAATAAGAATCACTTATTTTAATATTTTTTTAATATTTTTTTTTCTGATAAGTGTAAAGTGATGATTTCTCATCAATACTTACTGCCTTTTTGGACTAATGTGTTTGTGTAGCTTTATATGTTTATCAGCCATATGGATTTGCTCATTTCTGAATTACCTCTTCCCATCACAGGCTTATTTTTTAAAAGAATTTGTATCTCTTTTTAGTGAATTTGTAAGAGATCTTTGTATATTACAGATATTAACCTCTGTCTTTTATTTATATTGTAATTTTTTTAATTTATGTTTTTGTCTATTGATTTTATTTATGGTATCACGTCATTCAAAGATTTTAAAAATACTTTTATACAGACAAATATGTCTAACTTTTGTTTTCAGCTTCTACATTTCAGTTTTAGGATGCAGATCGCCTCCACTCCTTGATTTTATAAGTAATTTCCTAGATTAATTTTCAGAATACTTATTTTATATTTTTAAGACTTTGATTTACTATAATTTAATTTACAATGTACAACATAGGGCTTAATTTTATTACCTTCCACATGACTGGCCTTCGAACAACTTTTTTTAAATAACAATTTATTAAATAATTTTTTCTCACTGAATAGAAAAACCATGTTAATCATCTTAGCTTTCTATATGTACTGAAATCTACTTTTCCATTTTCTTTTTATTTCTATTGACTTATTTGTCTCTTAATATGCCTACATCATGTAAATTTGAATATACCCTCTCTCATTTTAAATTATTTATTTCAATTTATTGGTTGTTTAGTTGGCACCAGTTCTCAATTATTTTTGTAGGTTGAGGCTCTTGGCTAAATTTTAAAAAT
Organism: Pteropus vampyrus; assembly: GCF_000151845.1. NCBI lineage: Eukaryota > Metazoa > Chordata > Mammalia > Chiroptera > Pteropodidae > Pteropus > Pteropus vampyrus. The sequence goes on along the minus strand of NW_011888803.1, from coordinate 5,936,668 downwards.
TATTGCATATGCACAAAAATAATTTTTACCCTAATAGGTGAATAATAATTTATCTGTTTATAAGATTATTATATTTCTGGCTCTTAGAAATTTGTAAAAATTCTATTGATGATGTTCTTTCTTGTAACTTGCAATGTTGCACATGAGAAGCCTGATGCCAGTCTGCTCCTTTTGCCTCTATCAGAAACATGTTTTTTTCCTCCAGAAGTATGTACTATGTTCTCATTTATTTTAGAATTAAAAAATATTTACTTGTATATTTCTACTTGTGCATTTTCTGGTTATTCCTTCCTGGAACATACTGAGCCTTTTCAATCTACAAGTTCAGTTCTTTTCTCATCTTAGGAAATTTCTTCAGTATTTTGTTTAATTATTGCCCATTATCCATTTGACCCTTTTTAATTCATCATTTTGGAAATTTGATTAATGTCATGCTGTTTCCTGGATTTATCCTGCAACTCTCGTATCCTGCCCCACCTCGTTTCTTTTATTTCTCTTTTTAATTCTTCGTTTTTTGCTTTGACTTTTAAAATGAAAATTAATTCTATTTGCTTTCCCAAGTCATAAATTCATACCACATCCATATTCTTCTTGTACAGATTACTCAGATTGAAAATCATAATTTTATGTTCAATTATTCCATGTATGCGCATATACGTGTCTGTGTGCATATGTACACCTGCATGCTACATTTGTATCTAAAAACAATAAGGTGTTTTTACAGATTTTCTTTTCCACTTCATATCTATCTCCACTACAACAGTTCTGAATCAATTGGCATTGTGATTTAACTGTTCTAGTATTACCTCATATAGTGGAGGAACTAGAGATATGTATATAATTATTTTTGTTTTTTAACCAATTAGTAATTGATCTGGTTTTTGTTGGATCCTAATTAACAGCACTTCTAAACGTGAGAGAAAAGTAGTCCAACATACTCCAGCTATATAACATCAAACAAGCCTCAGGTGCATAAAGATGCTATCCACTCATTCAGCTGCTTCTTGGCCTCTTGAAAGCACGTATGGTGTACACTAAAGTGAGATCAGTTTTGAATTCATTCTCAGAGTGCTATACTCCTCTGTGGGCTAAGTTATTCCAAATATGCAGTGCTTTATAACTTTTTTTGTAGGGCTCTCTGATTTGGGTCTACAGTTTCTTACCCACCCCAAAAGAGTAAAGCTCCATATAAATTCTGTCTACTGGAATTACAATGAAGTCTAAGAAAAGCAAATAGATTAGGATCAACAGAGGGAGTAAAGCAAGGCAGCCATATGCAGGTCACAAACTGCTGAATTCTATCAGCTTTTTTTACAATGATTTTTACTTTTAATACTACTAATGGTTACCAAAATTATATAGGTTTCAAATGTGCAATTCTAAAACATACGATTTGTATATTGTATTATTTGTTCACCATCCAAAGTCAAATTTCCATCCATCACCATATATTTGACCCCCTTTAGCCTTTTTTACTTGCCTCATCTCCTTTCCTTCTGAGGGAAGGTACTATATTGTTATCTGTGTCTGAGTTTTTGTTTGTTTGTTTGTCTTGCTCGTTTGCTGCTTTAAGTTTTATATCCCACATATGAGTGAAATCATGGTTCTTGACTTTTTCTGTCTGACTTATTTTGTTTAGTATGATATTCTCATGATCCATCCAGGTTGTCACAAATGGCAGTGTTTCATCTTTCCTTATAGCTGAATAGTATTCCATTGTTTATGCGTACCACATCTTCTTTATCAATCATCTGTCGCAGGATACTTCGGTTGTTTCCATGTCTTGGCCACCATAAATAGTGCTGCAATATACACAAGGGTACATGTATGTTTACAAATAAATGTTTTCAGTTTTTTGGAGTAGATAACCAAGAGAGGGATTGCTGGTCATATGGTAATTCTATTCTTATTTTTTGAGGAACCTCCATACTGTTTTCTATAGTGACTATACCAATTTACATTTCCACCAGCAGTGTATGAAGGTTCCTTTTGCTCCACAACCTCTCTAATGCTCCTTTCACATCTCTTACTCAGGAAATTCTAAGGGTTTTAGAACCTCTGTCAGGAGGCAGGGGCAGAGACCAAATATATATATATTTCTTATTATGTCATGTAAATATTTTCCCATATGTACTGTATCTTGCAGAAATTCCTCAAACCTATAGTCTTCTATGCTTAGCCAATATCAATTTAACCAGCCATAGGTGTTTCTAGTAATAATGCAGACTTCTTTCCTACTTGTGAATTTTATTTCAATAATATTTGCAAGATGAAAAGGTAGATGCCTGTGCTCATATTGACCAGAAGTTTAGGACAAATCCACTTTTTAGCAGTTTATGAGGGCTGGTACCACACATCTATTCCCTTTTGTGTTTCAGATTCTCTCAGATTCTTTTATCCCTCCTGAATTCTAGTTCCTAGTTGACCGTCAACTTACTTCTTGTTTGTCCTCAGTCTTGATTATATTCATTAAGCAAGAGCTCATATGGTTTTTCAAAGAAAGAAAGGGAGGAAAGGAAACAAGAGAGAGATGGTTAGTAATTCCTGATTCTATATCTTGGGCACAAACTCAGTTTAAGCTATCTTGAGCTCCCAGCCCTGCTCTGGACTTGGGAGATAGCATTGTAGTAATTATTTTAACCTGAGCAGAAACATACAAATTTTTTTATTTCTTCATTACTAATAACATAATGAATTTTTCATTTTGTTTCTAGTCATTCTATATCCTATAGAATTTATATACATTCTAATAAAATGAGGTTCTCTTCACAGAAATGTTGGTTAAATGAATTGAGGTCCATAATCAGGACCTTAGGGTCCAGCCTCACAGGGACTCCTAAAAAAACATTATCTTATTATAAACATTTATTATCTATTTTACATTTTTATATCATACTGAGGTATCCTAGTCATGACTTATAATTACTTCCTCCGACTCCTGGCACATTACTTCCTGTAATATTTTTCTCAAGTTTCTGTAAAAGAGCAGACTATATCCAAAATCAACGTTACCTAATTTTTAGTCTTATAACCTAAACTATATCTTACAAAAAACTGGCAAGAGCTTTTAACCATTTAAACTAGTTTAGCTACCAAGCAGCATGGTTATTTACCCTACCTATAGGCTTTCTAAAAATAATCCTTAAGAAACTGGTAGTCCATGGATATTGAGATAAAATATAATACAGTTTACAAATTGAGAGTAAGATGGATGATTGAAAGATTTCCTTAATCAATCAAATCACATATAATTAGTTGAATTTAATTCTCAGCTGGTACATCTATCCTAGAAAAACTTTATCTCTTAATTATGCAACTTTGATTTCAGGGTTTTGGAGTTCAGTTCTTTTTGTTTTCTGGCCTTATTCTAACAACCATTACATTTTGAGCTGGTCAATCTCTGCTCATTTGTACCATTGATCCAACAGTTGAGCAGTCATGATAAAAATAATTCTTGGCTCAGTCATAGAATAATAAATTTAATCTGGGGCACAGCTGAATGCTGAAATTTTAAGTCAAAAACTTCAGAGTATAACACTCACTAATGTATTAAAGGATTGACCTACATGTGTTAGTCCTAGAATGGTGTCATAATAAAAGGCTCATCACCAAACATGGGTTTGATTCTTAATTCTTATAACTCTAAGAATTTTAACTGGCTCCAGGTCATAACCTTCTGTAGCACTTCTCTTTCTGTCTTGTCTCCATTTCTCTTGTACTAAATAATTTATTTTGCCAACCCCCCCCCCCAACTAACTCTGTTATATGGATATTAACCTAACCAGCTTTGCTAATTCCTTTATTTTCTCTTACCCAAATTTCTTCTTCCTTAGCCACTTCTCTAATTTTGTATCACAAAAGTTTGGATTTTTAAAAATATATACCATTGATCAGATTTTTAAAAATATATACCATTGGCATGGAAGAGGAGAGAAGGGTAGAAATTGGACTAATGAATACAATTCTCATTGTAGGCAACATATTGTAAGGCCGTCTGTACAGTTGTGTATATTCTACACTGTGTATCTTATCTGTGGGTTCTGTTCACAGACCTCAATCTGAGTTTAATAAATTTGTTCCTCACAATCAGAAAAAAATTATGAGATTAGCAATAACAAGTGTTATTTACTGAGTCCTGGTCTGATTTTGAATTATATGCTTTCTATATCATATTATGATACTTAGCTTTTAATTTCCTTGTTTGGACATAAGTGTGCAGTACCTAATATCTAATAGATACTCAAGAAAAGGCTTTAATTACTTGGCTGGATTAAATACTAGGTGTGATCTGTAGTAAGTCATTCAAGTTTGGGAGAAAGAGAACTGACATTTGTCCAATAAAAATATTTCCAGGAACTATGTCAGATATTTGAAATAAAGTACTTTATTTAATTCTTACAATAAGCCAGAAAAGAAGGACATTTTGCAAATTTTACAAATGAGATTAATTAAAGAAGTAGTTAGCAAACAAATGGTTGTTGTATCAGCATTCAAACCTGGGCTATAATCCAAAATCTGTATACTTTTCAGATGATCTAAGAGGAAATATAACCAAGTTTATGATTGTGAAGGTAATTTCACACATCAACTTGACTGGCCACAGGGCAGTTAGATTAAACATTATTTCTGGGTATGTCTGTGAGGGTAGCCCTGGATGAAATCAACACTTTAAGCAGTGGACTCAGTAAAGCAGTTTGTCTTCCCCAAAGTGTGTGGGTATCATCCAATTCATTGAGGTCTGAATAGAACAAATAGATATAAAAAGGAAAATTTGGCCCTTTCTAGTGTTGGGACATTGATCTTTTCCTGTCCTTGACACTCCTGGATTTCAGGCCTTGGCTCTCAGACTGATTTATACCACCGGCTCTCCTAGGTCTCCAGCTTGCAGATGGCAGATTGTGGGACTTCTCAGCCTCTATAATTGCATAAACCAATACCTTATAATAAATTTCTTCATACATATAGAGCTTATTAACTTTGTTTTTGTGGAGAACTCTTAATAATATACCTTCCTTAAAAGTTTTACAAAAAGAGAAATAAAATATTTTTTAATAGCTAGAGTGATTTCTGCACAGTCACATCTGTTGGTTTCCAAAATATCCTAACTAATTTGCTGGTTTTATGCTTTGGCATATAAGGCAATAACTATGCAACTCTTGAGCTCTAAATGCCACTTCAAAATTTTCTGTAGACCAGATCTCTAACCTTTATTACTAACAACATATAGATCATAGCTGGAAACAATGCATGGATGCTTAGATTTCTTAAAGTTTAGAAATTTTAAAGATGACCTGAGTTAATACACATTATCTGCTCATTAATAAACAATTATGTTAATAAACAAATTTGGTAACAACATATTCAAATATTGAGTGTGGACAGCAATGTGATATTCTTAAATGAGCTCTACAAATTTCTGATTTCCTGGACTCAAATCTCAGTTCTGCCAATTTAATTATCAACTAATCTTGAGAAGTCATTTAATCTCTAATAGTCTCAGCTTACTCATTTGTAAAATGAAGATAATATTGCCTTAATATGTTATATTAATATACAGCAAAACTATGGATTTAATCTTAATTTCTTTAATTCTTGCTACATTTTGAATCAATTTCTGTGATGTTTCTACGTCTAGTCCTCCCCTCTACAAAGAATAATTTGTTTACTTCTAAAAGATAGCAACTTCCTCCCTTCAAGTTGTAGAATCAAACATTTTATTCAGCAGAAAAGAATGGGAAAGAGCCTTTTAGAAATGGGGTAGCTCATGGGTTTCTCTATTTTTTTTTTTTTTTTACTACCAAACATGAAAATAATCCTTTAATTTGCTTTGCTATTTAGTGATCTATTTTAAATATCATTATAATAAACTTAAATGGCTCTATATTTAGCCCCATGGCAAGAGTTATTGCAAGAACTATGAAAAAAAAACTCATTTTGTTTCCTTGTATGACCCAAACAATTGCGATATACTCCTAGTATTGTATGTGAATGTTTTAATTTCTTTCCAGGTACTTTTCCTCCTCTAATTTTAAATATTTTTATACAAGTTTAAGACTGGCTTTTTATTATACTTGTAAATCAGTTCTCCCTGCGACCCACCTCAGACTACATCCCCAAATTTCTCATGAAAGATAAATTGGAAAAAAAAGGATTCCACATGTATAAACCACATGTAATTAACTTTTTAAAGAACTATTTTTATCTGTCTCAAAGCCTAATTGTTTTGGTGAGGTTTGGGCTGTTAGGAGTGAGGAGTCATTCTTGCACTCTCATTCTCCACAAATCATCTAAACCTATTGCTAGCACCTCTTCAATAGGTCCGTAAATCTACCCTACTGGAACAATTTTAATTCTGCACGCTATTGCCACTTATTTTATTAAAATAGTAGGCTCTTAATTGCCCTTGATGCCAATTATGCCTTTCTTCAATTAGGGCAATATTCTAAAGCACAAATAGGACAATTTCACTATCCCATTTCAGCATCTCCTTCCATCCTCAGGATTAATTGCACCTAATCATGAGATCTAAACTTCTTTATATTCTCTACTTTTCTCTTTGTCTTCCATTATAACCTCTACCTCTCTCTTTCCTCTCACAATCTATCTCCTGACCAATGATACTAAATACTGTTCAGCTCTTGTACCACAACATGATCTTTATTCTTCTGGGAAATATCTCATACCTCTCTCTCCTCTCAAGTTATATAACACCCATGTCTTGAGGATGATTTCCTTCAGATTTTATCTCATTTGGGAAGATTTCCTGAGTCTCGTAGACTGGTTAATTGCTCATTTTCATGCACCATATGCATACCCACTGCATAGCGCTTGTTTATTCCTCTATCTACCTACAAAACTATAAGCTCTATGTCATATTCCACATTGTATCTCTGGCTCTTATAATAATTGTCAGTAATGCTAGATGTCTACCATCTGCCTTCCAGAATACTTCAGCACCCTAAAATCCTGCCCCGTATCCTAGAAACTCATCCATATGGATGGGCTTTCTTGTCATAGCTTTCACTTGGCTTCTGCTAGAGGAAGACTCTGGTATGAGATTGGAAAGAGAATGGGGATGAGTTTTGAGGCTCGATGTCCTCTGCTAAGTTACCTTGGGTACATTGCATCCTTCCACTAAAGGACATAGCTCATCTTAGCTCTTTCTAGGATCTGGCGACCATTCTTTCTCATTCTTTCTTCAGATCTAAAGATAGAGAGCAATAAATATTTATTTAGTTACTTTCTATGAAATACTCCCCTCCTCCCCATAGTGGATACATTTGCTAGAGCAAAAACAACAAATGGGTGTCTCATACCTGGCTCCATTAATTAATCAATAAATAGAGCAATTTTTTTCCCATTCTATTTTTGGAACTTAGATGACATATAAATTAACATTTTACATTTTAATAATTATTTATTTCAATATATAGCAGAAAAACTTAGCTGATATATCAAGCCAATTGTTTTATGAATATTTTAGAGCAATATACACTTTTCTTATAAAACAATGTTAAGTGAAAACTTTGTCAGTTGAAAAAAATACTAAGTAAATAACTTTTACTTAGTACTGAGAACAATATATATGACAGACTTATAGGTGTATTTTGTGACTGTCTGGCGTTTGGAAAATACTAACTGGCATAAAGAATTTTGAGGCTGCAAGTTACTCATGCAGAAAAGGTTGTGCACTGGGAAGGCAAAAAATGCATGTCCCAAGTGTGCATCATGCCTGGAGTCTTGCTCTTCCTTTACCTTGGTAGTCTGAGGAACAGAATTTCTAGTTCTAATACATTGGCTCAGCTGTTCTACTGGAGCTGGATATCGCTGCTAGGCACAAGGGTGGAAGACCATACATTGCTGCTTTTGACAGAAATCTGTCTGTTCCTATTATTCCAGAAGCTGAGTTGAAGCTCATTCAACTGCCCCAACTTACTGGCACGAGAATTCTCTTTAATTATTAGATTTTAGCAGAATAATGAAGATCTCCAATGAATCGTCAGTGTTATCATTGTAACTGTGTGAATAAAAAAAAGTATTACTTTCACCTTTGGGATTGACAACAACTGAAGACACTGCATGTTCATAATTTTGACTCTAGTTAAAAATTTATGTAGATTGTTAGAATCATGATTATAGAATTATGGAATGGAAGATACTTTGGAACAACTAAATTTTTTATAGGAACTGAATAATTAAAACCTATTTCCACGGTTATTCTCCTGGGTGGTGACTGGGTTTATGACTGTAGGCATACCATACTGAGATTGAAACATTCAGTATGCCCAATTCTGCAGAGACAGTGTTTTATTTACTTATTTATGTATAATTTATAATCCACCTGCCTCCAAAACATATGTTACACCAAAGAAAAAATAATAATAATGTACATTTGATTGGTTTTGGTTGCACAGTAACAAGCTGTATTAATTAATCATACTTAGTATTTTCATCCCATTCAATTTGTCTATGATCACCCAAAGACTACCACAGATTAATGGATCCTGGAATACCCCCAGACAAATAAAATGGCAGAATAAAATTGGTAAAGTTAAATTAAAAAAAAAAAAATCGAGACCCAATCGTTCCAGTTAGCATGTCTATACTGATCAGATTCACTTGATAATTCCAAGTTTCTTATTTGTACATAGTAAAAAGCTTTTGTAGACAAATACCTTAAGAACTCAAAGGATTAAAATAAAGTTTTAAGGGGAAAGAAGAGTGAATATGTATCTGAAACACCAGAAGTAGCCCCTGTTAAGTGATTGTCTAGTTTCTTACTGTGGTCTGACCTGCTTAGGAGAATAGAATCAGCCACAGTTATTCCCATTTTAAAAGACATAAGCTTAATTTCTTAATTCTCATTACTTTATGTAGAAATCCATTTCTCTCTTCGCTGTCTTTTTAGGAAATTTTTGTTTAATAATGCTCAGTAAATTAGGCCTCCATAGGCTTGGCTTTATCCTAGGCGGCCAGTTTCTTTTCTTTTTTGTACTTCTGTAAAATATCTGCTTAGCGTCTCTGATTTGAAATGTTAATGAAGGTGGGCCTGGCCTCAGGTTACAGTGTGCATCCCTTTTTACATGCAAAGGGGATATGCTAAGTAGGTTACTTGGAATCTGGGGGCTAAGAAGGAGGCTTCCAGAAGACAACAAAAGTCCAAGAAGAATGAAGCTCTTCTCAGCAACTCAGGAATCAATCGGTAAGAGTGTGTTGGCTGAAATAAGTTATCTAGCACACAGAAGGGTCTGGTGTGAATTTTGGCCACTTTTTTCCTTTGTAATCTCTTAATGTTGAGTTTATATCCAGTTAACATAGGTATAATATGATTTAATTAGATATTCCGAAAAAGACAGATATGTGAATAATTCTATCTACTGATTTCAAAAAGGTAATCACATTCAGTGTACTTGAATTCAAGAAAATAATCTCAAGATTTTTAAGGTTTCTGAGGGGGATATTCATTTCTAATCTGGGTCTTCCTAAAAACCTAGAGATGCTGCATATATTACACTGAAAAGAGAGTGTGTTTGTATGTATGTGTGCGATGTAATTGTGAGTGTGTGGGCATGGGTGAATATGTGTGAAAATAGTGTGTATTGGAGTGTGAATGCATTTCATACATTGCTCTTCTAGCAAGCAAGAGTTAGAAAGGCAAAATCTACATTTGAAAGCAAGGACACCATAGATGTTAACTTTAAATCATGTGAGATGTAACACAAAGAAATAAATTAATATTGTTGTGTAAAAAGTACCCTAAATTAGCCTCCAGAGACATGAATTGCAAAATAAATATAAAAGTTACAACTTTAATTACTGTGGTGGAACCTTTGAGATTTTGAGACATTTATTTGTATAAATCGCTTTCATAGTTAGTATGAAAAATATTTCAAACTCTTTTGATTTTAATGTTGTAGATGAGAAATGTTAGTTTCATTATTCTCATACTTGAGATGTTTAAAGTCCTCCCGTCTTTTAGCACAAGCACATTTCATGTGCTGGGCTGTGGAGGACAGTCAGTCATTCTAGTACACACAAAAAGAAAGTATTTAGTAAGGAACATTTTCTCTTAGAGGTCATTCTTAACTCTTTTTCTTTTCTTCCCAATAAAACAGTCTTTCTTCCTTGCTTTATAGCAGGAGTTCATTGTGTATGAACTATACGCCCTCCAATAGCCATAGATGCCATGGAATCATTCAGGTTTTGAATATAGCAGTCAATCATGTATTTTAGGCTTTCTCCTTAATTCTCGAAAGTTCACTAGCTATCCCCTTCATGCTAAAGTCATTAGGGATAAAGCATTTCAATGAGTTGAACAGTTAGCGTTTTGGGCAAATGTCTGTACAAAAAGAAAACAAAAACACCCAGTGACGGAGGAGAGCTTGTGTTTTTTACTGCTACCCCTCCCACACTCTGTATTAAGGATAACTTTGGCAAAATAAATAAGGTATGGGGGTGGGGAAAGAGGATTGTCTTAAAGAAAGATGAAGGAGATTGGCTATCGACATATTATACTTACCTCCTCAAAATGTTGTTCTAAAAAGTCCATTTAGTTTATTTACAAAATTTTAGTCCACAACCCAGAAAAAGAGGCCCATTTTAGAATTTAGTAATTTTTTTTTTTAAAAGAAAGACAAATAAGAGTGACCAAGAAAAGTGTAAATGGTTTTTAGCACTTGAAGAAATACAAATTAGTTTCTAGTTGAGATTTAGAATTATTTTCAAAGACTTTTCTTTAAAAGTCTTTCAAAAAGATTTTTCTTACTGCATTATTTAATTAGTAACATGCTTGATGCAGCTAGCATGTTTTTTTTTGCTATACTTCCTGGCTACTGTTGCTGATGCAACATAATATTTTTGACCAAATCCGGGGCAATAAAATTTTGCAGAGTCTAAGTAGTTTTTGACTATCTGGAGCTTTCTCTTACTGTTCTCTAAAACCAAAGTACAATAAATTTAAATAAATAGGTAAAAATTCAGAAATTATCCTCCACTTATTCATTTATAAATATTATGTCAGCACTACTTTGTGAAATACTGTTATTCAAAGTCAGTAATTTTTCTTTTGCTATATTATAAAATAAAGTCACTCATGACAAATGTTATCAATTCTGTGCATCAGCATTACTATCACTTTCTTTTTAGAAGTTACAGAAAAATTTCATTCTAAAGTAGGCCACATTACCAGGATGTATAAGCTTACTCTCTCCTTCATGGCTTACATTGACTTGATAGCCTATTACTTTCCCAGTTGCTGGTAATAATGATATAGTCAGACTATTCCACTTCACAAAAAATATTTAAATAACGTTTCTTCAAGCACAAATGAGATGCAGCATATTTACATTTTTATTTGATGAAGCCTGTTCCTGCTATCTTTGTTCTTAATTTGGTCTCAAAAGAATTAGCAGTAAGAGGAAAAATAGTCTGTAAATATGTATGAAATCAAATATAGAGGGTAAGCTAAAAGGTATTGACTGCCAACAGAGCTTAGCTGCAGGAGGCAAAATTTTCTCCATAGTTTTCTTCTTGGCTGGAAACACATTGCCTTCTATCTAGATTATTTAATCCTCAAAATGCACATCAAAGCTTCTCATCAGGTGGTGCATGTCTTTATAGGCAGTTGAATGTCAAAGATCTAGCTTAAAGATTTTTGAAAAATGTAAAAACATAATAGATCCCAGATAATAACACAGCAGTGTAGCTTCTGTCCCATTCCTTCCAGCAAAGTATCAGCATCACAGGCTGTGGCTAATCTCTGTGGCAAGGAGAAGAGCACATTCTGCTGCTGGAGAATGTGTGACATCTCTCCAAAGCTAGAAATGAAATGCTTAAACTGGGTTCCAGACCCAAATTAGCTTGTTAACAGTCCCAATCTCACTTTACACCTGTGGCTGAGGAGAACTCTGAGCCATAAATTCTGTCCTGCTCTCATGCTCAATTAGGCAGTGGAACAACTTATGCAAAAATATGTAAGAGGCATTTTCTGTCCTATGTGAAGCAAGATGCACGCTTCAGAGTTAGCTTTCCCCTTTTAGGACTCATTTTTCAATCTTTGGCAAGGACAAATTGCTTGTAATGATTACACCAACTCCTTTAAATGATTATATCATTGTGAGTTTAGTTTAAAAGCCCTTTAACACATTTATTTTGCACTTCAAAAGTTTGCTTTTATCTTCGAAAGACAGCGAAGCGTATGGAAAGAGACAAAAGCCCGCATATTAGTTGGAATATGCCATACACGAGGGCCTGGGAGGTTTAGATGGTCACAGGCTAGGTGTAATAGAAACTGCCTGGAATAGTTCTGTATTGGACTCAGAGTTGGATTCATTCATATTGACAATGTTTAGACAAATAAGAGCTAAGGCTTTGTCTTTTTATTGAAAGATGTTACAAGGGGCTAACTCAGAGGCAATATTTTATCCATAGCATCATCATCATCATCATCATCACTGCACTTCTTAAAGAAAAATGTCTGGTTACTTGTTCACATTTGAAAATTTTCTGTTGTTTGTAGTTTGCCCACAGAATATTACAGATTTTTTAAATAGAGGAAAGAAAATTAGAATCTCTGAAGAATGCCAGCTAGCACCTCTCCTAATTATGCTACCCCAAACCTCTTGTCATAATCTGCCCAGCAACTAGACACTTCCAGCTACCTCTGGGGAGAGATCATTAGAGGGTATTAATTCAAGACTCCTAGTGATACCATAACACCATGCGCCGGTTGTATTAAATGCATTACATGAGCCTGTAATGTATTTGGGGATGCATTTTGGTATAAAAATACTAGGTAAAATAAAGTTTTATTCTATTAACAGAATCATATGGGCAAAATGGGCCATGATGTTTCAGGTGCAGTTTTAAGTACAGCTCCACATTTTGGCCAACCGCCACGTTTTTCTCAGCCATTTTTTTCAATTGGCTGACTAATTGCATTCTAATACCAGGAAAGGAAAACAGGTTGAATAATTTTGAGGGCCCTTGATATTTTGGGTGCCGTGATGATTTATTGCAAGACATTTCCACAATGCTGTATTCTTGCTCTCCGCAAAATTATTATACAAAAGACAGAGGGAGGAAGAATGGTTAGGAAGCCCTATGTGTGACAGACACCAACATTCTCACACTGGTGGCTATTTGCATCTCTGCCCAGCTTGAAAATGTTGTCTGTTGTGCCAACACAGCTTCCTTACTTGTAAAAAATGCTTCTCTCTGTTGGAGGGCTCAGAAAGATATTCTTCATACAAAATCCCCTTACAGAACCTCCATTCCCTGTGGGGCATATTCTGCTGGTTTATGGTAGCGATGAACTGTCATTGGTTCTTCCTTGGTCTGTGAGATTGGGACCCGTAGAAATGGCTGTGACTGTTACTTTTCTTTTTGGGGATTTGCCCTTTTTTCATTTGGTTGGAGATTGAGACTGAGCTTTGTTACAGAGAATTATTCTGTGGCAGTGGGTTGGGGAGATAAGTCTTTGTTGAGACATAAAACACATACAGACAAAAGTGTGAAAAATTGAAATGACAAGGTTGCTGGGGTGTTGTTTCTTAAGTTCGGTCAAATGTTCAGATATAGGAAGTAAGGTACTCTCTGGCTTGTTGCTGTGTACTCACGTGAACCTGTGTTTCGTGTTCCCAGAGTGGAGGTACTATATGATTGTATCATAAGTACACATGCCAACCACTAATACAGTATGCAGGCCTTACCTTATTTTAATGTCTATAAATAACCACAATCTGTTTTGATTTTGGTGTGATAGAAAAACAAGATGGATGCCAACTTATAAGAATCTGAGCAGAGGAATCAAACGAAAGCCAAGTTTCTTGCTATCGACTGTATAATTATTATTTGATTCTATTCTTTACGGTTAACACACATCAGCAGCCATAGGGGCTCTATATGAAGAACAAAGATGATATTTTTGTCTGACTTTTTTGTGTTTACTCTCATTTAATTGAAATAAGACTGCTACATTTTTAGGCCTCAGGTTTAAGATTTCTGAAGTCCACATGAAAGGAATTTAGTAGCTGTGTAGAATGTGTTAAATACTAAAATACAATAAAAACAACAAACATAATTTTAAAAAAAGCACTCAACATCTCCATCTTAGAAAGAAAGCAGTACTTATATCTGCTTTACCTACTGATATATGTAGTGGTTTATAGAAAGAGAACCTATTAAGTTATGTAAATTACCTTCTAGACATGTTTCATAAATTTGTGGTTTTATTATTTCTTCCTTATCTGTGAATAACTTTGTTTTCCTTCACAAATGTGATTTGAATTCTGTTTATTGTGATTTCAAGATTCTTATAATTCTAAAAGCAATATTAATAAGTGCTATGGATGTAACATTTTTACTGGAAGCGGTGTTTCAAAAAATCAAGGTTAACATATAACAACTATATTCTGAAAAGGCAGAATTTAATTAAACATAGAAATTCAGAGAAGAAACTGATGAGTATTAAGTTAAAAATTAAGTAGAAAACCATAAACTGATACAAAACAATGGAACTTTTTATGTTGTAATGACACAAATAATAAAATTACATTGAAATATTAATAAACACATGAACGTCCTAATAGAAATGTAACACTAGCAAACAAAAATAACTATTGGAATCAAAGTCAGTTTAAGGCCTCTTATTATATTAGCATTTTCTGATAAATTTTAGTATTTTTTTATAATCTTTCTACTCTTAAATTTAGTGGTTTATAGAAAGAGAACCTATTAAGGTTCTCTTATTTCTCAAATTTCAATGTTTTTTTAATTGACAGAAATTACATTCAAAATTTTTTTTTCTTTTTCTGAAACTGATGGTCTAATATTTAATATCTAGGTTCTCATTCTGGTTTTATTTCTAATTTGCTAAGTGCTAAGGTTAACTATTAACCTCCCTGAATCTAGGTTTTATTTTCGACATTAGATTAAAATTAGATTTTCTAAGGTCTTTTTCATTCCTATAGTCTATGACTCTATTCAATAAATTTTTTTTGTCAGTTTCAGGCAATCTTTTAGACAAGGAGGTTGTCACCTTAAATCCTAGTATAAGAGATTCTGCAATCTATTAGCCGTACTTTTAGTATCGTACTTACATAATGAAACGACATTACGATGTTGCCAAATTCATCTCAAAATGGTCTAAAAAAAAAGTTTTATACAAATACATTCAGGATCAGAAAGTAAAGAGACATTTATATCTTTCGTATGTGTTTTAGGGATTACCATTAGTTTGATTTTATATCATCATATCCATTTCAAAATAGGCTAAATCATTAATAAAGTTATTCTTTGTGACATTTAAGTTGTACATTTTAATTAAAAGTTATGGTAAATTTTTACTCAAGACTCCCTAGTAATTTCCCTAGTAAGACTTTTTTGTTATATATTTAAAATTATTATTTATTACTTAGTTTTAGATTATATATTTTACATTGTATTTATATGTAGCTGGTTGAACATGAAAAATAAGTGAAATAAATAAGTCAAAACAAACCAGAAAACTAAAAATCATTCACTCTCCATTGAACAATATTTATTATTTAAAAATTACTTCTAGGGTCTCTGTTAGAAAGTAGCAGTATAAAAAGTTTATGCTTATTTATTATATCTCAAAGTTTTTACACATATCATTTTATTTAATTCACAAAACAACTTCATGAAGTACTACTAATATTCTATTATGCAGGTGAGTTGGCTAAAATGCAAAGAAGTTAAATTACCTACCCAGAGTCACAAGACTATTGTGAGTAATTCATCGCCTATGCTCTGAATCACTTACCTCTATCATGACTTCATACAATTTTAAAGGGTTTGCATTTATTAAAGTAAATAGGATACTATCAACTGCCTAAAATAAAATAGTTCAGTTCTCTAATGGAGGCCTGGAGGCCTGGGTAAATTTTAAGAAGTTAAAGGACGGATACATTTTCGTGGTTTTTGTTTGGTTTGTTTTTTTAGCAGTAGAAGAGGGAGGTATTATAAATACTCACTTCCTTGAGAAAATCCCATTGTTAGTGGAAAGCTGTCCCCACAATATAACTTGCTCCATTTCCAAGTGTGCTGACAGGACTAGGCAATGTGGATAGATGTAGACGAGAATGGACTCCAGTGAACTTGCTCGCTGCCTAATTATGCCAGCAACAGGTGTTTTAGCTGTTTGTCTCTTACTACTTGGCAGCATTTACTAGTTCCTGGCTAGGATGGCAAACTTAAGTTTTGCTCAGAATTTGTGTCATGAAGGATAATCCAGGAACGTCTCACAGTGGGGTTTGATGACGAGATTAAAATGTTCCTCCTTTCTCTAGTTCCCCCAGTTGCATTTTTATGAATCTTGTGGAGGACCACATAATTTTGTTTCATAAACCAAAAAGGTTTTATAAATTGTTTTTTTCCTTTATGTTTCTAGTTGGCACAATTCTTGTGGAACTTCCTTATTCTTTTTGGACAATTACCCAAAATCACATTTGAAACCATAACTGCTTATGAGAAATTTCTTTTCTATTATTTTGAGGCAACACATGATTCTTCAATTTTGTTGCTTTATGATAGTCAAATAAAGCAAGAAAATAAACATTGAATTGCATATATTTTTGTTTGTTTATATTCTATTTTCGGTACTCTATATAGATGACTAATAATGTTTTCTCAGCCACTGAAAGTTAATTTTCTATTTTTCTCCCACTCAGTTATTTTGTAAAGTCATATAAACACTCGGCTCCTAATCATATCATAATTTATCATCGCAAAGGGCAAATTCTAGTCTTGCGTTGTGACTGAGTGAGATTGGTGGCAATGTGAAGAGAGACAGACTGTCCAGAGAGTCAGCACTTGAACTTCAGTCTTTTCACCTGAGACTTACATCGAATTATTGTTCAGACACAGTGCCATGAATGTGGGCCAGTGGAGTACAGTCTTGTGGTGTTCAGAATTAATCATTAGGACAGTAGTGTCTTTTCCTTTTTTCTCACACTTCAAGTATGATGAAACAAAAAATGTTCAAATAAAAATATGTGATATAAATATTAGATCTCATGCAAAATAGTCACATTTGAATTATGGCCAAATCTCTTTTATGGTAGTGGTATATGTTTCTTGCTTCAAATAACATCTTGCTTCAAACAGAATTAAATGGATATAACCTCTTTACATCTAAAAATGAAACACAATGTTTCCTCTCTGACACATTTATTTTAATAAGACTGAATTGGCCTACCTTTGCAAATTTTTTTCTAGCTCTCTACCACTATGCTAAAGTTTACCAGAAATACAAAATATACCAATATTAAGGATGGCAGAGGTAGAATTATAAGAAAGACGATTTTGTTATTGTGAAGAGCAGAGCTGATCAGAAATAATATAGCCTAAACTATGTGCATCAGATGAAATAGTTAAAAAAAAAATTGCTAACTAATCAGCTTAGATTTTTTGGAAAATTTTTTTTAAAAAAGGAAATTGTAACTAGAGAGAGTATAGAACTTCTGTGAAACTTCAAAAGGTACAGCTGGCTGGAGAATGTACCAGTCCCCTGAGACTGAAGATAAAAACCTATAAATGCACTCTCTAAAGTCTTTTCTCCTGACCTCATGCCAAGGTTAAGATCGAAGATTTTTTTTATGACTTTGAAACAGTTAAAGTGAAACAATTTGATGAAAACAGATGAGAAGCAAGGACCCTTTCCATTACTCAAGGGAAGAATCTGAGGCCAACTGCTGCCACCTCAGTGTTCTCCCATCTGCATCTTGAGTTTGTGTTGTGATTATTGTACTTGCACCTTTAACTCCTTCAATTATGTATGCAGATTGGCGAATTCTGACTGTGATAGGAAAGAAGAGAGAGCAGGTACTATGTGGAGCTTCTCATGTTTCGTTTACGGTTATCTCTTCTTCAAAGCGACCATTTCCTCTGCCCTTGTCCATAATAAGTGCCAGAAAAATGTAGCAGGGATTTGTGAAAAACAAAAATATTGCTGCTAATTTCCAGTAAAAGTTTGAGATTATTCAGTAACGTTCTCTGTGGAGCTGTCTGTGTGCTGTTTACCACAAGCATGGACACAGTTCATTTCATTCAGGATGCTGTGTTCAACAATAAAATACTAGTAAAAGAAGGACACATTTTAAATAACATTCTGAACTGTGTTTGTCACCTTTTTTCTCCCCCATCTGAGTTTAGTCCTTTTTTTCTGAAACAGTAAAAATATAACTAACATTATTTTTTAAGGTTCATTAAAAGGAAGCTTTAATGATCTAAATCAGTGAGAAGATTTATATATTATTTAAGTTGCTAAATGTCTCTCTTAAAAAAGCAAAACAAAACAATCCCAAACTTAAGATTTTAAAAATTTTGCCTATGGAAATTATGTTATGTTCTTAAGTCCCTCATACAGACTTGCCAGAAGAAGGCCACTGATACGTGCTCCGAGGATTCTGCATGCCTGCTTTCATTCCACCACCCCACCCCCAAGAAATGCTCTACACAGTCTTTGAGCTAATTGATTAAATCAATCTTTATATTAGCAACATGTTGCCAATGTTATTAGTCCCAAAACAAATGACATGCATTTTTTAAATCTAATTTTAAAAGTATAAACTGAACTATTATGATGTGGGTTCAGTACTGAAAGCAAGCAGATGTCTAACATGGAAATAAAAGAAAAAGGCAACCTCTATTAGAAAGGAAAAAAGGTAAGCTTTTCTTTCTAGTCTGTGTTTAATAAGGAGGAAGGAGGCAACCCAGTGAGAAAATTCACTAAAGCGACCCAGAGTGTATGCAAGTGGGTGTGTGTTGTTACTTACTCTGGCTGGGAACTCATTTGTTCTGATATCCTGCAAATACTAAAAGAGATCTCCTTAAACTTGCCAATGATATATTTTGTTTTAAAGATTTTGAAGCTTAACCAGTAAACAAACCACACACTGTCCTAGGATTTGATTTTTATTGTATGACTTACGCCAAGAAGGAAACATCCCTAACACTTTCTAAGGGTGGGCACCAAGTATAACAAGAAGAAAAGGGGCACAAGGAAAGAGAGATGACTAAACTGGTGAAGCAGAGAGGCCAACTTAAAAAAAGAAAGAAAGAAAGGATCTGGGTTTAAACCAGTCTCCTTTCAAATGAGATTGGTGATCGTAGCACTTGAGTGAGCGTCAAGCCCCATGAGAGAAACATGCTGCCTGCCTTTAATTGTTAACCCTACATTACAGGAGTCTTTGTCATAAAACTAAAAGCTGTTTGACTCAAAGCACAATCTTTGCACATGAGATTTCATAGGTTGTGATGAGCCTGGAGACTTAATTACTTTCTTGCATCAATTGAAGGGGATCCTCCAGGTCAGGCTTATGGCATATTGACGGGAAGTGAAAGAAACCTTACACAAAATTAGCCTCCAGTGTGCTGGTTTCTCAGACACCCAGGAAAGCTTGATCTCTGTTCCTACCTTTCATAATTTCTTACTATTCAGGAGCAATATATTTACCATGCATGTTGATGCTGAGTCGAGCAAGAGAGAAGGAAAAAATGAGTAATGTGAAAGACTGGCTCACAATTGCTATGGTAAAATAATGGGTTTTTTTGCAAACAAAACAACCACCACAACAAAAACAAAAACCTGAATCGAATCTGTGGCCATATTTTCTAAAGTTAGAATGTTACTTAATTAAATTTGTTTGATTGTCAAGGGCTGTATTTTCAATTGCCTCCAGTTTTGGATAGAAATCTTGCTCTGTTTAGTTTTTGTGTTCCTAGGGGTGAGTGTATATGATCACTTAGTCATAAAAGTGATTTGTTTAGCAAAGGATCATTTTATAGTTAGTGTGGTTTTATTTCACTAAATATAGAATAAACTTGGAGCTTGATAAATGCTTTTTATCCAAAAATAATTACAAAGTTCTAAGTGCAAAACTTTTAGACAAAGGATACTATTCAAAAATATTCTGGAGAGACAATGAATGGATGTTGATTTCACTAAGGGAAAACAGGCCAGAGTCTGTGTCTGCGACGCTGTTCTGCCTCCATCATTTTCCCTTTCTCTGTGGTCGCATTAGGTCTGATCAGCTTTTGAAGCAGTTCTATGTATTCTAAAGCAAAGGTAGCATGTCAAGGCCTTGTCATCGCTGGTCAGAAGAGTAGTTTGTCAGGAGAGTTTTCCACTATAAAAAACATCAGTAACTCATCAGAATATTTGTTGTTTCTTTTTGACAAAAGAAGCAAATGTCTGTCAAGAAAAATCTGGGGTTTCTCTGAGGAATTTAGAGTCCGCCTTGAATAGCCGTAGAGTCCGGAAACCTTGTGTGCAAAAGAAATGTATTAATTCCTGTAGAGTCTTGTTCTTTGTGACATGCGACAGTGTAAGTCAACATGACTTTGGCTGTTTGTTGCCATGTGTGAAACAGAATGTGCAGCTTTCATTAGTGAGGGCCATATTATGCACTGAGGTTTTAACGGAGATCTCATTAGAAACCCACGGATGCGCAATCCACACATAATAATTCGGGGAGAAACATTGAATGCTTAAAGGGTAGCTCTCTAAATGGTTAAATATTGATGTATTGGTTGAATGTCTAAAAAAATTTTCAAGAGCTAAAAATGCATACTCATGCTTATAAACAAACAAATCAGTTGCTTAAGGGTTATAAGAAATTTAAATGCAAATAGCACTTTGTAATGATACCCCAGAGACTGACATTGTAGTCAATTTCTTGAAAATGCATCATTGTAAACTTATTTTTTTGCTACTGGTTTCCTTAGTAACTGGAACAACATATCGTTCAGGACATAAAATAATATCCTGTTTCAGCCACTGAGAATCTTGAACTAAAATGTAATTGATTTCGCATGAGGTACAGGATTATCATGTCCTCCCCATTTTGGTGAGGTATTACAGCATAAAATGAACGTACTCAGAAATTTTTTTCAAACCAGCCATTTTGTTTCTAATCATCTCATTCTGAGAATACTAAAATTGCTAAGAGTGTGGAATGTTATTTACACCTTTAAGAGGAATAGATTATTAAATCAAATTATATCGTTGATATATATTTCCCAAGCATACTGGGATAATGTTTATTTCTCTTATCTCACATGCAGAAAGCAGCATAATATGGAAGTATCTACATTATTATTAAATAATAGCAATGCTTATTTTGTAAGACTCTTATATAATTCAGTACATACCTATTTAGATATCATAAAGTATGCATATAGACAAAAGCCTGATAAAATTGTACTGGTACAGCCGGAAATCAGGACAAAGAGTCAGTAAATTTTATTCTATTTTTATTTCTACAGCTAATCTACTGTACCATGTAGGCAAATTATTAGATCTCTAGTGTCTCAATATCCTTATCTTTAAAATGGGAATAATAACGCCTGCGTCACAAGGGTGTTATGTGGATAATTACTTGATGTGCGCAAAGAGCTTTGAAGATAGACTATGCTAAATCTTATGATTGTTTTAAACCACATATATAGTAGTGTGTTACAAGAATAAAATTAGAGTACTTTAATGAGCTTAGAAAATTGGAGGCCCTTCATTTAGCAGAAGAGTATCTGGAGACTTTTCAAAGCTCTATTTCACTGTTTCTGAACACAGCATTTTCTAGAATGATATGGAAATAGCAGAACTCTTGAGTGATTGATTTTTGATGATATCCTTCCTAGAAATACTGAATTCCCAAGAAAGTGATAACATTATGCTCTAGGTACCTCAGCTCTAGTAAATTTTGTAGATTATTTTCCCCAACCCATTGGGAAATTGACCTTCTTTCTAACTGCTCTGTTGGAGATTTGGGGTCCTGCCTGATGGAGAATTGCCATATGGAATTGCTGGCTATCATAATACCTTGTTAACTTCTTTGCCAGCAGAGGGTCAGTCTCCCATCACATTAGCCTTTGACTGCTTCTTTATAGTGGCAGCTTGCATGAATTTTCTAGTCTATGCCAAAAGAAACACCCTGATCCTTAAAAGTGTTTTATTCATTCACTCATTCATTTGTTCATTCATTCATTCATTAAACAAATACTGAAAGTCTACTACAAACTAGCTAACATTTTAGGCATGTCAGTATTACAAAGTATTAAATTATGGTACCTGCCTCTCAGCTCTTTCTCAATACACCAGGGACTGTTACCATGTATACACATAACTATGGTACAGTGTGGTAAGTGTGAGTGTTATAAACATTGTACAGAGAGCTCTAATTCTTTTGAGAATGGCTAAGACAATCAAAGATGGATTCCAGGAATAATGGCATTTAAGCTGGAACCTCATGGAATAGAAAGAATTTCAAAAGATATTAGGAAGAAAGGGGAAAAAAGAAGGTCATATAATAACCATAAAACAACTATATTTTGAGAGGGAAAGGACAAAAGTTTGATAGATCTCAAGCAATCCAACTTGGTGATAACATTATATGAAGGAGAGTAGCAGAAGATAATGGTACTTATATACTTTCTGTAGTATCATGTTTCATGAATCCTATAATTGTTTAGTATTTCAAGGTTTATAATACATCAATTTTTTAATTGACTGATGTACTTTATACCCCTCCCTTTGTCCACTCCAAATAGATACCATTTACTACATTATTCTTAATTCACTGAATAATTGGTGAATAAAAGCAGGCAAGGGCCAGATTGTGAAGAGACTTGATGCCAAACTAAGGGATCTGGATTTGTTCAGTGACCAAGAAAGTTATTTGTGGTCCCTCCTCCTGGAAAGAAAGAATAGAAACAGAATGTAGTGAGAAGTAGAGCCTCGAGGTAGGGGAACCTGTCAGGAAGTTTTTGTATTTGTCAAACAGTGGATCATAGGACTCTAAACCGGAGTGGTGGAAACGTGATGGAAAAGAAGTATCATAATTTAGTCATGATGCCAAGAGTGAAGCAAAGGCACTATACTCCTTAGAAAAAATTAGGTGGTCATGGTTAGGTACTGACTTGGTTGGCTATGTGAAATTAGGTTATAAATATGTTGAGTATAAGGTATCAGTAGGACATTCAGGGGGAAGTGTCTGGCACATGTTTGAAAATGAGAGACTAAATCAAGAGAAAATTTAGAAATGGAGATGTATTTTTCAATACCATCTGTATAAGACCAAGACTTGAAAATCATGCATTCATTAAGAGAGAGAACATGGAGAAAGAAAAGGACAAAGGACCCAAAAGAAAACTGACATTAAAGAGTTGGGAGGGAAAACAGAACCAAGTTGAAAGATAGATAGATAGATAGATGGATGGATGATAGATAGAGGATAGATAAAAAGAAAGACAGATTTATCAGAGAGATTTGGGAACAGAATTGAGCATAGAATTGTAAAGGCATAGACTTTCACTTTCAAAAAGAACAAGCTGATATCTAAAGCTCAAATAGGAAGAGAATTAGGAAAGTTATTGAATTTGATAAAAGTCCATTTGTTGATATTTGAGGGTTTCTTTTGAGCTATTGGTACTGATATCTGACATTAAGTGATTAAGGTGTGAAAGAACAAGTATTGAAGTGAATGCAATAATTGTAAAACACCCCTTTCAAAGGTTAGCAGTGACAAGTGTAGGAAAAAAGAAAAATCATCTGAGAAAGCTGTTGACAGAGTCAAGTATATCGTGGTTTGAGTTGCTGCCTGCAATGTTCCACAACTGTGTATCTATCTCCAACATAGAAATACGTGGCTACTCTCTATGGTTGCACAGAATCCTGTAACATAACCTCATGTTCATAATTTCTATGTTTTTTGTTAGGTAAAAATTCGCACAAAATGTTTGTTGTCCTTGTTCAGAATAGAATAGTGTTCAAAGGAACACTGTTTATGTTCTCACAAAATGATAAAAAAAAAAAAAAAAAGATTAATCTAGATATCCAGGAATCTTCGCATTGAATCTACCATAAACTCTCTGAAAAATGTGAGGTAACTTTGTGTAATTTTTTAGATGGTTGTTTTGTAATCGAAAATCACATTCCAATCCCATTTCAACGTACTGTATGTTTTTATACTGTTTGGTAACAATTCTCCCTGGGTCTTTCACATTTCTGCAGATCTTGTGAGTGGGGCTCTGGTTGCTTATAGAACAGCCTTAGATAACAGAGATAATGTCCCTCTACAAAGCAAAAGGAAGATTTGCTTTCAGTCTTGGAAGGTAGAGATAGTGCCTCTTGCTGGAGCAAAGAGCAATCATGTTTACTGATCATTCTCCTATAATATCATCTCTGGGTTATACAGGTATTATTTGGCCCTCTTCATGTTGTCCCTCTGAGGGAAGTGGGGCTCAGGCTGTAATGGTGATACTTGGACTATGGCTGTTGCTATTATTAATAAACTGAACTTTGTCTCTGATGCAGGAGTCTCATGTCTTCCACTCAAACCCATGAAACATGAGTGACTAACTCGTTAGCTTCCAAATAGGGTATATCTCAGACCCTTCCCAGTTTTTGTGTATACATTAACAATGCTAATAACATTAATAATGAAATTTTAAAAATTGAGGACATGTATTGGGTACCCAGCATCCTAGATACTATTTTAGAACTCTATTCTTATTCAGTCAATAAATATTTAGTTATATAGTAAGCCAAGGATTATGCTAGGTTGGATGTTAGAAAGTGCTGAACAAAACAAATATGAGTCTTTTCCTCACAGAGTTGATGGTCCATTTAATCCCCATAACATCTCTGCAATGAAGGAATATCATTATTTTTGAACTTAGAAAATTGGAGGTCAGCAAGATTAAATGACTTACCTAAGGTCATGGCAGTCTCTAGATGGAACAGGATTTGAAACTACATCTCAGCTGTGTAGGTCAGTGTTCTTTTTACCATGCCACATAATATATTATTTGACATTTGAATAAACATATTCTTTTTAAATTACATTTTGTAGATCCTCCTTACATATAACTGGCACTCAGATAATATCTAATAAAATTGTTTTTAAATGGACTCTTTAGCAGTTAAGTAAGCTTTTTAGTCAAACTATGCATTTATTTGGAATAGCGCTGTTGAAATATTACCTATACCATCTCTTCCCAAAGCAGAAGGGAAATAGCCATGTTGCAATAAATTAGAAGTTAAAACCAAATGTTTTTTTTTTAACCCCTCTTTTTATTTCTTCCAATCAACACTGGAAACTCTAGACTTTGTATATTTTTTTAATTGATGTTATGTTCTTATATTTACTCATAGAAATAATATTTTTAAGCACCTTGATGGGCAGACCCACATTAAGATAGCAATTTATTTTACTTAAGCATAAACAATTTTTCTACTATTAACTTCTTGATGTGACTCAAAAATGCAAAAAGAGAGGCAGTATTGCTTAGCTCTACAGATAATACACTCTGAAGACAGAAGCTATGCAACACATGCCCCTGGCCTCTATCACTTACTGAACTTATGCTTTGGGTAAATTACTTTTGTACTTCTCAGTTTTTTTCCTAGAAATTTGAATAATATTAGTACCTGTAGATAAGGCTATTATTGTGGCTTAATTAATTTGATGAACTCAACGCACTTAGCACAGTACCTGTCACATTGTGTACAATAAATGTTAGCAAGATTTGTGACATTGTACTGGGAACTCACTGAATAAATGTCTCAGTTGACTCCATAAATTTTTAAGTTATAATTGTTTAAAGTAACTTTGCTGTGAACTCTGAGCTCCAAAACAATAGCCCTTGACTTTTGTGACTATTTCTAAGCATAGAGTAAGCACATCAGTTCAATAATGATGATGCTTGACTTATAAAAGTAAATGTCACCAGCATCCACTGTGAGTATTTAAGCAAGGTGAGTAGTCTAAAAGAGAATAAAGAATCAAAAATTTTGTCTCTTATTCCCAGCTTTATTACTGACTTGCTAGGGCAGAATAAATAAATCACAAATAAATAAATAAACAAATCACTTAACCTTTCTGTAGTTCAGTTGCAGCGAAATGAGAGAGATAAGCTTTTGCTTCTTAAGGACATCAAAATCATTGGCTGACAGGTGCTACAAGAGTGACAAGTATTATTAACTTTCCAGTATTTTGGCCTTTCTTATGCATACTCTAAATGTTTACTTTTCATCAGGAGAATTAAATATTTTTTCAACATTGATATGTGGTAATTGCAAGAATTAGTGAAATTTGCCAGCCCCCAGATAAAATCAGAGGACAAATAAGTCAGGCAGTTAATTATATGAAAGAATAGATTAGAGGAAGGAAGAACAGCTTCAACAGAAATCTCCTGATTGTCCTAAGTTCAGGGTTACAACTTTGGAGGGTAAAAGAGGGAGGGTGGAGGTTATAGAGATAAAAGAAGAATGGTTCCTCTGTGTTTTGCAGTCATGCTTTCCCTGTGTTCTTTCTATACTTATTTGAGACTCTTGCATCTTTTGCCTGCACAGTGTGTAATCACTTCAATCAGATTCAAGCTGCTCTGTTTTGTATTTTTTAAGTAATTGCTGTTGCTTGATATGTCTCAAAAACCTATTTTATTTCAAAAGCCATATTCTTTGCCTATTAATTTCCTCCTTTATTATTTGTAAACTCATTTTTGAAAGTGCAAACAGACATCCCTTTATATATGTACACAGTTATGTACATAGATACATATACACATATATTTGTGTTGTATGTAAAGGTGTTAGGGAGTTAAATAAATCCTAATTATTTTGTTATTAATCACTCATTATTATTCTTATTCTCTTAATTATTTTTAAATGACCATTTGTAAATTTTTTATAAATTATTGAAATACGTGGAGCATTACCATTTTCGTTCCTGTTCATAAAACAGACACAAAAGAGTTACGGTTTGTTGGCCAAATGAGATTCACTACACTCTTCATAAATCTTTTATTTAATGTGTTTTTGTAGGAAATCAATATTACATTGGTGTAAAATATAGATAAAATATAGTTCACATTGCATTTTATAAAATAGACTTTACTAGAAGTACTTTTCATATACATTTTAATATGTCACATTTTTTGTAGGATTATATTTTCATCTACATGTGTCTTTTCCTTTGAATGTGCAAACTCCATCACATTTGTTTGTTTTATGTACATATATTTGTGTATATATGGATGTAAACAAAACTACATATACTTTTTTTCCAATGATTTTTTTTGCTGCTCTTGAATTTTTGTTACATAACAATAATCTAAGGAAATAATAAATACATTAATAAACTATAGACATGACAATATATATTCAGGTATTGTTCATGTATTAATATTCTT
The DNA here is from genome assembly GCF_000151845.1 of Pteropus vampyrus. NCBI lineage: Eukaryota > Metazoa > Chordata > Mammalia > Chiroptera > Pteropodidae > Pteropus > Pteropus vampyrus. The sequence continues at coordinate 5,909,455 of NW_011888803.1, read as the reverse complement.
TGAAAGAAATCTTATTCTACTCATGAATTTAAATATTTTTATATAAACCCTATAAATATAATGATTAACAATCTGCAGTATTCACTATTCAGTACATCAGATGTAGTATTTTCTTAATTACATAGACCAGCGTGGGAGGATATGACTGCAAAAGAAGATTAAGCCATTTGTATTTATTCAATGCTGCTTTAGAGCATTAACTAGAAAACTCGAGCCTGCTATATTGAATACTGAGGAATTTGATTACGAGAGTAGTAGACTCTGCCAATGTTGGCTTGAGACAGCAGATTCAACTAATTGTCTATCAGCAGTGATTTAGCTGTATCATCCGTCTACAATTTTGCTATTGATGGGAGCATTTAAAATCTGATGAAAATTACTGTTTAATTATCGGGATTTGGAAAATCCACCTGGCAGATGCTTTCTTTCTTTTTTTTCCCCCTTATTTATAAGGAAGAGGGGAAAAAGAACAGTCAAGTTTCTCAAACTTAAAATAAAGACTTTCTTTTAAAAGAATAGTTTAAAGTCCGATTTTACAAATATATTATCAAGGATAGGTTTAAATTGTTTCTGTTGTTCTTTTGCTTTGTTTTGTCTTATGGGTTTCATGAAGACGGTCGCTCAGTGGTTAGGGTGATATGAAGTTTCCTCCAAGCTATCTTTTGATTGTTGCTCTACTTCTCTGTGTTTCTAGGTTCAGCTGTATAATGCTTACTGGAGACAGTGCTTTAAAATATTAGCTAAATATGAATATATCTAATATATTACTTAAATTTAAGTCAGATAGTTTAGATATGTTTTTAAAAAGATGATTCGTGCAGCAGAAATTCTATTACTTAAGACGAATCTAATACGTGTCCAAAAATAGTGTATTTTATTATCTGTTCAAGAAAAAGACTATTTCACTTACAGAGGAGAGGATTATGACTGTCCAAAATAGTATATAATAAATAGGAGTGTGTAGATGAGCTGAGTCCAAAGTCAATCACATTCCTGTTGCCAGGTTTGATGAAATAAATATTTAATAATTTGGGACATTTACATTCATTCACCACTCAAGTGAGCTTTGTGGAGTGTTTCCCTAAGATTAATATGGCATTTCTGTAAGTTGACAGTTCAATGCACAGAACGAGTGACTTAAATGGTCCTCCATTTTTCCCTGAAGCAAAATTTGCAGTGAGCATATGTAACAGTCTGTACTTCTGTGTGAATACCAATTGGTGTCATTAGGTGCCTAGAGTCTCAAGTTGCATTGTCGAAGCATGATTTTTCAGCTGGAGCAGACTCATACATCCCAGAGTCTGATCTTCACTGTGGGCTCCATAATTGATATTGTCTAGCCGATTGGTTCTGTTCTGGGAGCTTCCCTAGTATTCTTGTCTACATGGAGAAAAAGATGATACTAAAGGTTTTTTTGTGTGTTTTATTTCCCCCTAGACTGGACTTCTGAGAATCTCTTATAGATGGAAGTGAAGAATCAGTAGAAACAGCAATGCAAAAAGGAGGCTAGAACAAAAAATCATGAAGTAGATTCTAAGATTTTCAGTGGACTAATCAGAATAAATTATTCCCAATAGCTGAGAATATAAACAAGTGTACTCTGAGCATATGAAGGTTTCTGTTTTCCTACCACTTATCATTGGGCAATAGTTTTGTACATTATACATTCTCTAACGTACCATGACAACATAGGTTTCCAGTGAGATCTCTATTTTAGTCCTCGATTTACAATTTTGAGCTATGAAATATTAGATGTCATTTTCCTTATCTTAATCTGATTTTTCTTATTTCTGTGTAATATTGCCTGTATTTCTATGAGATAATACATCCAAAAATACTACTTAAATGGTAAAATGCTACATAAATATAAATAATCAGAATTAAAATGTTATTGCATGGTCCCAGGGAAGGCCAAGAGTTTTATTTTTTATTTTCTAATGCACTTTAATTGCTTCTATAATTTTCTACATACTTTTACAGGAAAAAGTACGAGAAAATTTTTGATCAAACAACTTCTTTGTCTGTGAACAATATAATTGAGGGATTTTAGAATTGAAGAAATTAAATAAATTTATTAGCTAATGAAAATACATTAGCTTAATTATATAACTTAAAACATGTGGGAGACATCCTTAAAACATCCTGTCTTTCATAGAGAATAGCCATCTTAGCTTCTGTATGACTCCAATAGATATTTAAAAAATATATTTAGGATCAGAGGATGCTGTTCTCTCAAATGTACAATGTCTTTTAAAACAGGTTAATTGCAATTTTCAGTTATCTTTAGATCAAATAAAGTTATCAGTATGTAATAAAAAATTCTTTCAAGTTGTTAGCTCATAGGCCTTTGTCAAATTTACTGTCAATCACCCATCTGATTCAGCACAGAAGAGTCATTATCTTTTATAATATCTTGCTTTAAAATATTATATCTTAGGAGATCAGTGAGATAATTATATAATGATATTAGCCTTATTTTAATATGATATATACACATATATTTTTTCTTCCATAGGTGGTAGAATCTTAAACAAATTCTGTTTTCCTCAAAGGTTATGTTCAACTATTTCTTTCCATTCCATCTTATTAATGAGTAAGTAGGTATCTTAAAAATATTACAGTCTTATTTTTATTTGGTTTATTTACCCTTGTTATGCATTTCATGTTGATGAAACATCAATCTTTGAGATTCTTCAAAATTGAAAGTGAAAACTAAGAGATTATGATGTAGAATTTATAATTTCCCACTAGAAAATATGGGCTAGTATGGAAATTTTCAAGAACTTTTTGACTTTTTAAATTTAAGGCAAATTAGGCTATTTTGAGGAAATCCACTTTTTATTCTATCATTATCGAAACTAAATAATCCGCACAAAGAGTTAAACTTCGTAGTCATTTGAATTTTAAACTGGGATTAAATCTTACTGTTGGTTATAAAATACAAGAGCTTTTGAAAGGCAGTATGATCATTATATCTTAAAAGTGTCCATAGGAAAAAATTTTGACAAGTAAAATGTTAATTATGAAACTTGGTTGTAATAGTGTAAGTTAATTATTATGACATGAACTGGGTATCAGCAGGAGTGGGGATAATTGATGTCAGATGAATGTGGAAACTCCCTGGAATGAGCTCGGTCCCAGATGAAGTGACGATTGGAAAAATATAAAAGCTGTTGTGATGCATGTACTCGCCCCCTGATGAAAGCCGATTAATTCGAAAAGTTGACATTAAGTCAGTGAAGGAAACATCTATAAAGATCCTTTTACAAAAGTTTGAATGGAAGCAGGCTATTTTCTGTCATTAAGGTATGAAGAATGTTATTTCTTTGGGTGTATATTTTGCTACTATTCATTAAAGGGTCCAGTGAGTCTTACATTCTTCACCTACCTCCTCCTATAATTATTTCGTATCCCATGATACAAAGTATAATTTGTTCTTTCATTTTTTTATTGTCTTCTCATTGTTTGAAAGTAGAAGCATATGCGTTTTACATTCTTTCGTTTCATTACACGCCAAATTAGCAGCACTTCCACTAACCTGGTTTTGATATTTCATTAATTCTAGGAATAGCAGTGGGTAAGAGAATGAGGAACCAAAATGTAGAAGGCAAAGCCAAATTTGTCTCTTGCTTTTTTCTCAACATTAGAGCTAAGAGAAGGAAAAATCTCTGTTGAATGAAACAGATTTTTATCTCTATTTATCTAGTCCCATTTACAAAGTCATTATTGATTCACAGTGGCAGATTTGTTCTTATGCTTATAGTTCCAATAGACAAATGGACAGAGGTTAGATCTATCACAGACTCTCCAACAATTATTTTTATACTCAGAATTAAGGGATCCAAGTGGATTGAAGAATTGATGTACTGCCTTTCTGATCTTTCGATTTAACATGGATAACGCACTAATTTTAGTGCTGTTTCATGTATACTTTAGTCTCTTCAATCTGACTGGCTTGACAATGCTTCACAAAGAATGCCAAAAGTAGCTCAAATAGTGATCAGAACTGAAGAATGTGTATTCATTAGACCATTTTTCTTATTAAAAAAAAAAAAAAAGGAAAATCAACAACCAAGAAGATATTCATCATGATCTCAGCTCATTTAAAACCACTTCTGTAATTATCTTCACTGGCTTTATGTCTCTCAGTTTCTAATACTCAAACTTCTGAGTATGTCTTTGATTTCTACAATATTCCACCTTTGAAGAGAACTCAGGGTCACTCCTTAGAACAGTGTCTGAGTCTGCTATTGTCTGGAAACTCGGCTTATTAAATTTGGTTGACTGTTCATTCTCTTTCATGGTTTTCTCTTTTACTCAGGTCTCAAACCCTTTTACAACTTCCAGAGACTGTCTACTATTGTTTTCAGTTTCTTCTGTTTTGATGGTATTTGATTTTAACAGATAATAATAAAAAGCATTTCACTGTTAGCACTTGGCAACATTTTCTTACATACAGATATTACCACAGTGATTTGTTCTAAAAGAAATTGGTCTTGAGTTTCTGCAAACTGTTTCATCGTGACCCTAATCTTTTCTAAACAATAAAACTTACATGTTTACTCACACATCTATACATAATTGAATCATCTCATAATTTTACTCATGTCCCTTACACTCCAAAAAGATTTCATGATATTCTTTTATCCTTAACTCCTGACCATGTACTTTATGACCTTCCTTGCTTCACATCTTTACCTCCTTCTTAGGAAAAAAAAAAGTCTTTTGTTGAAAACTGCTGCTCTTCTAAGAGTTAGCTCCTTCCACCTGGGAACTCCCCATTTAAAAAAGCCTTTACATTGCCTACAGGCTGCCAATTAGTCTCCTTCCATAACCGTGGCTGCTTTTTGGGAAAAACTTTTTTTTTTAATTATGTATTGTGTTACCTTACCTGTTAAAGTTATAGAATTTTGACTCCCAAATTTTTAAAACTTCACTAAAGAAAAAGAAATATAATATTCTGAAATAAATCTACTTAAATGGAATATGGTTTATTGTAACATATAATAACAACTCACTTATCCAGTTTATTTGGTGAAATGTAGTATGTCCTATAAGTTAATGTTCCAGGTAACAAAGGCACTATTTATGTACCCATTTTTAGTATATAAATTTGATAAAAGAGCTATAAAAGTACTTTTATAAATATAAATATGTTTTTCATCCCAGCAGGCAAAGAATGACCAACATGATTTAACATTTTCCTAATTGCCTTCTTCTTTTCTCTGTTATCCTTGAGGCTCCTGCCCTGTGTGCTCTTGTATTAAATGTCTACAGACAGTTGAGGTTTTATCGTTGGTTTGCTTTGGTTTTGTATTGTTCTTCTTTGTTAGCTATCTATTCTCACTTTGCAAACATCATGTCAATTAACAAAAGACCAAAGATGTCTGGGAAAATTAGTACCAAAACTAATGCTGGGAATTACAATTTGAGAAAACTTTGAGTACATTTCTTATTATCCCTGGTTCATCAGCATTTTTAATTATTTTATTTAGATTATTCTATTTTTGTTTCATGGGGAAAAAAACCAGAAAAGTTGTGATTGCACATAAACCATTCTAAACAATGACAAATAAACAGCCTCTCTGTTTGAGGTCAAAGAGTAAATAGCCAACAGGGTATGGTTCCTGACTTTTCTGATGCGACTAGAAAAGGTGTGAGTGTGAATCCACTATCCACAGGGCAATAGTTTCTCCCCTTGGAATATAAGGCCATCGAGGACAGATGCTGTCTTTTCACAAGGTATTAGATATTTGTGGGCTGATTGGCTGACTGACTGACAAGATGGCAGAAGTAAAGAAGTAAAGCATTAGTAAGAAGAAAAGGCAGGTTGGCAAACAACCCTTTGGCAAAAAATGACCTTAGCTCCTCCTTCGCTACACGAGCTACTAAAAGAGTTACGAAAATGGTTGACGACAAACATCCCTTCTGTATTTCAGTTGAGAAGTAAGAACATCAAGATTACTTCCTCCATTTGTAGAGGGGGGAACCCTAAAATATGAATAGAATGTCGATGAAAACTGGTTTTTTTTTGGTGTATGCTGTGGTAATATGAGCCATATTCTCTATTGCTTTTTTATTTTTAAACAATCCTAGATCTGGTATTTTGGCAGCATTTTTTTTTTTCTTCTTCTTACCCTGCCCCCCCCCCCCCCCCCCCCCGTTCCTTTAACAAAGACAGAGCCTTCAAACTCTTTTCATAGCAAAGCTGGAAATCCTGCCAGGTGGAAAAAAAAATGTTATTGAAAACCTATCTCCCCTTATAGGCCCGTTTTGACAGGAAATCTTTGAGAGGCAGCAGCAATGAAGTGCCCAGAGATTTCATCTGTCTTCTTTTGCTTCAGGAAATGCTGAGCACAAGGCTCTCTATTAGGCAAATAGAAGGAGTACCAAATCCCCTTAACAATCATCCTCGGCCTGCTCCTGGGTTGACAGCTCTCTGTGTCAGACAGGCCCAGGATGATATTTCCAGGCCCATGGTAAAAGTTTCCGACAATAATTTACAAAAAATATTATACTATTTCTGTTTCCTGGTTATCTGGCAGCATAAATTTTGCATGCGTTAATCAGAATAAAATCTATTACCAGGAAGGCATTAATTTGCAGTATGTTTTTTTTTGTTCCTCAATTGTTTTTACATAAAATTTCTGAATGTTGTCCCCCTGTCATTCTGTGTGATTGGTTAAATTTCAGCAGTTGTTAGTTGCTATATTTTAATATCCAATAGGATGACAGTGTTTTGCTTTGTTTTTTAGATAGATGACAAATCTAAATTTTAAATAATCCTTTCAGACATCAGAATGCCAGCTTTTAGCAATACTATAGAAGTCTAAGCAAATGTACTTTGAAAAATAATTACAATTAGGTAAAATAGGTGAAGGTCACAGTGGAAGTTAAAAAAATTAGAATTTTAGTCAGATATACTGTTTTTCTTTAGATGTTTTAATGAACATCTGTTAGTTCAGAACTATATTTAACTATACATTGCCTAGAAACTTTGCACAAATAACAAAAAAAAGCCCTAAATTTAAAAATGTAAATAAATTTGTGAATGATTTTGACAAAAAATTAATAGAAAGTAGACTGAATGTATATCTTATGCTGTGAGGGAATTAATTATATTGCAGACCTAAAAGTCATTTAAATAACAGCTATGTCCAAGGAAATAGATGTAGGTAGAAATGGGATATAATTTCTAAAACATTCCCTGAAGTAAATTAGATGGCAGTGATATAATTTTTGGTCCACAAAAAGTGAAGTTGTAACAAGGATGATTACTGTTGTTAAACAGTAGCTTCATATAATTCACATCACCTAGGATTATATTTGGCAATTAACATTCAAATAAAACAGTAGATGCAAAGGATTTATAAGTACAAGACTCTGAAGGCCGGAAATAAAAAGAGCATCCTAAATGATCTCTGAGACTCTAGCCCTGTTCTCCATAAGTTCAGCTACCACTTACTCCTGAGTGATATTCCTAAAAAGCAGGATGTACTAAGTCACTCCTCTATCTAAACCACTTTAACAATTTCCGATCCATAAAACTAACATCTGCATTTTTCACAATGGCATGTAAGAATCTCCATTACCTTGCTCATCCCTGCTTCTCTGTGCTCAACATATATATCTCTGTTATCTAGTTTATTTAGTAAAGTTTATCATATGTCTCTATGGTACAGTGAATTGAATATATTGTTATTAACCGATTGATGCAAATAGATTGTCGTTATAACGGATGTTTTTGTTGCCTTTTTAGTATTTGTGATTCCATTTCTCCTTAAAGACTTTCAAATTTATTCAGGTACTCTCTCTTCCTCATGCAGCCTTGGTGATGCAGTGGAACTCCATCTCTGGTTACAGAGGTAGGTTTTCACTTGTCTATGCAAATTAGAGCAGTGCCACGTCTCTTGATTTAGGAGTTGGGCCTGTGATGTGACAAGAGGTTTGTTGAGCCAGTGAAGTATGAGGAGAGATTTGTTGGGGAAATTTCTTTTTTTGTATATCTTATAAAGTACTCCTAAGAATAACTGATTTTCTGCTGTTCTTAGTGCTTCTAACTCTGTTATCATCTCTATTTATAAAATGGCTCAAAAGTCAGATAGAGTGGAACATTCCAAAATACTGAATAATAAACATTAGATGTTATTTTAATAGTTTGAAGTCCATGGTTAAAAATTATAAATTTTATATAATTTTTGAACAGTAAGCTACTAAAGAATTTTCAAAATTACATATAGAGAATCTGAAATTTAAACTATAATTAACATTAATAGATGCCCTTTCACTTTCAGAACCAAAGAAAATTATACTTCTTCAGCATAATTAAAAAGTACTAGGACCTAGCTTTCAGTTCAGGAAGGTGAATGTAGCTTGAGCATAGTTTCTTCTCATTTACCTTAGTGTCTTTTATAATGCTAGTAAAATAATTTTAAAATATACTATCTAACCTTAATGAAAAGAACACAAGGGCAGCCAGCAGCTGAGGGCAATTTTCAACATATTTCAGGAAAGTGGGAGGCTGATCGAAACTAATGGCTGATAAAGCAGAGAGGGGAAGAGGAAGCCTGTAGTAAGTACACTCTGAGAAGCCCTGGTGGAGTGCACACCTGTTGCCCACCTGAGCCTCAAGCAGGCTTCAGACACAAGATGGCTGCTGGAAAGGAGAAGAGAGCAGGAATGGGGATTGGTGCTGAGATGGGGTTTAATTAAAGATCAGTTTATAGAACAAATGAGTCCTTTACTTCTTTCTCTCGCTGTTGATCTGTCTCTCTGGCTCTTTGTCTCATATACACACATACAATTACACAATATGTCTGGGGAAAATGAATCGCTTATCATAGCTGATTCTAGAAAGGAAAGCACTCCACATACTGCAATCTCATAGCCCCATCTCTGCCTTTGCCTTTGTGGTACAACGTGTTGGTGGACAAGCCCCACCGATGC
>NW_011888803.1:5898416-5900459 GCF_000151845.1 Pteropus vampyrus | reverse complement strand
GATGTTTTTGTTGCCTTTTTAGTATTTGTGATTCCATTTCTCCTTAAAGACTTTCAAATTTATTCAGGTACTCTCTCTTCCTCATGCAGCCTTGGTGATGCAGTGGAACTCCATCTCTGGTTACAGAGGTAGGTTTTCACTTGTCTATGCAAATTAGAGCAGTGCCACGTCTCTTGATTTAGGAGTTGGGCCTGTGATGTGACAAGAGGTTTGTTGAGCCAGTGAAGTATGAGGAGAGATTTGTTGGGGAAATTTCTTTTTTTGTATATCTTATAAAGTACTCCTAAGAATAACTGATTTTCTGCTGTTCTTAGTGCTTCTAACTCTGTTATCATCTCTATTTATAAAATGGCTCAAAAGTCAGATAGAGTGGAACATTCCAAAATACTGAATAATAAACATTAGATGTTATTTTAATAGTTTGAAGTCCATGGTTAAAAATTATAAATTTTATATAATTTTTGAACAGTAAGCTACTAAAGAATTTTCAAAATTACATATAGAGAATCTGAAATTTAAACTATAATTAACATTAATAGATGCCCTTTCACTTTCAGAACCAAAGAAAATTATACTTCTTCAGCATAATTAAAAAGTACTAGGACCTAGCTTTCAGTTCAGGAAGGTGAATGTAGCTTGAGCATAGTTTCTTCTCATTTACCTTAGTGTCTTTTATAATGCTAGTAAAATAATTTTAAAATATACTATCTAACCTTAATGAAAAGAACACAAGGGCAGCCAGCAGCTGAGGGCAATTTTCAACATATTTCAGGAAAGTGGGAGGCTGATCGAAACTAATGGCTGATAAAGCAGAGAGGGGAAGAGGAAGCCTGTAGTAAGTACACTCTGAGAAGCCCTGGTGGAGTGCACACCTGTTGCCCACCTGAGCCTCAAGCAGGCTTCAGACACAAGATGGCTGCTGGAAAGGAGAAGAGAGCAGGAATGGGGATTGGTGCTGAGATGGGGTTTAATTAAAGATCAGTTTATAGAACAAATGAGTCCTTTACTTCTTTCTCTCGCTGTTGATCTGTCTCTCTGGCTCTTTGTCTCATATACACACATACAATTACACAATATGTCTGGGGAAAATGAATCGCTTATCATAGCTGATTCTAGAAAGGAAAGCACTCCACATACTGCAATCTCATAGCCCCATCTCTGCCTTTGCCTTTGTGGTACAACGTGTTGGTGGACAAGCCCCACCGATGCTCAGTATTTCCAAAGAGTCTCATACTTGCTTTGTTCTTAATTATGCACTTATTTAACCAGTGCTACTAGTCATTTGAAGAAAACCTGTGGCACAAAGAGAAAGACCAAGATAAAAATGGGAAAATATACCCCAAAGAAAACAGAATTTTCTTCTGCTAAAAATCTCTTCCTCAAAAAGAAACCATAAAAAATAAATCTCTAGCATACTCTGAAAAAGTCAAGTTATTATACCAATGAAAGAAAAATAGGACTATCAAAAAGGACATACAAAACAAAACAAACAAAAAAATCTCTTAGAAATGTAACTGTGACTAAACTCCCAAATCATAAAATTGTAAAAAGTCAAAGTCAAAACAATTAATTAAAATTTAAAATAAAATGACAAGACAATGGGAAATGTAGAGGTACAAATATTTTATCCAATAGGCCCTGTACGCAAGTATTAAGAGGTGCAGAATTTAGGGGGGGAAAAAGAATTTAATTACGATACAATTTAATTAAAAAGAATTTAATTATTGAATAAAACTATCCCAAAACAGAAGAAACACTTGGGCTCAGAGAATTTTGGTTGTAAGAAATATTATAATAATAAACAAATAATAAAATAAAAAAATTTAAATCAACAAGTATATCATTGTAAAATTACAAGACACGAAAAAGAGACCTCAAATTTTCCATAAGAATAAAGAAGGAAATAAAATGTTTTGTTAAGATAAAAGGGGCAAAAATTAGACTAGTATCAGACATCACAAGCAACACCAGATGGTGGGAAATAATGGAGAAATGTCTTTAAAATTATGAGGAAAAATACTTTTAAACCTCGAAATTCTATAG
>NW_011888803.1:5894452-5897546 GCF_000151845.1 Pteropus vampyrus | reverse complement strand
TAACTGAAACTTCAAAAAGTGAAACCGCAGATAAGGGGAGACTATTGTACCTGTCTGTATTTGATGTTTTCTTTTTTATTAACTGTCTCCTAAAAGCTGAAAACTAGAAGACGCCCAACACCTTCTCTGGCTTCTGACCATTGATTCCTCAGCACCTGTAACTGAACCTACCGTTTACTAGATGATCGAAAAACAAACGAAACAAATACAAATACACTTACTGAACAATAAATGAATGTGCACATTCAGTTAAAAAGTAAAAGAGTTTGCCCTCCAATTTCAAAACCATATTTATTAATAAATAACAAAAAGGAATCTCGTGTTAACTGAATTAACCCGTTTTGCTTTGTATGTCAGATTGCTGGCATTATCCACTTTTTATACTTAGCAGAGGACGTCTGGGAACTACATTTCCCAAAAGCCCTTGCCAGAAGTATTCCAGGTTAGTTCCTCTAAAGAGAATCTCTCCTGAGAGATTTGGAAGGAAAAGCAAAGTCTGAAGCCATTTTATTGTTTTTCTGGCAGTGTATGACAGATGTGTGAATTTTCACATGTGGAGTTTTGCAGCAGCTTCTGTGTGTTTAGTTTTAAATCTGCCTCATTTCTGGAAGCAACTGTGATCACCACTGGCAATTTCATGAAGCTCCTGTAGCTTTCCAACTCTGAAGGCTTAGTTGCAAGTTGAGAATTATTAGCATCTTTACTTGGCATGGACTCTTTAGTCATTCTAGTGATTTTCGTTTAAAATTTGTATTTCGAAACAGTTTCAAACTTCCAGAAAGTTGTAAAAATAGTATAGCAAACCTCGATATACTCCTCACCTGTAGATTTTATTCAAGCTTCAACAATATCCCTAATAATGTATTTTTTGGCATAAAGATTATGAACTACATCTTATTATCTTTCTAGTCTCTTTCTTTCTGGAGCAGGGTCATAGTCTTTCATTTTCTTGAACTTGATGTTTTTTAAAGATTATATGGCAGCAATTTTGTAGAATGTTCCTCAATTAGATTTGTCTGATGTCTCTTCAAGATTAGACCTAGGTTATGCATTTTTGGCAGGAACAACACAGAGGTGATGCAGTGTTCTTCTCATCACATCCAATTAGGTAGCACACTATGTTGATTTGTTCCATTGTGGGTGGTTTAAATTTTAATCATTAAATCAAGTTTGTGAATACCAGGATTCTCCACCATAAAGCTTTTTTTTTTCTTTTTACTTTGTAAATAATAAATGTGGAAATAGTTGTGATTAGATAAATATTTCTTTCCTCATTTGACTTTCAACCAATAATTTTAGAATTTACCGCTATTATCTAAAAATATCAAGTGCCAAATAATATTCACAAAATAATGATTTTTAAAACTTAATCATTTCTTCTGAATTTATTGGTTGATGTTATTGTAAGGAACAATTTTTTTTCTCCTCCCCAATTTATCCATATGGATTCCAGGACTTCTGTTTTATTCAGTAGATTAAAATCCATTACTATCACTATTTATTTTGATGCTTATACTTAGATTTGGCCAGTGGCAGCCCTTCATGTTAGTTTCTTTGTCCTTTTGATTTGCCTTCAATACTCTTTTATTCTTTGAGCATTTTGTTACTTTTTTTCATATTTCATTATTTCCAGGCACATTTTTTAGTTTTCCAAATCCAGCCCTAGAATCTGCCATTCTTCCCGGAACCCTAATTTATTTTAGTAAAGAGTTGTATTTAGAAACCAAGATCTGGATCCTGGGAGTGTTCATTGCTACTGGGGTGTTCATCCACATACACACATAACACATATACCTACACATACCCCATTGTCTTTATTTTCACATCTATTTTCTATTTACCGATCATTCATTCATTATCTATCTACCAAAGTATGTATCTATCATCTATCTATCTATCTATCTATCTATCTATCTATCTATCTATCTATCTATCTATCTATCTAACTATCTATCTATCTATCTACCTATCACCTCTCATCTATCTATTATCTATCTTAAAAGCCTTTAGTTTATACCAATAGCTCCAATCTGAATCTATCACCACAGGGTTTATTTCAATTTTCCTCATTTCTGTATTTGTACCTTCCTCTCCTTCACTGAGAAATCTGCTTCCATTCTTCTTAGTAAGTTTATTTAGTTGCTCAGTTCCCTGAATGTAGCTAAGCACTTGGCCTGCCAGACTGCATTTACTTCCTCACGCTAACACATCAACTTCTTGTAGGCTGCCCTTGCTGCCTGCCTCTTGGAAATTCCTGCCATCCTACTCCAATATACTATCCTAATGAGAACCTTGGGCAAACTGTCATTAATGGCTACCTCCAGAATATCCTATCTCCCTGTGCCAAGATACTATCCTCCTACAGGTAACCCTGCCTAATATGTTTTAGAAGAGGGAGAAAGAAGGCTGCGGCTCTAGTGCATGTTTTTAACCCTAATCCCCTATATTAAATTTGTTTCTGCTTGATATACCTAAAATGGTTTTTGTTTCCTTAACCAAAAGCTAATAACTATAATATACAAACATATGTGTAAAAACAGTTCTAATGCACTGTGATTTTGCTTACCAAATAGGTAAAACTGTTTATAAAAGTAAAAATAAGAAAAAAAAATATGTGCTTAAATAAAAAAGAAAAAAGGTTGACTAAATTTTTAATCTGAAGATGAAAAATTTTAGAAATTTTGAATTTTAATCTTAAGGTATTTGAATAACTGATTATAAGTATTACTATTACTAACCTGGCAGATGCTCTAAACACTTTGTTATGTGTTTATCACTTATAGTACTTAGTTAGAGCTTAAGATTTTGTCCTGCTAAACAAATTTAATGTCAGAATTGTGTAGAAAATGCCCAACTATTTTAACTGATTATGATATATTAAAAATACCAAGTGCTAAAAATATCAAGTGACAAAGTTTAGATTATTATTTTACCAAGTAATTTTTTCCTTTAGCATTGAATGAATGCTGAGTTTTGCTTTTATTTTCAGGAAATAGTATCTAAAATAAAAGTTTCTGTCAGAAAAAAAAATGCGACTACATCAAAGAACATATTCATTATCTGCATGTCAGAACAGAATTTAACTAGCTTGAGG
>NW_011888803.1:5862772-5893667 GCF_000151845.1 Pteropus vampyrus | reverse complement strand
AAAAAAAATATGTGCTTAAATAAAAAAGAAAAAAGGTTGACTAAATTTTTAATCTGAAGATGAAAAATTTTAGAAATTTTGAATTTTAATCTTAAGGTATTTGAATAACTGATTATAAATATTACTATTACTAACCTGGCAGATGCTCTAAACGCTTTGTTATGTGTTTATCACTTATAGTACTTAGTTAGAGCTTAAGATTTTGTCCTGCTAAACAAATTTAATGTCAGAATTGTGTAGAAAATGCCCAACTATTTTAACTGATTATGATATATTAAAAATACCAAGTGCTAAAAATATCAAGTTACAAAGTTTAGATTATTATTTTACCAAGTAATTTTTTCCTTTACCATTGAATGAATGCTGAGTTTTGCTTTTATTTTCAGGAAATAGTATCTAAAATAAAAATTTCTGTCAGAAAAAAAAATGCGACTACATCAAAGAACATATTCATTATCTGCATGTCAGAACAGAATTTAACTAGCTTGAGGCACAGGCTACAGTATGTGTGAAAGGAAAACCTTTTCCCAATCCTGCACTTATAACCTTCTGTCTGTTTATCTTGTGCCACATGGCAGGTGAAAAATGTAACCTGAGCAAAAAACAAACTTCTGCTTTAAAATATTTCTGCTAAGCAAAGTTTGTTCATCTGAAATATTTGCTCCCAAGGAATATGGACCGAGAAGTGTCTTCATGTCTTTCTCTTATGGTTTTAAAATCCTTGGGGCTTTAAAATAATGAAATTAAAAGAGAACCTATACATCCAGTTGATAAAGTTATTTTAAAAATATGTTTCTCATTCTTTGTAAAATAAAATATAAAAATGAATAAAAGAAGTTTTAAAAGTACTGTTAGCTTTCCCAATCTTATGTATGAATGAAAAAAAGGTTATGTAATAAACCTGATCAGCTCAGGGAGCCACATGGCAGGCCTGACAAGTCAGTGACTGAAAGTAACCACATGGAAGGATCTGATTACAAATTCCTACCTGGACAGCTCATAGCAGATAGTCATGTCTCAGGCCTATAGCTTTCTTGGCAAAGGTCAGTCTTAAGTGACTGACCTTAAGTGAACCCTGTCCATCATTCTTACTCATCTAGAAAATCTTTGCAATTCAGAGTAATTTTCTTTTCTAGACCCCTCGAAGGCAAAACTGCAGATACCAGAACACAAGACCACTGAAGCACAAGACCACAGAACTCCTCATTATCTTGTTGCCTGTATGCCGTCTCTATGTGCTGTAAATGTTAACTACTAACTATATTGTACCCACCTATCTGTTTCTCCATGTTTTTCATTCAGTCCTAGAAATTGCTTTGCTTTCTTCCACCTCCTAAGTCAACCACAAATGGATTTTACATACCTTTCTTACTTTTTCTCCTTTGATTCTAAATGCATATAAGAAAATATAAAACTGCCATTCTTTGGGTCATTTTCTCAATTTATTAAGATCTTGCTTCTGAGCATATCCTCAAAAATTTGGCTTGAATAAACTCTTATAAAACTTTGCTATAGGTTTGCATGCTTTTTCATCAACCTATGTCTATAAATCGAATTAAGAATTAAAAAATACTTGACTTATGTGTACCACCTATCTCATTTGTATACTTGAATTCACTGTTCACCTGTTGCTAAATCCAATCCCATTATGAGCACAAAGTAAGAAAAGAAAAAGAAAGAAAAATTTCAGGGCCAATTTTCAGCTAGTATAATTTCAAGGGTTTAGGAGCCGCAGAATGAGGAAATAGGATGAGGAAATCTGAGTTCTTTAATTTGATTCAGTAAATATTCATTGGCAGATTCCTATATTCTAGGTGCATTGCTAGATATTGAGATAGCTATGAAATGAATTTTTAAAATGTGTGATCTGGTGCCTCAGAATGTTTTCAGTCAATAATTGGAGCTGTGGGAGCAGGGAATTTACGCAAGTCAGTATAACACAAACCAGCAGCTCTTATAAGTGCGCTTCCTCTCAGCGGCATGGAAAGTTGTATTTCCTCTCTCCTTGCATCTCTGTCTTTTAATCTGGATTGACACCTTAAAACATAGAATATATGGCTGCTTCGTGAAATAATTTCAGAAGACAAAACACTCTTAAAACATTTAGACTTAATAGTGATATGCTAAAATGCCTTGGAATAGTATGTTAGAGCAACTCTTCCCAAATGATGCTCAAAGGGGAATGTAGTTGATGCTGGGAAGAAGTAAAAAAAAAAGAATTTCATGGTCAGTGAGTTTGGAAAATGCTGGGTTAATTAATGTTAAACCAATTTCTTTCCTGCAGAATTTCTCTCTCTGTAAGAAATTTTCAAGAGGGACTATAAAATGCTGGGACACATTTTGGGGAATTCTATGCTACTGAAAATAGGCAGAAATAGCAGGCAAAAAAAAACAACCTAAAATAAAAATCCATTTAACTGCTTTGATTTCCCATGCTCTTTTTAAACATCTAACTCAAATGTTGCTTGTAGCTTAGCCAATATCAATCCTTGTTTTCTGTTGCCACATTTAAACACTGGAAACAAATGCATCGAAATGCTTGGTATCTTTTTATCCCTTACAGATGTCCTTGCTCCCTGGTAAAGAAACCATTGGAATGTTGCCATTTTAATTAGGCTTAGCTACCAAAGAGCCTTAATCTGCTATTGAGATGTATATTTGTCTCTTTTATTAAAGCTTGGGGGAGGTGGAAGGGAGTTTTAAGTTTATAGAAATTATGTAATAATACAAACTTATTCCAAGACAATTTTACAACTTAGAGTGAATATAAAATATAATTAATGATTTTGAGGCTGTTGCCAGAATAAAGACCGGTTTTATTTTATGTTATTTTTAATTACCAAGATTTTTTTTTTATCGTTATTAAAGTAATTATTTCTTGGAACAGTGTCAGGTCATATAATTTTTCATGTTTAAAAGAATCTCCTAGTCATATACTAGATACTTTTATTAGCATAAATATCACAAGCCCTTAATTAAAGAGAAATCAAATAGGGAAAACAGCTTTTATAAGAATGACATTAGCCTGCTATAACATAATGTTTCTCTGATTTTTATTTTAAGTAAATGATTATAAGAAATTTTAAAATTATTTATACCCCTTTCCCTCAATGATTTCTTAAGATTGAATTTTGAATATATTCAGTCAGAATTATTCTATGTGTACACATTTTTTGGTGCTGTAATTTAATATAATAAATATTTATTCAAACATAAAAGAACATAAAAGGGGAAATGTGTCATAAACATAGATATATCAAATATTTAAAACCAATAAGCCTCGTGCCTATTTTGGAGCATGTACAACCATATTAATATATAGCTCCTGCTTTTTAAAAATACTGTGCTTGTAATTTAATCAGTGTGTTAAATCCTTAGTTAAGACAAAGCATGCTATATTGGTAGAGTATGGACCACAGTGCTAGATAGCTTAGAATTAAACTCAGGCTTCACCACTGCATCCTATGTGTCATTGGAAAATCTTTTAATATCTTTTTGCCTCATTTTCTTCATTTGAAAGATTAGAGTGATAATAGCATCTACATCAAAGCATTGTTTTGAGGTTTAAATGAGTTAATAGATAAGTTAATACTTAGGACTCTAGGCATGAAGTTCCTACAACAATGTGTGGCACATGGTTGTCATTAGATATACTTGGTTTGCCTCCATAAACCTAAATTTTATTTCAAGAATAGTTAGTCTCACCTTAAAATTTTCAATTGAATCTCTTTCCTTTAACTGCTGTAGTTGCCTTTGGCTATTATTAATGAAAACTGCAAAGAATCAGTAAGACATTGGAGACAGAGACTAAGAGTTTAAATTGTAACTTCTCATGAGTGCTAATCTAAAAGTACCAAAAATCTTCATTAAAGTTAAATGAAATAAAAATATCGTTCTACTTCTGAACAAACTAATGAAGTAATAGCTAGGTTTTCTTCTAAAAAATTACTAAAGGAAACTTTAGATCAATGTTGTATTGAACAAAGAAAACCTTCCCAAACGATACTGTCAAAAACAAATACTGAATCTGAAATTACAAATCTATACACTATAAAACTCCCTTAAATAAAAAACAAAAAACTTCAGAACACATAGCATAATGTCTTTCTCATATTAATTTTTTATTACATAGTTAGGGAATTTTTGCACAATTATAAAACAAGTTATTTAAATGGAAATTTCAGTTTGACATTAAAACACTGGAAAACAGGTATTTAAAATTTCACCTCTGCCAAGAGTTGACATATTCAGTATCTCTAATATTTCTGGTATAAGATCCAATTATCCTTGGTTTTGTCTTCACCTGTGCTTGTTATATATACCCTTAATCCTAGATGCTCAATAAGCTCCATCAACTTACCCAAACCTAATCTCATCCTATGCCATAAAATTTATCTTGAATCTCTCTTTACTTATAAACTTCTCCTCCTTAGTCTTAGAATGGGTACCTATAGGGGTATTTTTTCCAGCCCACACACTAATGTCTGGTCTTGTCTATAGGTACTACTTACTTTCCATTCAAAAGTGAGTCACCATCAGTCAGGCTTATAGTAGATGACACCGCCCCTGATCATAGCTTATTAGCACAGAGATGTTCATCTATTTCATGTTGGGATAGTGATGTTTTTTATTCTTAGAGAATTGGAACTGAAATGAAATCATTGATTGTGGTTGCACATATATAGTGAAAGTCAGAATTTTGGTATGCCACTCTTTATCATGTATACTAAAGAGCCAAGAAGGGTCTATAAGGAAAAGACTAAAGCCAACAGTCTTGAAAGAGTAAAGATGTAAACCACAGAGGCAGGAATAGGCTTCTAACTCCCAGTTTCAGCTCATTTCTGAGGTGTGTGTCTACTTGGGCCACTAGGATCATGGATACATCCCTTCGTTTTTAAAAAAATTTCATTTTGCTAGTGATAGAAGAGCCAAGGGGAAATTTTGAGAAAGCCAGACTCCTTTGTAATTGTAAAACATTTTCTATAACTGTAGCTATGTCTGGCCTGGTACTTTCACAATGCAAATTTGAGTTTCATCATAAGGGCCAACAGACATAGATACAGAATCAAAATAACAATCCTTAATACCAAAATATTTAAGACTTACAAAACAAAGACCCATACCTGGGTAGTCATTAAGATAGTCACTAATAGTTAAAAAAACAATTTGTGTAATTAATATGTCAAGTGTAACAGCTTATTCAAATTGTAGATGAAAACTCCACAAAAACCTTGTACTATCTAAAATATTGCTCACGTTTCAGATCCCTCAAACCCTTTTATTTCATCTTTGAGCACAGTGAAGTTTTCCAGATTTAGCAAAGAAAAATACAGGATGCTCGGTTAAATTTGAATTTCAGATCACAAATACCAAATTGTAGTATAAGTATGTCCCATGCAATATTGAAACATACATATACTAAAAAGTAATTGGTTCTTTATCTAAAATTTAAATTTAACTGGACATCCTGTATTTAATCTGGCAACTCTAAGTACAGTAAACAATATGCAATTACAGGCATAGGAAGAAGAATTTTATTTTTTCAATATGTATTTTTAGTAAGAATTGTCACTAGGCAATTAAATCAGTCAAGATGCAAAATGGCAACTTCTCTCAAAATGTTTTTCCAATTAATTGCATATATGTGTTAAATGCAGATGTGTGATAGGTTTTTCATAAGGTCCGCTTAATTTCTTTGTAGCGAGCCTTGGGGAAATGGGAAGACATCATACTTGTTAAATATTTATATGTATAATTATGTATACATACACTATATATATTTCTTAATTTCCAATATTAACAGCAATATAAAAGCCAACATTTTAAAAGTACATTAATTTTCTTGAGAAGAGCAGTAGGGTGGTAAAAAAAAAAAGACAGAGATAAGAAGGGAAGAAAATAAAAAATGAAAAAATAAAATCAAGATAATTTTGAAAAGAAAAATATTCAGATTTTATCTGTTATTTAAATTTTAAGTTATTTTTATTTTTTTTTTGTCTTTTAAGCTGTCGGCTTGCTTTGGCAAGTCCAAATTGAATTAACTCCAAAATAAATTTAGTCAATTGATCAGAAATTGATAATAAGGGCTGAAAAAAATAGAATTTAACTAATAAATAGTTACAGAAATTGACACTGCTTCTAATTAGGGGGAAAAAAAAATCTTGCTTATACTGAGAGTCACATCATAGTCCGAAAAGACTGATTTTGGTATTCTTCTTTCTGAAAATGTCTTCGCTCTCCCACTTTTCCCTTCCACAAAAGAAAATAACATACAAACATAAAGTGTAAAAAATATTATATTTGGGAAGCCTTGGCTAGAAAACAGCAGTTAGGAAAAGAAAAATGTAAGGAAGTCTATTCTACAGTTCGGGATTTTGGCCTCTTGGTGGAGCAGGTAGTGTGTAGGGGTGATGGGTGGGAATGTCCTTTGTAAAAGTTCCCCTTAGTAAGAACCAAGGCTACAGTAGTTCACCAAGCATCATAGTATGCTGTGTGTCAGGATATGTAATTTATCTGCCTGAATCAATGTATTAATCAACTATGATAGTAAGGAATTAAATCAAGATAAATTAAATCAAGATAAGTAAGATCATTACACTTTGAACTAAAGAATATTCAATAATAGCATTATACACATTTGAGCATAACCTCCATTTTAAATATTTTACTACTAAAATAAGGCATTGCATTCTTAGAAATAATTGAGACCCTTTTCTAAGCAGAGGCAGAAGCTCCATAAAGAACAATTCCAGCAATATGATTTGTTCTCACTCGGTGCATATCAAAATTCTTATGGTAGCTCTTGGAAACATCATCTTTTTTTATGATTAGAACAGGGAATACAGGTGTCTTGCTGACTACATTGCTCTTTCTGATGTCTGATGTACCCACCCACTATGTCAGACTCTCCAGTACTAATATGTAGGTCCCTTTAAACCAGTAGGTTACACATCAAACTTCAGGTTTGAAGCTCTGGAAGATTCTCTAGGATCACAGGTTAAAGTCTCACTGGGTCCAACGCAACCTTTCATTCTTCCAGAAGGGATAAATCAACCAGTGCATACTTCACTGCGTTAGGGTGTTTCAGATGAGAACTTATAAACTTAGACTCCTTTGCTTTGTAATGACATTAAAGATCTCATGGGGTGTTTGTTCTAACGTTTGGAGACCTTCCTAAAACCTTGAGTAATTTTTGCTCATACTTGACGTCTGCACTATGAGAGGCTTAAACATTCTTACACATTATTAAAGTTCTGTGTACATTAAGTTATGGAAATTAAATTCACCTTCAGAAAGTACTTGTAGAATTAACATTATCTGGAGCTAGGGACTGTCGTGTACGTGGTATGATTTGAACATAACTGTAGTCCTGTTTTCATCTAGTATGTGTCATATAAGAGTTTTTTACATCCTTCAGCAAAATAGCATAACAGTTGGGCCAGTGTCTGTGTTTTTAATAAGCCACAGCCTATTGGTGTGAGACTCAATTCTAGAGTCATGACATGTAACACATTTAGGCCTCTGGTGACTTCTTTGTGTCCAAGGCCCCAAAGACTTTTTGAAGACTTTAATAAAGTCGCTCTCATTGGCCTGTGTCTGATCGAGTCTGCCTGGATTACCCCCTGCCCTGCACTATATTATAAACATTCATCTTTTGATTCCAATTCCTCTTTTTATGATTTTTTTCTTTATTGCTTTTAAACTGCCATTCCCTCCATTGTTTATGATTAGTTGATCTTCCTGGCAAACAAATAAACAAGAGTGAAGGAGCAGCCGGTGAATATGTGAATATGGATAAAGGAAACAAATTCTCATAATCAGCATTCATATATTGCCCTTGATGATTTGAGTTTAGAATTCGTTTTAGAAATCTGAGTGCTATGTATAATACTTTGTGTCATACGATTCTGCTTCATTTTTTCTTGTTTGATTGAAAGCCACTTAGAGGGCTCATTTTCATTTCATTGTGAAGCATGGTCCTTTGGGATCATTCCATCAGAAAATTTCTAGACCCTGCTCACAAATCCCCATAGGAAGAGTGTCCTGTTGGAAATACCCAAATAATTGTGGGAGTGTATAGAAAAAAAAAAAGCAAAAAACGCAGTTATTTAAAAAATTTACATGAAATTACCTGAGGAAATTTACTTTATATGTGAAAACAAAACTTACCTCATGTCTAAAATATCTATCTGAATAATTCCTCTTGGTAAGCCTTTTACAAACTCCAAATGGAGATGTTTGTTCCATTCTATTAATTTCCTCATACATTTGCAACCCTATGAAAACACCTCTTTTCCCTTCACATATAATCAAAATTAATTCCATAAGCTTCTTCCAGCTTGAGAATTTAGTTTTTATTTTAGTAAAGTTAAAAGCTTTATAATAGAGCAAATGCAGGATGTAGTTCCTGTGAATGGAGATACCACATTTTTATGTACCAAAATGAATCTCCCTTTTCTGTGTTTAGTATGACCTATGTTCTCTGTCAGAAATTTTAATATCATTTCATTCATCACTCAGTTCATTTAGTCTCCTTTGTCTATTTAGTTTATTTTTGCCTCCAAATCACTCACTGATAAGCATAATTATTACTACAGTGTTTCACTGTTTTAGGTTTATGATTTTCTTTGAATAATGGTATAATTGAGATGGGTAAATCACATCTTTGTGATTTTATTTGAATGCTGGGTTCTAAGTAAATACAGTATAGTGTAACATTTTAGATCTCTGGTCTGAATAAACCTCAAACAGATGCACATATGTGCACACACATACACACACATTTCATGAGAGAAAGATCTTTTGGTGTCTTATTTACTGCTTTATATCTTAGGCATAAATCAGTGTCAAGCACATAGCACACAGCCAATAAATATTATTGAAGAAGTAAATTATTAATCAATTCATAACTATTTTTACATATATATTAAAATACTTGATTTTTTATAGTTCAAAAAATAAATGTTTGTCATTAGTTTGATGAGTTAAAACAAGACATGATAAAATCATGATAAAATTTTCAATGAGTAGAGCATTTTGTGCCTTTTAATTCAATCATTATCAAAGTTCACAGTAGCCTCAAGGTAAACTTTCCAATTAGCAAATGACATTTATATGTGCATTTAACAAACACGTTGAAAGTCTCATAATATAAAACTTTGCAACGCATGACAAATTTATGTTTTCTTATCAATCTTATAACACGGTAATCGTCTCTATTTTAAAGGAGAAACTCTTGACTGAAAAATAAAGTTAAGTATTTAAGCTAAAATAGAATAATTAGTAAGAAGTAATAATTTTAGGAGACAAGTCTGATCCTTCCACATCTGACCCCTTTGCTTTATCGAGTGCATTGCAATTGTGTGTGTGGAGTACTGTTAGGTTTACCAAGCATGATGTGTTTGCTAGATAAATGTGACTTATTTTTTTCCTATGTGCCAACGTGTGGCTCCATAGTTACACCCACTTGCACATAGAAAGGCATTTGTCACATTGGAAGTTCTCTATAACTGCTTCTTGCTGGGTTCTAAATTTGGAGAGTGCAGAATTAGAGATATGGTCTGTGTTTTGATAACAGAGAAGACTTAAATATATGCCAGGAAAAGAAAGTAAGTTGACTACAGGTGGCTGGGACAGTATGGATAAAGAACCAGACGTGGAGAAGCACTAGGCGAGAAGAAAGCTGTGTGGCTAGAATTCTGGATATGTAATTAAGAGTAATATAGAGATCAGGCTTGAAAGACTTTGAATGCATATAAAGTTTTAAGGCTTTATATTACAGGTGAAAGGAGAAAGTCTCAGTGCTCTTCCTGTGTACTCCTGGAATCTACCATTTCTGTGTCTGCTGGGCCTCATTTACAGCTGTGTGAACTTAATGCTTTTTGCCTCAGGCTTTCTTTGTCCATCAGTGCTCTGTGTGTGTGTGTGTGTGTGTGTGTGTGTGTGTGTGTGTGTGTGTGTGTTTTGCGGTGGTGCATAAAGGGAACAGGACAAAAGTGCCAGGGAGTTCACGCACCATCCTGGGTGCCACACTCAACCAATGACTGATGCTTATAGAGGGAGTAGATGAATATCACTGTTTGCTCAACTTTCAGGTGCAATAACTCTGAGATATGTCCCCCACTGTCTCTTGTGGTTGCCCACTAAGATTAAGTTTGCCAGGAATAACACCTTTGATTGACTTCTTTCCTTCCTTTATATCACTTCTTTACTCCCTTGTCATGTTTCCTGGTATCACTTTTATAAACAAACTACTTGAACTAGAATCATAGTCTCATAATTTGTTTCTGAAGGATAAAATGAAAACAGTTGATAATGAAAGTAATTCTAGGAAGCACATTCTTAGGATGAGATTCTAGAATTGGATATTTTGCTGGTAGTATAGAATAAAGACCTCTATTGTCGATGAGTGAAGTGGTGATAATGCTTTGCATGTTATAGCACAGAAATATTAAGTCACCTACAGTGAGACAAGGTACAGAGAGAAGAGAATGCCCTGTTTTATGTATTTCAGAAATATGGTGAAAATGATAATGAAAACTTTGGAGGGGTTGATTTTTGTTAACTACCACTGAAGCTCTCTGAAGGAAAAAAAAATGCAGATTCAGGTAAGCCAGCTGTCAGACTAAAGCAGGATGTGAAGCCCCAAAAGCATGATTGCATTAAAGAAACCCAAATTCCTGTTGTTGGAGGAGAGAGGGTTGTAAAAATTATGACCATGATTTGATTAGGAGAATAAAAGAAATACAAAAACAACAACAAAAAATACAGTTCCAGCAAACTTCCTATACTTGCTTAGGGAGCTGATAGGGATCCTAAAATCTCAGATGAAGACGTCTATACACTTGAATATCTTGAAAATCCAGAAATTTTAGAAACTGTTTGTGTTGACATACGTGTCCCACTTGCTAGGAGAGCGCAACTTCCCTTCACCTGGAGGCCACACATAGGTTGTACTTGAAGTGCTTGCCTCAACAGTGATGCTTGACTTCCTTAAGATCGATGCCCTGCTGTCTTCATTGTCTTTAGACCAATAACTAAAGAAAAGTCTCAGCATGATCCCATTGGGGAGGAGTTACTATCTGTGTTATGGGAAGAAGGGTTTATTCAATAAAAGCTATAAGATCTGGCCAATATGTTACAAATAGCACTGAAATATTCCTAAAAATGAATCTTGAGGATTATAGACTAGGGATGTAGAGTGAATCTGAGGCTGGATAAGAGATATTTTTTACTATGGGGACAATGTCTTGTGACTCAGGATTTAATGTCCTGGGAAGAACACCTACAGGTAGTCTTAACATGAAGCTTGGGTAAAAATGACGGCCTGAGTAACAGAGGTGGATATGCCTGGGCTGCCTTGGCAGGGTGTTGAGGATTTAAGAGGATCTGAGAGATGCAGCATGAAAGCTTGGATTTACTGTATTAGACCTGAGAACCCACCAGATAAGTATGTTCCCTGAGGAGGCTCAGAGTACATTCTCTTCGCTAATAACAAAAAATATGCACAAGAGAGGCATTCACATGGTTGCAAAGCTCAGTGGTAGCTGTCTTCATGAGTCGGAGTAGGCTGTAAGAGATAAGTGCTACAGATTACCTAGAGCAGGGGTCCCCAATCCCCAGGTACTGGTCCATGTCCTGTTAGAAATGGGGTGGCACGGCAGGAGGTGAGTGAGTTAAACTTCATCTGTATTTGCAGCCGCTCCCCAGAGCTAACATCACCACCTCAGCTCCACCTCAGATCATCAGGCATTAGATTCTCATAGGAGCACTGGTCCCTGGTGCCGAAAAGGTTGTGGACTGCTGCCATGGAGGATCATAGGATGCTGGAACAGCAGAGACCAGGTAAATCATGTAACCATCAGAAATATGGTAGGTTTAAGTTAAAGGGGAAAATGACCATAATAGCATCCTACAGGCTTTGAAACATAGAACGAAATTGGCTGCATAATATGCAGGGTTCAGTCCAAAATAAAAATTCAGGCCTCTTGTTCAAATTTATTAAAAATTCAAGATGGAAATAGCAGAACATTGAACTTATGTGTGAGCTTTCTGAGTATGGTGCTCTCTTCCTTTGCACACCCATGAAGCCAGCCCTAATACAGGGATCTGTGACAATAAAAATAGACCATGGTGTTTTAGGGCTAAGACAGATGGGCAGTCAACAAAGATGTTTGAATTATTTGACTTACATAATCAGAAATATAACAAGAATAGGTAAGAAGATGATTTATGTTAACCATTGTAGTGAAAAAATCATAATTACTCACCCAACTTTCAGACTTGAGCCAGTTCTCAGACCAAGGAACATTCAGTCAAAGGAGAGGCTGAGTCCCCTAGAGCAAAGACTCCACAAAACCTCAATTGAGGCTGAAATTGACTAATAAATCATTTTGCAGACCTAGTATGTTGGATTTAGAACCTTGGCAGAGGGTGGGGTGATAAAATACTAGGACAAAGCTGTGTGGAAGTGGGACAGAATATACTAGTGATGGTCCAAGGAGTCTGCCGTCTGTATTTATAGATGGTGGCTCTGACTCATCTCAAGATTAATTTACATTTTATTTTGAACAGACTAGGGAAGCCACTTTTGAATCACCATCATTTTGAAGACTCTGTAATTGACACCTCATTGTCTACAGCCATACCACCTGGAATGCGCCCAATCTCGTCTGTAATTAATTGACACCTCATATTTCTTAAACATTAAGAGAAGAATGGATTTTACATTCTTTTGGATTTCTTACTTAGTTTCACAAGTTAATGGAAAGAGAAGCGGTCTTCTCTCTCTCCTCTAACCATATGAGCCTTGTCTAAGATTGCAGATCCCTTCTTGCTCTGGCTCCCAGCAATCTTTTCAGTCTTGCTTTGGTTTGTATCTCTCTCTTCACCCATCTACTCATACTAGGTACACAAGTAATGCTGTCTTCCATCCTCGTGTTACTCTTTCTCTCTTCTCTTGATCTTTAGATAGGCTGTTTCCTCCTTTTGGAATAATCCTTCTCTCTGTCTGTTCTACTCCTCCCTTCTACCTACTGGTTAGCCAATACTCATCTTTAGTTCCCAAATTTAAAGGCCATGTCCACAGACTAACTTAGATTAATTTGGGTCTTAACTACTTTTTTTCAGGCTCATGTGTTCTGTTCATGATTATTTTTGGATAAAAGATAATCAATTTATTTTCAATTTTAATTTTTCTCTCACTTGAATAGATTTAATCCAAATTTTATTCTGAATTCATTTTATTTAATCCTTTATAGGAGCTATTTTGAGATCCAATAAATCAGGAGATTTCAGAAGTTAAAGGCATTTTAAGGTGATACAAAACTTGATTTCCTGCAGATGTTTATCTTCCATTATTGTTCCTTGTCCATTCTTTCTGCCTAAATTAAAAATAAGCCTTACTTGTGAAAAAGACAAAGCATGATGAGAAAGCTTAACTTTTTATTCCTTTAAAAGATTTTATTGACTACTAATATTTATCATTCTTATGGAATCGTTACTTATTAGCCACCTTTGACTCCATGAACTCATGTTATGTTTTTTGTCCAAAGAAAGATAAAGGGGCTGAGAAAAAATCTAGAGGATAAATTTTCTTTGCAGTGTATTTATTGAAAATATTACAAACTGCTAGGGCTGGGAATTTAAATCTCTAGTTTTGCGTTAGGTCTTAATATCAGAATCTTCCCATTAGCTTATTAACTCATTGTAACTAGAATCAAGACAGCAGTGGTCTAGGATAAAGAAAGTGTGTGTGCATGTGTGTTTGTGTGTGTGTGATGTTTTCAAATGTGTGTACATGAATGTTTTCTGTGTGCACTTTTCTTGCGATAGTGGGTTAGAGCTCTGTATGTATTTTTTGTAATGCAGAGAAATAAAAAGGATTACTAGTGAGGGGGTGTCTTGGTATTGTTTTTTTCTGCAATGCTTATACTCTCCAGCAGTAATTTCTAAAATGTGCTTTGTTCTGAATGTGATGGCTGGGAACGCACCTGTTCTGGAGATCACGCTACGAGCCTCTAAGAGATCCTTGCTCAAATGGAAAATAGATAAGAACTAGATAATAAATTTGTGCAAAAAAAGGTCACTCAAAGTAAAAGTTTAAGTTAAATTGGCCACCCATTCCCAAGGTTCATTACAGACCCTGCAAAGAGTGTTTACCCTTCTGCTCTGGTTCCTGGCTTAAGTGAATTTGGGCAATTCACTTAACCTCTCCATGCCCCCATTTTCTTCTTCTGGCATCTGACACTGGTAGTGAATTTCCTTGCAGTAATGTGACAATTACCCGATTAATGTCTATTAAACTCTCTGAAGATAGAATGCAAGGAAATGCTTAATAAAATGGCAAATAAGGAAAAAATGAACAGTAAAGGGCCTGTAGTCACAACTGCAAAAATTATTAAGGTTACTTGGAGAGGAACAGTGAGAGACAGCTCCTAACACTGTCTAATTGCTGACCACCTGATCTTATAACTCGGAGCTTGGCCTAAGCTTTTATGGTGCGTGACAATAAGGTCTTCTACACCTGCTTCATGGCGAGGCTGCCATCATAGCCAACTTCCCAATCGCAGTGGTGTCTGAACTTTCCCCCTGAGAGTTGCTTTCATTTCATAGACGCCTCTGTCAAAAAACTAAGCTTTCTTTTTTTTTTTGCAAAGATAGAACACTAAGTCATTTTTCTCCCCTCCAGAGCAAACCTCCCCTCCCTTCTCTCTAGAATGGCTTTATCTCTGTAGTTTCCTATATTTCAAAGGCAGAAATAGAACATAATGGGATTTGGCTGAAGGGTTATAATTCTAAGAATTCCAAAACTTTTTATCGAAGGACCATTTATAAAAAGAGCTTTTATCCATTGGCAATTTCAGCTGAGAGCTATTCAGCCTGGCTCAGGAGGCACCACCACATAAAGGCTTTAAAATGTCCTAGTCTGCCACTGTCCCTTTGCAAGGGCAAAGACAGAGCCTCTGTGTGGTGTTTTTAGCCCATTTGTGATAGCATCCATCTGAAAGAGGAATAGCCTAGAGCTAACCTGGGAGAAATGGGAAGGCTGTTTGTGTGGAAGTGGGACAGAATATACTAGTGATGGTCCAAGGAGTCTGCCGTCTGTATTTATAGATGGTGGCTCTGACTCATCTCAAGATTAATTTACATTTTATTTTGAACAGACTAGGGAAGCCACTTTTGAATCACCATCATTTTGAAGACTCTGTAATTGACACCTCATTGTCTACAGCCATACCACCTGGAATGCGCCCAATCTCGTCTGTAATTAATTGACACCTCATATTTCTTAAACATTAAGAGAAGAATGGATTTTACATTCTTTTGGATTTCTTACTTAGTTTCACAAGTTAATGGAAAGAGAAGCGGTCTTCTCTCTCTCCTCTAACCATATGAGCCTTGTCTAAGATTGCAGATCCCTTCTTGCTCTGGCTCCCAGCAATCTTTTCAGTCTTGCTTTGGTTTGTATCTCTCTCTTCACCCATCTACTCATACTAGGTACACAAGTAATGCTGTCTTCCATCCTCGTGTTACTCTTTCTCTCTTCTCTTGATCTTTAGATAGGCTGTTTCCTCCTTTTGGAATAATCCTTCTCTCTGTCTGTTCTACTCCTCCCTTCTACCTACTGGTTAGCCAATACTCATCTTTAGTTCCCAAATTTAAAGGCCATGTCCACAGACTAACTTAGATTAATTTGGGTCTTAACTACTTTTTTTCAGGCTCATGTGTTCTGTTCATGATTATTTTTGGATAAAAGATAATCAATTTATTTTCAATTTTAATTTTTCTCTCACTTGAATAGATTTAATCCAAATTTTATTCTGAATTCATTTTATTTAATCCTTTATAGGAGCTATTTTGAGATCCAATAAATCAGGAGATTTCAGAAGTTAAAGGCATTTTAAGGTGATACAAAACTTGATTTCCTGCAGATGTTTATCTTCCATTATTGTTCCTTGTCCATTCTTTCTGCCTAAATTAAAAATAAGCCTTACTTGTGAAAAAGACAAAGCATGATGAGAAAGCTTAACTTTTTATTCCTTTAAAAGATTTTATTGACTACTAATATTTATCATTCTTATGGAATCGTTACTTATTAGCCACCTTTGACTCCATGAACTCATGTTATGTTTTTTGTCCAAAGAAAGATAAAGGGGCTGAGAAAAAATCTAGAGGATAAATTTTCTTTGCAGTGTATTTATTGAAAATATTACAAACTGCTAGGGCTGGGAATTTAAATCTCTAGTTTTGCGTTAGGTCTTAATATCAGAATCTTCCCATTAGCTTATTAACTCATTGTAACTAGAATCAAGACAGCAGTGGTCTAGGATAAAGAAAGTGTGTGTGCATGTGTGTTTGTGTGTGTGTGATGTTTTCAAATGTGTGTACATGAATGTTTTCTGTGTGCACTTTTCTTGCGATAGTGGGTTAGAGCTCTGTATGTATTTTTTGTAATGCAGAGAAATAAAAAGGATTACTAGTGAGGGGGTGTCTTGGTATTGTTTTTTTCTGCAATGCTTATACTCTCCAGCAGTAATTTCTAAAATGTGCTTTGTTCTGAATGTGATGGCTGGGAACGCACCTGTTCTGGAGATCACGCTACGAGCCTCTAAGAGATCCTTGCTCAAATGGAAAATAGATAAGAACTAGATAATAAATTTGTGCAAAAAAAGGTCACTCAAAGTAAAAGTTTAAGTTAAATTGGCCACCCATTCCCAAGGTTCATTACAGACCCTGCAAAGAGTGTTTACCCTTCTGCTCTGGTTCCTGGCTTAAGTGAATTTGGGCAATTCACTTAACCTCTCCATGCCCCCATTTTCTTCTTCTGGCATCTGACACTGGTAGTGAATTTCCTTGCAGTAATGTGACAATTACCCGATTAATGTCTATTAAACTCTCTGAAGATAGAATGCAAGGAAATGCTTAATAAAATGGCAAATAAGGAAAAAATGAACAGTAAAGGGCCTGTAGTCACAACTGCAAAAATTATTAAGGTTACTTGGAGAGGAACAGTGAGAGACAGCTCCTAACACTGTCTAATTGCTGACCACCTGATCTTATAACTCGGAGCTTGGCCTAAGCTTTTATGGTGTGTGACAATAAGGTCTTCTACACCTGCTTCATGGCGAGGCTGCCATCATAGCCAACTTCCCAATCACAGTGGTGTCTGAACTTTCCCCCTGAGAGTTGCTTTCATTTCATAGACGCCTCTGTCAAAAAACTAAGCTTTCTTTTTTTTTTTTGCAAAGATAGAACACTAAGTCATTTTTCTCCCCTCCAGAGCAAACCTCCCCTCCCTTCTCTCTAGAATGGCTTTATCTCTGTAGTTTCCTATATTTCAAAGGCAGAAATAGAACATAATGGGATTTGGCTGAAGGGTTATAATTCTAAGAATTCCAAAACTTTTTATCGAAGGACCATTTATAAAAAGAGCTTTTATCCATTGGCAATTTCAGCTGAGAGCTATTCAGCCTGGCTCAGGAGGCACCACCACATAAAGGCTTTAAAATGTCCTAGTCTGCCACTGTCCCTTTGCAAGGGCAAAGACAGAGCCTCTGTGTGGTGTTTTTAGCCCATTTGTGATAGCATCCATCTGAAAGAGGAATAGCCTAGAGCTAACCTGGGAGAAATGGGAAGGCTGTTTCCTTGGTAAATCTACTATCAGATCTAGGACTCACCCTCCGCTACTCACTACAAGAGGCTTTAACATTTAGTACTAGTCAGGCTCAGCTGGGGAGGTATATGATATTGAAATCAGGGTTTTATTTACATCCAGGATGGCAGCATGTCCATAAGGAAGAGGAGAAGGTGCTCTGTGACCCAAATGTCAGCAGGGAAGTGATCATACAATACTTACATACACACACATACAATCCCCCCATACACACACACACACACACACACACACACACACACACACACACACACATGCACGCACTCTAGTCTACTACTTCATCTTCTCTCATTAAAACAAACAAACAAACAAAAAAAACAATGAGAAGAATCTCGTTTCTAAAAAAGAAGCCGAATGTGTCTACAGAGGTACAACGTGTGCTTCTGGCCCTAGTCCATACCTTTGTCTTCCTGGCTAGAACCTAAATTCTCTGTCAACCATTATTCAGAAAGAATAGGGAGGTTTCTGAGAAAAATTTTCCCATTAGAGTAAGAAAGTGTTAATATAGAACAGTAACTTTTAGAAATACCTCCGTAATATCTAGTGAGTTGTACACACTTTCATTTCTTTGGAGGGAGTAAGAGTAAGGTTGAGCAATGATGGCTTCCCAAGAACTTTGAGAAAAGGGAAATCAGGTTACCCTGAGAGAATTAAATGACTTGAAAACAACACTTAGCAAAATGTTTTTTAGTTCCATGAGAACATACTAGAATATCACTTAATTAGTGAAATTATGACATCTGCAGTCAGCATACATCATCTAAAGGGAACAACCAGCCGCGTAGAAAATTGGCTTCAGAAGGTCCAACTGCCTGCATGATTCAGAAGACAAGATGATAGACCAGGTCACGAGCACCCTAGTTGTCAGGCCTCATAAGGTCTGGATGAACCATCTTCAAGACTTGACCACTCTCTTTTTTGATTCTGCAATATTTGAGCAGTCTTTTGATTCAATAATTCATCTTGCCCAGTACCTATACATGGAAAAAACTGCGACCCTGAACAAGAGATATAATAAGCACCTTAGTCACCAAAAATAATATTCCCTGTTTATAAATGAATTACTTGGTTTTCTAGTTCACCTACCAGTTTCATGTTGTTTTTAAGAATATAATTACTTTTACATTTATTCATAAAATCTTGTTTTCATGTCTTTAAGACCAATGACCATGGTAAGCTCATTAAAGTAATGCCACACAGGGAGGAAGCTTGGGGATCAGCTACCGGTATCCTGGAGATTGTTCCTAGCTATTCCACCCACATGAACATTTACTTCCAATTTAACTTTCATAATTCCTAATTTCTATGAGTATGGCGAAGAATCTCTAGAAATTAAATTAATCTTCATGTTTCCCTAACACATCAAGCTGACATTATGAGTTGATTCTTTTCCTATGGAATGTGCATGTTTTCTTTTAGGAATCTGGTTCCTAGTGATGCCAGGAATGATGACACTCAAACAGACCCATAGTTAAAGGGCATAAGAAGCAACCAACTCCACTTAAACCAAGTAGGAATGATTAGGACATAAGGCAAAAACAGATTTATTATAAATTCTTTTTTATCATAGTACACTCCCTTCAGTTATCCATTTATTATATTGTTTTTCGAATGTCCATTATGTGCCAACATTCTTTGGTCTTTGGAGATACTTTGGTCAAAAAGACAAACTTTCCCTGAATTTGTGGTTTAGTAGAAAAGGTAAGCATTAAGACAAAAATTTATAAGATAATTCATTGGTGGAAATTGCAAGAGTGCTAAGTTTCATGAAGAACACAAGCAAAATGTATATTGAACATGATGGGGGTCATCAGGAAAGGGTTCTCTGATGAAGCAGCATTTAGGCTTAGCTCTAAAGGATAAGTAGGGACCAATCAGGAGAAGAATGTGAAGTAGAACATCTAGGCATAGAGAAAAATACAAACAGAAATCTTGAGGCCAAAAGGAGAATGGTATCTGGTAAGAATTTGAAGGAGGCCACAATAGCTAAAACTGAGAACTGTGAGATGAGAATGGAGTTTAGGCAGTCATCTGTCCCTACATAACACAGTAGTTCCCATTGTGGATTTTATTTATTCTTTTAGCAAATACCCTTTGAGGGCATACTATGAACTAGGAACTAAGTGTTCTAGGTATTGACCAAACACCACGGATTTCCTTGCAAGGGAAGCAAACTATAAATAAAAACATTTCTAGTATGTCGGAAGTGGTTAATATTATGAAGAATAATAAAACAGACAAGAAAACAAGGAAGCATGAAGGTTGAAGTTTGGTCGCTATTTATATAAGGTGTTATGGTATAGCCTTGCTGATAAGTTAATATTTGAGCAGAGACCCAAATTAAACTTGAGAGAACAAGCCAAGGGGATATCTATAGGAAGAGCAAGTAGAGAGAAAAGGAAATACAAAGGCCCTGAGGTGAGAGCACAATTGAAATGTGCAAAGAACAGCAAGGTGGCCAATATGATGCAAGTAATTAAGAGGAGAGTGGCAGGAGATGAGATCAGAGAGATAGAGGGTATGTGGGGTCAATTGTAGAGCCTTCTAGGCCACTGTAAGTCTTCTGCTCTGAGAGAAATAAGAAGATGTTATCAGGTTTTGAGCAGAAGAGTGTCATGATTTCATTCCCATTTAAACAGCTCACTTTGGCTTTTGTGTTGAGCAAGGTAGTGGTGCTGGGGTACTGTGGTAGTGAGGAGGGAGGGAGAGGGAAATAATGAGGAGACCACTTAGAAAGCTATTATCTTTATCGTGAAAGGAATGGTAAATAATTAAAGAGTTTTAAGTCAGGTAGTTTTACTTTATTAAAACACCACAACATATATTCTAATTACAAATCTCAGTTTAACAATTAAAAATACAAACACCTTGGTAAAATTTAGTACTTTCCTATTTAAACTGTGTTAATTACCACTAAACTTCACTTTGGTTTTTCTTGTTTGTTTTCTCTAACTTGCGGTCATTCATTCTAGCTGCATCTTCCAACTATCTTCTGAAGTTGAAATAAACTACTAATCCTAGCTCTAATTACCTTACTAAGAAAACATTTGGACTGTGTTTCTCCAGTCTCAAGAAATGCCTTGGCTTTTCGTGTCCTTGAGTAACAGGTGTCTACAACACTCTAATACAAGAAAAATCTGGCTCATCGATATTGTCAAGATTTCTAATATTACTCATTCTAGGATTTTTGTTCACTTCACTGGATTGTGCAAAATTCTCAGTATTATGGTGTTGTCAAGAGAATGGAGATATTTTCATTCCATTCTAGCCACATGTTGCATGGCTTTGTTCCTGAGCTCCATGGGCAGTTTGGATGGAGACGACACCAGTAGTGGCACACACTTGTTCAGTGTCAAACTCGGTCTTGAGAACACTTCAGCTCAGCAACCAGAGCTCTTGTCGTTAGCATTCATTCTATCGCCTTTGCATCTGATATTCTGGTAGCTCACTACTGCTATGTTCAAGATAATCTCTAGCCATTGATATTCTCAGAAACTAGAAAACTGCAGTCTTCATTTCCAGAGAACCAATAGTCTTCTAGGTGTCAGATTCAGATTCTCAGAAGCTAAATATTTGGAAAGTTGTGTAAGTACCTTGAGATTAAATGTTTCTGAACTTGCCAGACCAAAGTATCTGGTCTGATTTCAAGGATAAATGTAATGACGATTCTGAATTTGTGTAAAAAAGATTCACTTTAGTTTTCTACTAAATCAACTATGCAAAAGATGTGGATGAAATATGGATGGGTGCTCCCACCTTCTCTATCTGTGACATCTTTACTGCTCATATTGGTTTGCCTGTGTTGACCCTTAAACAGATAGCCATATATTTCTCTAGCAAAATGAGTTTCTTGAGAAACAACAAGAAGTTTTAAGGTGGGACATGCAGTCTAATGGTAAACCAAGTAAAGGTCCAGAGAAACAAAGGAGAAGTACACTATTTTTTGGATTTGACAGGGGTTGTAGTAAACAGAGTCCATTTGAGGAAACTTAAAGTTCAAAGTATAGTGACTTTTCACTGGGTGACTTATGGTGTTCTCCCATTGGCTGAGCAGTTAGTGAGCAACGAGGAATCTTTTTTCCTCCTGCTGACGTATTAAAATAGGATTGCTTCCTGTTGGAGCAGCAAGGTATATCTCTTACTGTCGGAGTCAGTAGTGTGTGTTGAGTGACAAATGCTAAGAGTTCTCTCGCTTCCTGACTCCATTTTAAATGTGGTTTCTGTTTATTCATTTTCACATTTCCCCCTTTTGATCAAGATCTTTCTCTGAAAGCATCACTGATCATGAGTCAGGTTTACCCAAATTCAGTGGCGTTGTGTTCCCTGATGCCAGGAAGGACCTTTCTTGGGTGCCTTTTTCTACATCAAAGGAAAAGGGCAGATTGGAAATCTATTGTGGTCACATTTGAGTAACAAGTAGAAGTAAGGGAAAGATCTCTCAGGCCTTTTCCATCTAAAGTCTGTATCTTAGAATAGCGAATATGGCAAAGGCACACTCAGAACAAAAAGAATTCAACAGCACTTTGGGAAGATACAATGTACAAATAAAACATGAAATTACACAGTATTGTTACCTCAAAAGAAGCTACATGGAACAAAATGTCTTATCACTAATACAGTCTGTAGGTTGCAAATTCAGACTATGAGTTTGGATGAGAATCCGGTCAGTTAATAGCATAGATGAAAGAGAGACTTTTGCAGATTTTAAACCTTCTGACTGGCCTGGTTTGAACATCTTGGGAAAGTTCTCTCATCAGGTGTCATCTGCTTCAATTTTGGGAAATCTTTACCTTTATGTTGTCACCAGATGGTGTGCAAGTTTAGTCAGTTTAGGTACTTTCTTTAGCTTTGTTACATGAATCTAAGAGTCTCTTCCCTGGAGTTTGGTAGCACAAGGGTTAGTTATCAGTACCTGAAAGAGACCTTTTCAGCCAGGTTGAAAAGAGTCTTTCTGAAGATGTCTTTTCTAATAAGACAAAATCTCCAAGTCGCAATGTCTTTTTCTCCCTGGAGTACACTGCGAAGAGACTACTTTACCAAAATGTGATTAATTTTGATAGAAGCAATTAGGCCTTCACAATATTGAAGTATATCTCCTTTTATCAGTTACAATTAAAAGAGTAAGAGTTTCTGAGTCTATATTTGTGAGAGATTCAACAAATATAGAGGACAATCTGGTGACAGCCAGAGAGGAGGTGGGTTTGGGGGAGCTGGGAGAAAACAGTTAAATGTTAAAGAAGAATAAATTAGTAGTTGATAGATGGTCACTGGGATGGGGAGCACGGCATAGGGAATGCAGTCAGCATTATTGTAATAGCTACTATGTGTAGAGCCTGAAGAGAGAAAGAGAAATCAAGGGGATCATTTCATAAACTACATAAATGTCTAACCAATGTACTGTATACTTGAAACTAATAATAAAATATATATTTTTTTAAGTGAGAGTTTATGAGTTCCAAAGGGGATGGATCTAAGATTTGAGACCAATGGCAATACTTTTGGTCAAGATATTTAGAGGGTTTCTGAAAATTTTGCCAATTGAGCCTTAATATTGTTGTTAGTGCATTCAACTAATTTTGAGGATTGAGGGTGGTATAAAACCGAATTCTTACTACAAGCTAATCACCGCGATAGGCATAAGGCATACACTGATAAACACAAAAAGACATAGTCCCTAACCTCATGGTACTTAGAGTAAAATAAGTTAGAGAGGAATGAAAAATATATCCTATAAAAATGTTGAAAAGAATCTGTAATATGTGCTGTGAAGGAGTTCCGTTGTGGCATTAGAGTGTAGAATAAAGGATTTGTCCCATTGGTGCGGTCAGGGAAGAAGAGATAGTGGAGATGGGAAGTCACTGAAGGTTTAAAGTACCTTGGGAAAACGTGACATGATTAAATCTGTATTCTCAAAAGAATACATAGCTACCATATGAGGAGCAGATTGCATTCCCCTTTTTGAACAGGCTCTTAGGAAGCACAGACCAAATTTTCAGTCCACTTTTCTATGAGTCTGTAATTTTTCATGGCATTGATTTCAATGATGAAATTTATTCCTGAAGCTATATTATTATTCCTTCTCTTAATTTCCCTTTGCCCCATTCTTCTTGCTTAGCAACATTTATTTTGTGTTTCTGCACGTGTCTTTATAATCTATATAATTGTTTTTGACTTGTTTTTTTGATGGGGGAGAGGGAAGATACTGCTAAGAAATAAATGGAAAATATGTCTTAGTTCTGAAAATGTTTACAAATTTGAAGAATTAGAGAAAGAATATGAAAGAAATAGCTTTGAAAAGTACAAAATACAAATACAGATTCATAGATTATTTCACTGGTAAGGGAATGTCATTTTTAAACAAAGTAGATTTAAACCAGTCGGCAGGTTTGAGCTCTCAAGCAAACCTGTTGAGGGTCTATTTCAATATAGATAACACTTTTATCTCTCTAATTTTTCTCTTTTATTACTCTTAATCTTGGGACTCCTGTTCTTTTATTTTCCTAATTTCTTGCTCTTAGGTTGTAAACTTATTGAGGAAGGAGATCTTGCCTTTCATTTATTTACTTTTCTTTAACTCTGTCTCCCTGTCGCCCACTTCTCCATGGCATCCAGTCCAATACTAATATGATGGGTCTGTTTGCAAAATAATTTGTAGCCATGCATTCAAAAATCGTTCATTCTTTCTCGTAGTTTACAAGTTATTGGTAGGGTTGATCTCTGGATTTCCAAGCATTGCATGTAAAGTTGACAATTGTCATTACTATTTCTTCTATGCTTTCCTTCTACTCATCTCCTTTTCAGTATCTTTTGGCAGTGAGAGAGTCAGTGTTTCTATTTACAATGCTGATGTAAACCACCACTAGCTTTCACATAAATGCCAGGAAAATGAGCAGAAAAAAGAGGTACCTATATTATGTTTTGTCCCACTATTTTCTGCTTAAACATTTTACATTTTATGCCAGTGTTTTGGGGATAAAATGTTCACATATAAATATATAGGCAAGTTTCCTTTTCCTTAGTTAGCCTGTTATAACTACCAGGTCTAATAAGGTCATCTTTGAAAAAGCAAATGAATGTGAGCCTTGCAGAGGCTGATGACCAAGTAAAATGATGCTATGTCTCAGGAGCTGGAGGCCGATAACCTTCAGGCCAGTGAAAAATACTGAGCACCAGGGGAAAGTGAATGGAGAGAATTTAGGGTCTTTATGGAAGGTTTTCTTTTTCCCCTGTGAAAGCAACTTTAACCTTGTAAAAGATCTACTTTTGTCTTATTAACCCGGCTTTGAAGAGAAATGACCCTGAGAGGGAAACAATAGCAGCAGCAAAGCATAAAGGGTAATAAACTCCTAGGAGCCTTTTTACCATCTTCAGAGTTTGGGACAATATTAAGACATACCTGCTAAGAAAAAGGCATCCAGAGCAATAAAACACTTCTTTTTTCTCTTTTCAAGACTGTGCTGTGTATTCACTTACTCTTTCCGAGGGGCCTTTCTGTTATCTTGCCTCAGCTGGAAGGCACTTTTGTCTCTCTCCCCTCTTGAAGTATTTCCTTCTTTTTCCTTCCTATTCTGGCTTCTTTCTTTCCTTCCCTCAATTCTTCTTTTTCTGTTTAAAGCTGCTTTTGGAAAGCCAGTAGGTGAACCACTTGAAGGCTGTAGAGAAGAGATGGCACCTTGTCTGTGGAGCTCTGTGGGATCACTTGGAAAGGCTTTCCACTCAGGGAACCTGGAACAGAAGAAAGCAGGTGTTAGTGCAGCTCTGGGCACATTCTCGTTAATAGTTAGAAAACCTTGGTTGAGGTTTAAAATTTGACATTTAATTACATGAGCAAGTACTCTGGATTAGAATTCATCAACATCATAATCATTTGATTTAATCTGGGAGATAGTTGTGTAGTATTTGGACTTTTTATGTTGTAATAGTGTTTATTGACTTATAAACATATATATGTAATATGTTACTGTCCTGACTTGTAACTCTATGAATTTCTTTTGCCTGTTTTTTGCCCTTATTTCAATGCCTGATTCATTGAGCTCAACAACATCAGATTTGTGAGATCCATACATACTGTCGTGGTAGCTATAAGTTGTTCATTGTTATTATGTGTCACAGTGACTCTCAAAATATGTCCTCAAATCAGTAATATCAGCACCATAGCAACTTGTGAGAAATGCAAATTCCTGAGCAAATTCTTGAGCTGCCCACTTTGACCTAATGAATCAGAAACCGTGGAGGTGCAGCAAAGATATCTGTGTTTTAACAAACCCTCCAGATGATTCTGATACACACTGATTTTCAGAAACATTGCTATACAGTATTCCATTCTCTGAATATATTGTGATATATTTATCATGAAACTGCTGGTAGACATTTGGGCTGTTTCCAATTTAAGGCTACTATGAAGAACTATAAATATTTTAGTACATGTCTTTTAGTAAGCATGAAAATGCATCTATTGTCTGTATATACCTGAGATTATAATTTTTGTGTCATAAAATATGCTTTTGTTCAGCTTTAGTAGTCATTACCATACAGTTATCAAAGTGGTTACACTTATGTATACTCCCCACTTGGATAAAAAGTTGCCATTTCTTAATATCTTCACTAAATATATACTGGGTATTTATTTTATTTTTAGTCATTCTGACAGGCGATGGTTTATTTCTTTGATATTTTAATATGCATTTCTCTAATGACCAGTGAAATCGACCATCTCATCATATACTCGTTACCCACATGTATATCTTCTTTACTGACACATTAAAATCTTTTCCACTTTTCTATTATGTTGTCTATTTTCATCTCATTGATTTTTTTAGATACAAGTTTTTGTCAGATAAATGTATTGCAAATATCTTTTCCCACTTGTGGGATGCAAGGCAATTACATTTTTGATAACAAAAAATTCCCAAAATGTAAGTGTAAACTAAAAGCCTGCCATGTAACTTACAGATATTTTTTCAACCTTCCCTTATCTTGATTTCCCACTATCTTTCTTAATGAAACATTATTGTATGGAGTAGCAAAACTGTGTTACATTATGTACACAGAGGTCGTTGATAAAACCACACCGAAAGCTATATGGAATATTTAGGGGTAGATCTGTCTCACAGCAAACTCAAAATATTTTAAAGTTTATGCATGTGCATCCTCATTTTTTTTTCCTGTGTCTCATAATCACTGTCCCATCTTCTTTTAAATATGATTCCTAGGAGACTGGCAAGTAGCCCAGTAACAGACCATGGATGATAAAGGAGGCATAGTAAATCTGGGGAGAGGAAAAAAAATATTCAATAAATAGAGCTGTGGCAATTGGTTGATTATTTGGATAAAAATCTATTCAGTTTCTGATCTTAAGCCATTTATGAAAATACTTTCCAAGTGGAACAAAAAGGTAAATATAAAAATTCCAACCATGAAGAACTAAAAGATAATATTTGTGAATATCTTTTCTGATTTCTTAATGTGTAAGGAAATAGAAAATAGAAAGATGTATAAATATAACAGTGTCATAATTTGAAACTTTTGAACTTCTAAATCCAAACTGAATTAAATAGGAAAAAGTAAACCGAACCAAATATTTTCAAGAACTGTGACATAGAGTTGATATTCCTAATTTTAAATTCTTCACATATAAAGATCATGAATAATTAAGAAAAACATTAAGGACTTTGTAGAAAATGTACAAAAATTTAAAAAGTATATTTACAAGACAAAATTCAACTGACTGTTAAATTAATAATATTTAAAAAAGGAAAGAAAAAATCTAAACACACAATCAAAGAAATACAAATTAATCAATTAATCTTTTTAAATATTGCATTTTCAGTATTGCAAAGAATTTAGATTAGACTTAGACCCAAATGTAGTTTGAATTAAGAAATAAAAACTTCATGGAGAAGCAAAAGATCATTTTCTATTGTAGCAAGATGAAAGCTAAGGAGAGAAAAGAGAGGTGATTATGCATTTACTAGCTAGTGAAGAAAGGAAATCTTCAAGAGGCTGGTGGCAGCCCCCAGAGGGTGGCCCTTTAGGCTGTCAAAAGAAAACAACAATAACAACAAAAGAGGAAATAAAATAGCAAAGAGTTTGTAAGAGATCAGAGTTGATGGATGTCATTAATTAGTACTAAAAGTGAAGGATTAAGAATTAGCCAGATTTTTACAGTATGGAGGGGAAATCAGTTATTCATTGTGTTCAAAATGATCCAGGTGCTGTGGCTAAGTGTTAGGTTGAGAAAGATGAATGCAGCCCATCCCTGCCTTCAAGAAGCTTAGAAACAGGTTAGCTAATAATTTGAATAAACTATTGTTGAAGCAGTTCCAATGTCTGTATCTCGAATAGGATTTTATTAAATTTGCCTGGGGCACTTCAAACTAGCAGCCCTGAAAACACAAGCTGTTTCTGTTCTATGCGTGTGTGTTTCAGTTCACCCTAACGACTGATATTTATAATGATGATTCTGATTTATAAGAAGCAGTGAAATTGAGTTAGTATATTTTGATAATGATGACGAGGAGTACAGGGTATATTTTAGAAAGATTTGCAGCAAAATTGATTTTAAAAACAATTGTAGCTCTTACGGAGTTAATTTGCAACTATTTCTGAGTCGACCAAGAGCTCTGCAGAGCTGAAATTTCACTGCATGCACTCCGTCAGCACATAGGATCGATTGAAACATTAAAATGAGCTGCTTATTCCTCTACCTTTGGGAGTATAATCCAAAATAAAAAAAAAAATTAAAAAAAAAAGGTGGCTGAGAGAAATAGGTATCTATTTAATTTTTATATCATCAAATATCCTAATGCCAGTTGCTTTCAGAAAAGTCATATTGAAGTAAAGATAAGCACCTGATATTACGGATGCCACAAAATTCTGTTATTTCTGTGAATGATTACCATAATTTAGATTGTTTTTCTTTGCTTGACTCATTTAAGTAATTACCTCAAACCTCTGCTTTATTTTATAATGTCATGCTATAGTTTATTATTGTTATTGAAGAAATAAACATAAAGATCTTTTGCTTTTTGCAAACTAATATCTTTGTTTTTTGCAAAATACCGTATTTTGTAACATCATCAAACACATTATATTTTCTAGAATGAGAAATAGCATCCACAAAAGAAATCTGAAAACGTGCTGGTCAAAAAAAAAAAAAAGTTTTCCGCTTCATATATCCGATTCTTTGAGAAATTTCATGACATTTTCATCCATTGTTTTTGTAGTAATCATTGCATCGTGAAATTAAAACTGACTCAATATTAAGCATTTTAAAAACAATTATCTAGCAATGAAATTACTATATATTTTCTTCTAAAAACAGGTTGTATCCTACGTAGTAACATTTGTGTGAAAAATGGCTGACCTTTTTTATTCAGTTCAGCAGCAACATTCATTAGGCTTGCTTTTTAATTTCTGCAATTGGTGCATGTGAAATGCAAGGCTGTGCTGGGGGTTTAGGATGTGAACACGTGTACGTGATTCCTTTTGATCAAGAGCAGAGCTGACCCTTCTCCCCACCCAGCTTTCCTCCTTTGTGCCTGTGTGTTCCGAACAGCCTTTCAGAACAGAGTCCTACATTGCTGTGATGTCCCAAATCACAGGATTAATGTGTCTACGAACAGACCTCTTATGCCTCCAAAATGAAGTACTCCTTGCTAATTTCTCTTCA
Source organism: Pteropus vampyrus (assembly GCF_000151845.1). Taxonomy (NCBI): domain Eukaryota; kingdom Metazoa; phylum Chordata; class Mammalia; order Chiroptera; family Pteropodidae; genus Pteropus; species Pteropus vampyrus. The sequence goes on along the minus strand of NW_011888803.1, from coordinate 5,864,322 downwards.
AGACACCAGCTTAATTGCATTTTAAACAAATGGGCTGCTTTGCTGGCCAACTTTTAAATGAGATAACAGCAATGTTCACTCTCCAGCAGTGATGAGTGCCTTGCAGTAGATTCAAAACTCTGTTCAATAACAGGTTTAATCTCACACCAGCAGATTTACTGCAGAACAAACTGCCACTGAGCTCATAATTAGTAAAACAACAACAGCAAAAAATCCAACCTACTAAATATTATTTTCCAAAGCAGCAGGCAATGTTTTAGTGGAAAATTTCAGTCCTGTTCTTTGTGTGTTTTATTGATTTTATGTATGATATTGGGAATTCAAGCTATGATTTAAGATAATGTTCTTTATCGATCACGTAAGCAGTTGTTTAGCTATCCAGTAATATATGACATACACAGCCAGGGTGACTACAGTGTTCCTCTCTTTCATGTTTATTTCTTCTTCTTTTTCTTTTTTTCTGAACAGCATATTCACTGCTGGAAAACAACAGCCAAAAGCATTTGTGCTTTAAAAACAATCTTCTCATAATTTTCTTTGTTGCAGCTATTAGTGGCCAATTGTGATTCAATGAAAACGCCGTTCAACAAACAGATGTTACAAAGTATAGTCTCTGCTTGCTGCATCTAAACAAATATTAATGAGGTAATTGGAACTATTAAGGAAAAAGAAAGTGCTTAGTATGTATTTATGGTCTTATGTAGGAGGCTATATACTTCTAAAACTTCTCATTTATATTGCACAATAGTAAGATATAGTTATAATGACACACTAAGGCACACTTTTTTTTGTAATTGTCCTAAATATCTATGCAAAAATCTTTATTACACAATTCTGAAAAGCTCATCTGCAGGTAAGGGTGAACAAAAGCTTTTGTGCAAAAGGAGAGAAAAGCAACTGTATGCATATTTTTAAAAATCAACTTCATTATATATACCATCACAGATTTTAAAAAATCTTACTTCTTTGTGTAAATATAAATGAAATGTGTGATAGTGAAAAAAATAACTATTAGCAAATACCTTCTAAATATTTGGGCAGTGTGCTTCTTCTGACATTTTTCAAGCAGAAATAAGTTGTCTTTAGTACAAGCACTGGCTCACCTCCCATCACTCAAACATGTAGTAATGGCATGTGAGGCTAGCTTTATTTCTGGCATTAACCTTTCGATAATGAGTGCTACATCAAATGGAATTTGAAGAATCTAATGGTACTGCTGTGCAGTTTATTTTTTAAAGACCCCCAAAGCAAATTAAACCTCAGTGAATCAGACATCATATTCACAAACAATAGAAGTTTTAAGAACTAACTAAAAATTCTAATTTACAAATAAAGCTTTTAAATCTATAGGTGATGATTAAAAGAAAAATTCCTCATTCTTGTCTTCATTTAAATTGCCCCTAATTAGTACTGATCCTGAGGATTAAAAGTTGAAAAAAGAAGAAGGAGAAGGAAAAAAGGAAGAAAAGAAAAGAAGGTATTTCCAGGTCTATCTCCGACTAATTATCATGGTATTTCTAAGTCACAGACCCAAAGATTTTAGAAGTGAA
>NW_011888803.1:5860706-5862722 GCF_000151845.1 Pteropus vampyrus | reverse complement strand
GTGACTACAGTGTTCCTCTCTTTCATGTTTATTTCTTCTTCTTTTTCTTTTTTTCTGAACAGCATATTCACTGCTGGAAAACAACAGCCAAAAGCATTTGTGCTTTAAAAACAATCTTCTCATAATTTTCTTTGTTGCAGCTATTAGTGGCCAATTGTGATTCAATGAAAACGCTGTTCAACAAACAGATGTTACAAAGTATAGTCTCTGCTTGCTGCATCTAAACAAATATTAATGAGGTAATTGGAACTATTAAGGAAAAAGAAAGTGCTTAGTATGTATTTATGGTCTTATGTAGGAGGCTATATACTTCTAAAACTTCTCATTTATATTGCACAATAGTAAGATATAGTTATAATGACACACTAAGGCACACTTTTTTTTGTAATTGTCCTAAATATCTATGCAAAAATCTTTATTACACAATTCTGAAAAGCTCATCTGCAGGTAAGGGTGAACAAAAGCTTTTGTGCAAAAGGAGAGAAAAGCAACTGTATGCATATTTTTAAAAATCAACTTCATTATATATACCATCACAGATTTTAAAAAATCTTACTTCTTTGTGTAAATATAAATGAAATGTGTGATAGTGAAAAAAATAACTATTAGCAAATACCTTCTAAATATTTGGGCAGTGTGCTTCTTCTGACATTTTTCAAGCAGAAATAAGTTGTCTTTAGTACAAGCACTGGCTCACCTCCCATCACTCAAACATGTAGTAATGGCATGTGAGGCTAGCTTTATTTCTGGCATTAACCTTTCGATAATGAGTGCTACATCAAATGGAATTTGAAGAATCTAATGGTACTGCTGTGCAGTTTATTTTTTAAAGACCCCCAAAGCAAATTAAACCTCAGTGAATCAGACATCATATTCACAAACAATAGAAGTTTTAAGAACTAACTAAAAATTCTAATTTACAAATAAAGCTTTTAAATCTATAGGTGATGATTAAAAGAAAAATTCCTCATTCTTGTCTTCATTTAAATTGCCCCTAATTAGTACTGATCCTGAGGATTAAAAGTTGAAAAAAGAAGAAGGAGAAGGAAAAAAGGAAGAAAAGAAAAGAAGGTATTTCCAGGTCTATCTCCGACTAATTATCATGGTATTTCTAAGTCACAGACCCAAAGATTTTAGAAGTGAAAGAATTCAGGAATGACCCAATTCGCATAACTCACAAAGGAAGAAACTAATGTTCAGAAGAGTGATGTGCAAGGCCCAAGGGCATATTTTTCATTTGTCTCATCAATTAGATAGGAGCAATGCTTATTCTTTTATCACATATCTGATTAGCAAAAGTATCCTAGTCTATGCTCTGGTCCCTCAGATTTTATAGTCATTGCTCCTAACCACACACACTGGATGACCTCGTCCGAAATATGGCCACCTTGTGATCTTATAGCAGACTACATTCTTCTTTCCCGCATCATTTCTACTTTAGCCTGTATGCTACTGGAGAAGGCACTTATTGTTGATAATTTTTAAAAATTTATTGAAGTATTATATACATGTAATAAAATCCACTCATTTCTAAGTATATAATTTGATGAATTTTGACAAATACCTATGTAGCCACCATCCCAGTCAAGATATAGGACATTGCCTTCACTTCAAGGAAATTCCTTTCTGTCCCTTTTCCATAAATCCACCCCTATCATCCACCATAAGAAATCACTGATCTGATTTCTATCACAATAGATATATTTTGCCTGTTCTAGAACTTCATGTAAATGGCAGCACAATTTTATTTTTTAATTTGATTTGACAAATACTAATATAGAGCTTATTATATGCCCAATGCTGTTTTACAAATATCACAATATTTAATTCTCATAACCACCAGGAAGTGGATATTATTATCCCCAACTTATAGATAGCAAAGCAGAAGCCCAGAGAAATGAAGTCATAGTTCAGGGTCCTATAGCTGATGGGTGGTGGACCTGACATTTTAGCCTAACCAGTCTGGTTCCAGAGCCTGTGCCCTAACCACTATATAATGTGGCATGAGAATTGATA
>NW_011888803.1:5856715-5859111 GCF_000151845.1 Pteropus vampyrus | reverse complement strand
GTGTTTTGGCAACAAGTTCCCTTCAATATATTTTATTTTTATAATAGAATGTTGTAAGCTTTTAATAAAAACATTTAATCAAATACTTGTGTAAAATAAATAGGTTTACTTTTTCCAGTGTCGTATTTTCAATTTTTAATTTAAAAGCAGTATAAATTGATAGTTTCCCAAATATAATCCATCAGAGGAATTAGGTCTGCTATGCCCACTCTCAATTCCCATCTTGATCTTCCATCTCTGAATTTGTGTCTCCTTGTTACTTTTCATGTAATAGGAAATGTTTGTATGATTCTTCCCTAGCTTGACAGGACTTTTTTTCTGAAGTCTCATCAATGACTTTTGTTTCATTTATGAAAATCCTCTATAGTTTAAATAACTAAATTTCTAAAATTTTTTATATCAAATTAAAAGTTTATTGTAAAAAGACTCATGTGGTTTTATGGAAATAAAACCCTGACAATTTATGTTGGAGTAATGATTTGATTGGCATCCATAGACAAATTTGCTTCCTAGATTTCTTTTGCTTTCTACAAATGAAGAATAATAATTCATTTTTTCTTCTCAGAAAACTTCCAATTATCCAAAATCTTTCAAATTTGAAATGTGTGGTGACACTACCTTCTATACTTAATTTTTTTCCCCAATTTTACTTTCTCTCTCTCTGTGTCTCTGTGTCTGTGTCTGTGTCTCTGTCTCTGTCTCTGTCTCTCTCTGTCTCTCTCTGTCTCTCTCTCTCTCTCCCCTTCCCCCGCTTTCTTAACCAGCTTCAGGTTATGAACTCAAATGAAAGAGGTAATATTGTAGGAATACAGCAAATTTCAACTTGATATTTTAGGTAAGCTTTAAGTCCTGTAGGGATGTAAAGTTCCTTTACACATATGTAACCTTTGAAAGTCGACAATGTATTTAAAACTTCCTTACTTCGCTCAGTCTCCACAACCACCTTAAGACAGTCAGTATAAGCAGTTATTAGTTACTACAACCGGTTTTAAGGGTATATGGATATGCGACTTTGCAGTTGAGCAGCGCCCCATGCTTGGAAGGGCCCAATACTTTGCTTACCTCTGTTGTCATTGTCTTGAAACTCTTAATAATATTTTGTTTATTTTTCCTTTGCACTAGGCCCCATAAATTATATAACTGGTACTGTGAATTATCCCCATATAAAAGATAGAATGATTTCTTTCTCCGCTCTGTAAGTAGAGGGTTAGCTAGCAAAGAAGAGCCAGGAGAGGACAGTTAGAGAAGTTAATTAGAGTAAACAGAGTTGTTATATTTTGGTTTCATTATATAACTTGAAATGTAAATTTGCAAAATATCAGACACATTTATACTCAATTACCATCTACCACCAAATACAAACTATTTTTTTTTCCTCACTGAAAAATCTATATCCTAAGCAGATAAATTGTCCTTTATTTGAATTCTTGCAAAGTCTGTCATATTAAGGTGTGATCTCTAAATTCTTTTATTTTGAACATTAGCTTGGGATAACTTCAAAATGGTAGTTTGAAATATTTATAGATGTCACATGACAGAATCAGTTTTAAAAAATGAGGAAAAATACATTTAGTTATTTTTGGAAAAATTATCTTACATTTGTAAGTGTTAGATGTCACTATAAAAAAAAACCTTCTAAAAACCATTTTTGAAAAAATGAAGACAATAAAAATATACCTTCAGGATAATTGAAAAAAATATATAATAGAATGGTTTGTGAATGGGTATTGCAGCTGGAGATACTGTTTCTACTGACATTATATATGAATTTAAAATGAATTAAAACAACTAACAGAAGTAGTGCTCTGGAAGATTGAAGATGATGCTCAAAAAGGGACTCTGGTGATGGAGAAGTCATCAATGTTGGAAATCATGTAAAGAGTTTGATAAAATTATTCCATAAAATTCAAGTGTGGGAACATTTTCTAAATTCACATTATTTTATAAAATATTTAAATTTAAACATGTTTAATTAAAGAATTACATATTATAAGTAGTCATCAGACTATTTTAATCTATATGCCTCAAAGTTTATATATTTAAATTCTTCCCCATCCCCCAAAATCTTTGAGCTGGGGAAATGAAATATTGCTGTGAATTCAGATTTACCTTACTTTTACATATTTGTGATAATAATCACAATCCTTTCAAAATTACATATTGAAATATGTAATATTTCTGTTATTTTATGTTATTTGCTTTTTAGACAATGTAGATGGTTGATTAGCATAGTTAATTGAAAGTTGAATGTATTCAGGCATACTCAATTGAAAGGTTCTTTATAGCTACAGAGTGCCAAATCAAATTATTTTCATATCTCTTATCCAAATTCTGGATTGCGAATCTCTATGAGACAGCTCTGCTGAGCTTTATTACATGCACACATTTATATTTCC
>NW_011888803.1:5846667-5855265 GCF_000151845.1 Pteropus vampyrus | reverse complement strand
TGGGATTTGAACCCACCCATTTTGGCTACAAAATCTTTGAACCCACCCATTTTGGCTACAAAATCTATACAGTCAGGTGGTATTAGATGAAATAAATATTATGTTTACTTCAATCTAAACAAAAGCTACAGTTATTTGATAGATATGATACTTTGCTTCCATCTCTAGGTATGATGAAAACTATGAGGCAATATGCTTAAATTTTAGTAAAATATTTTGTTATTCTGGATAATTATGGTTAAAAATCAAAGATAGATTCAAGATCAGATTACCATACCTATAATCTGTGCAGGTGCACAGCCCCTAATCTTAGAAGGGCCCCACACTTGGTTAAATGTATCCTGAAATTCTTAATAATTTTTGAACAGATGCTCCAATTTTTCCTTTTTTACTAGGCCCCACAAATTATATAGCTGATCCTGATTTAATTCTTTAGGGACAAATATAAATATTTTCTCAGTACATTAAACTAAACATTAAATTAAACATTAAAGGTTTTCCCTTCCACTCTCACTTCCCTTTTCTTCAAACACGCCTCAAAAAGTATGGAATCATGATCTTAAAATAACTAAAAATCTCTTTTATATGAAAGCAATAGAATTTCCTGAATAAAAGCTTAATATTAATATGTCCATCTGGTAGACAGATGAAATATTTGTCTCACTTTCCTCATCCTGGTTTAGTTCAGAATTGCCCCATTTCCCATGAACTAAGATATATAAATAAGTATGTTTCCCTCTAACTCTGTGTAATTTTTGGAGCTGCTTTTTACTCATGTCCTTTTTTCATTGTTCTGTCCCTCCCCTTGGCTAGCTCTGGTTTCCCTGGCCCTCTGTAATCTCTGAGCTATTTGTGGGACTCATGTCAATTCTTTCATTTGCAATGAACTCTGTTGAGTCTCCACTACAGCGGAGAAAAAGGAACACTGAGATGATGTGATATCTAATTATGTAGTTTGGCTTCTCACTTGTGAGAAAATATATAAAACATTTGAAGGATGGCCCATGGATGAATAATATCCTGCAATATGGGCCTGGTCTAAATACAAGAAACACAGATTGGGTCACTTTTCACAGAATCTATCTTTCTACTAAGAATATTATTTACATTAAGACCCCTACTGTGTGCTGGATAGATGAAGATGAAGTCTAGACAGTCTCTGTCCTCTGGCAGCTTCCCATGTAAGGAAAAGATAGTCATGTACTTAGTGATCACACACTGACATACACATGATATAAATGGAACACAAATAAATGGAAACAGAAGAGATAATATTTGGGCTTCCTCCAAGTGGCAGGGGAGGTTAGTCTTTGCAGCAAGTTCAGAGGCAAAGCCATGAAATTGCAGCATCTGTTTGCAGAGATGATTGATCTGCTGTGACTGGGCCTGGGCCTCATGGGGTTGAAAATATAAGTGGAGACAGATGTGCCATGCAAAAGGTGAGAGATTTTGTTAAAAGACATGAAACAACAACAGGTTTTAAGGAATAAAGAAACAATAGAAATATGTATTTAACATAGATAATATGTGCGGGGGTGCAGAATAATGACCCCTTTCTCCCATAAAGATATTCATGCCTTACTACATGGAATCTGTGACTATATTAGGTTCGGCAAAGGTGAATTATGGTTACGAATGGAATTAAAGTTACTAATCAGCTGACCTTGAGATGGGATGATGGTCTTGGATTATTCTGGTGGGCCAAGTATAATCACAAGGTTTCTTGTAAGTGGAAGATGGAGGCAGAAGAGAAAGAACCAGAGAAATGGATTCATAAAAAGGATTAGCCCAGATGTTGCTGGATTTGAAGATGGAGCAATGGGCCCATGAAAGGAGGAATACAAGCAGCCTCTAAAAGCTGGACAAAAGGCAAATAAATGGATTCCTTCTTAGAGTCTCTAAAAAGAATGTAGCCTTGCTGACAACTTGATTTTATTTAGGCCAGTGAGAGTGGTGTTGGACTCCTGACCCCCGGAACTATAATAAATTCTTTTTCTTCTCTTTTTTTCTTTTCTTTTCTTTTCTTTTTTAATGGGTGCCATCTTTGAACTCCCGCTCCGCCTCACTCCAACCAGTGAACACTCTCTTTGTGCTCTCACTCTGCTGTGCTCCATAGCACCACTATCTCCCAGAGGGGAGATTCTACACATACCTGGTACCCTGTTTATTTTTGTTTGTTTGTTTTGTTTTTTTGTCTGATGACAAGGTTTTTGTGGCTACCACCCAGGGAATTCCCCTTGATCACCTAGCTCTAGAGGCCGCGGTGGGGGGAGAGCTTGCATTCCTGGGTACCATGGAACTATGAAAATCACAGAGACAGATCTTGGCAGATCCCTTTTCCCAGGGCACTGCACAGATAGCAGACTGAAACACATTCCCAGGCTTTCTGAGAAAGAGGCTTATTTGCTTATCTAGAAGATTTGGTCTGAGGGATAGGATTCTGGTTTGACAAACAAAGCCTAAGATGGTACTCTCATGGAATAGAAGCCAGTGGACACAGTATTTGAGCTCTTCCTCTGCCTTACTCTAGCATGCTGGTGTCTTTCAGAAAGGAGCTTATACACTTGTTTGGTGCCCTAATTTTTGTAGCTGCTGCCAGGAGACACTTCTACATCTCTTGATTCTTATCACCAGCAGGGCTTATACTTTTGGGTTTCACAGGACTATAATCAATGGAGAAAAAGTTCTTAAACAGCTACCACTCCCAAGGTATATAGCAAGAGGCAACAGACCCAGGAGTTCAATTTTTCTGTGAAGAGATTTATTAGGTAATCATCATAAATGCAGCCTGAGAGGCAGGCTTCTACTAAAACACACATCTAAGGACTGACTTCAACTTTTCCTGAGACCTTAGAGTACAAGCACTATCTTTGCACTCTCCCTCTACCGTGCTCCAGAGCACCCAGCATTTCTTAGAGGAGGGCACTTATACGTATCTGCCATCGCAGTTTTCACATATAGTGCCCTGGTTTTTACAACTGCTGCTCAGGTAAAACACCTGATTGCCCAGTATTGGTGGCCGGGGGGGTTGTGTTTTTGGGTCTCACAGGACTATAACAATTGGAAAGAGAGTTTTTGGCAGGCTAGCATCCCCAGGGTACTGTACTGACAGCAGACTGAAGCACACTTCCAGTCTTTCTGTGAAAGAGGCCTACTTGCTGGTCCTGGAGTATTGGCTTTAGGGGAAGGATTCAAGTTTGGCACATGTCTAGAGGCTATAGAAGTACTAGGGAACATAGGCTGGGAGATGCTCTTCTACTCCCTCACTACATCTCATGAGTATTTCCCAAAAAGGAGCTTGCCTTCTATCCTGCAAGTGAACTCCTATAAGACGACTAGCAGATTTTTCAGCAGAATAGAAGGCAGTAACATGATATATTTAAAGTGCATTCAGAAGACACTTCCAATCAAGAACACTCTATCCAGAAAATTTATCATTCAGAATCAAAAAAAGATAAAGAGTTTTCCAGACAAAGGCTAAAGGAATTCATCACTACTAAACTGGTTATAAAAGAAATGTTAAAGAGACTTCCTGAAGCTGAAAAAAAGGATGTTAACTAGTAACAAAAAACATGAAATCTCACTGGTAAAAGTAAACATATGGTAAAAGTAGAGGATAAATTGCTTATAAAGCTAGTATGAAAGTTAAAAGAAAAAGTAAGCAAAATAATTATAATTACAAAAATTAGGGATACAGAAGATAACAAAATAGAAAATGTGACATTAGAAAAATAAAACATGGAGCTGAGGAATAGTAAAAATGTAAGGCTTTGGAATATATTTAAACTTAAGTTGTTATCCTAAAATAGTCTGATATAACTTGTTATATGTAAGCTTCATGATAACAACAAAGCAAAAACAATAGTAGATGCACAAGACAATAAGAAAAGAATCTAAACATGCCACTAAAGAAAGTTATCAAACCATGAGAGAAGAGAGTAAGAGAAGAAAGGAACAGGGAAACTACAAAATAGCCAGAAAACAATTAAAATATCTACAATAATTACTTTAAGTGTAAATGAACTAAATTCTACAATCAAAAAATAGAGTGGCTGAATGGATAAAAAAACAAGACCCTTCTATACACTGCCTACAAAAGACTCACTTCAGATGTCAAGAAACATGCACTGAAACTGAAGCAATGGAAAATATGTGCTATGTAAATGAAAACAGAGGAAAATTGGAGTAGTTATACTTATATCAGAAAAAATAGACTTTAAAACAAAGACTGTAATAAGATACAAAAAAAGGGCATCACATATTAATAAAGAGGTCAATCTAACAAGTAGATATAGCATTTGTACATATGTGTGCACCCAACATAGGAGCATTTAACTATTAAAAAATTAATACAGATTTAAAGAGAGAAATAGACAATATTGCGATAATAGTAGTGAACTTTAACACCCTGCTTAAATCAGTGGATAAATCACCCAGACAGAAAATCGATAAGAAAATATTGACTTTAAATAACACTTTAGAACAGATGGCCATAACAAATATATACAGAATATTCCATCCAAAAGCAATAAAACACACAGTCCTCTCAAGTGCACAAGAAACATTCTGCAGGAAAGATCATATGTCAGGTCACAAAACAAATCTTAATAAATTTAAGAAGATTGAAATTATATCAAGCACCTTTTGCAACCACAGTGGTATGAAACTAGAAATCAATTAGAAGAAAAAAAGTGGAAAACTCACAAATATGTAAAGACTAAAATGCAGCTACTGAACAACTGGTAGGTAAACAGGAAAGTAGAAGCAAAATAAACAATAATACATTGAGACAAACAAAAATGGGAATACAACATTCTACAACTATGAGATGCAGCAAAACAGTTCTAGAAGGGACATTCATAGAGATAAGTGCTTACCTCTAGAAACAAGGAAATTCTCAAAGTACCTAACTTTATGCCTCAATAAGCTAAAAAAAAAAAAAAAAAAAAAAGCTGAAAGTTAGTAGAGGACAGAAAATAACAAGGAGTAGAGCAGATATAAATAAAATAGAGACTAAAATGACAATAGAAAAGATCTATAAAACCAAGAACTAATTTTTTTAAAAGATAAACAAAATTGACACTCTTTTAGCTAGACTCACAAAAAAGAAAGACAGAGAGAGCTCAAATAAATTCAATTATAAATAAAGAGGAGATATTACTAACTGATACACAGAAATACTAAGGATCATAAGAGACTACTAAAAACAATTATATGTCAATAAATTGGACAACCTAGAATGAATAGATAAATACTAGAAACATATAACCTTCCAAGACTGAATAATAAAGAAATAGAAAATTTGAACAGACCAGTTACTGGAAAGAAGATTAAATCAGTAAATTAAAAAATTCCCTACAAAGAAAACTTTAAAATAGACAACTTCACTGGTGAATTTTACCAAACATTCAAAGAATGTCAATCCTCAAACTCTTCCAAAAAAAAATAAGAGGATGGAACTGTTTCAAACTCATTTTATGAGGCCAGCATTGCTCAGATACCCAAACCGGACTAGGATACCACAAGAAAAAAAATTACAGGCCAATATCCTTGATATATGTATGTATGTATGCATGCATGTATACACACACACACACACACACATATATCTACACACACACACATACATATAAATCCTCAACAAATATTAGCAAACTGAATTCAACAATAAATTTAAAATATCATACAAGATGAAAAGTGGAATTTATACTAGGAATATGAGAATGGTTCAACATCCAAAAATCAATCAACGTGATGCACAATATTAACAAAGTAAAGAATAAAAATTATATGGCCATCTCAATAGATGCAGAAAAATAATTTGACATAATTCAACGTCTATTTATGATTAAAAACTCTCAAAAAATTGGGTATAGAGAGAATGAACGTGTCCCATGATAATAAAGATCATAATAACAAACCCACAACTAACATTATACTCAATAGGGAAAAGTTGAAACCTTTCCCCTAAGGTCAGAAACAAGACAAGAATGCCCACTCTCATCACTTTTCTTCAATATAGTATTGGAAGTCCAAGCCACAGCAATTAGGCAAGAAAAAGAAATAAAAGACATCCAAATTAAAAAGAAAGAATTATAACTGTCACTATTTGCAGAAGTCATAATACTATATTTAGAAAATCCTTAACACTCAACCCAAAACCTGTTAGAAATTATAAATAAATTTAGTAAATTTGCAGAATAAAAAATTAATATGTAGAAATCTGTTACATTTCTATACACTAATATCAAACTATCAGAAACATAAATTAATGAAAACAATTTCTCTTACAGTTATATAAAAATATATGTAGGTATAAATTTAACCAAGGAGGTGAAAAATCTGCACACAGAAAATTATGACATTAATAAATGAAATTGAAGAAGACGTAAATAAATAGGATAGTCTGTGCTCATTGACTGAAAATTAATATTGCTAAAATGTTCACAATACCCAAAGCAATCTATAGATTCAATGCAATTTTATTGAAATTCCAATGGCATTTTTCATAGAACTAGAACAAACAATTCTAAAATTTGTATGAAATCACACACAAAAATATCCTGAATAACCAAGCAACCATGAGAAAGAAGAATAAAGCTGGAGACATTACTCTTTCTGATTTCAAGCTACATTACAAGGCTATAGTAATGAAAACAGTATAGCATTGACATAAAAACAGACACAGGGATGATTGGAACAGAATAAAGAGCACAGAATTAAACCTACAATTACATGGTCAATTAATTTATGACAAAGGAGCCAAGGATATATATTGGGGAAAAGACAGCCTTTTCAATAAATGGTTTTGGGAAAACTGGACAACCATATGCAAAAGGATAAAACTGAACCACTATCTTATACCAGACACATATTAACTCATAATGGATAAAACTCGAACGTAAGACCTGAAACCATAAAGCTCCTAGATGAAAACATAGGCAGTAAGTTCTTTGACATCAATCTTAGTGATGATTTTCTGGATTGGACATCAAAAGTAAACTCAGGAAAAGTAAAAATCAACAAGCAGGGCTACATCAAGCTAGAAAACATATATGGAAAAGGAAACTATCAACAAAATGATAAGACAAACTACTGAATGTGAGAAAATATTTGTATATCATAAATCTGATAAGGAGTTACTATCTAAAATATATAAAGAACTCAAACAACTCAATAACAAAAATCTAAAGAATCTAATTAAAAACTGGGCAGTTTTTAATTAGATTGTTTAGATTTTAATAACAATCTAATTAAAAACTGGGCAGAGGATCTGAATAGAAAATTTTCCAAAGAAGATATGCAGATGGCCAAAATTAATATGAAAAGATCTTCAACATCACCAATCATCTGGAAAATGCAAATCAAAACTACAGTGAGATATCACCTCACACCTATTTAACTGACTATTATCAAAAAGACAAGTAATAGCAAGTTTTGAAGAGAATGTGAGGAAAGAAAACCCTTGTGCACTGTTAGTGGGAATGTAAGTGGGTACAGCCACTATGAAAAACAGCATAGAGGTTTTTCAGAAAAATTAAATATAGAAGTAAACATAAGATCCAGCAGTTCTACTTCTGAGCATTTATCTAAAGAATACAAAAACACTAACTTGAAAAAAATATATGCACTCCCATGTTCATTGAAACATTGTTTATTAAAGCCAAGATATGGAACCAACCTAAGTATTCACCGATGCATGAATGGATAAAAAAAAAGATGTGTATATAGATGTACACACGCACAATAGATTATTCAGCCATGAATAAAAATAAAATCTTGCCACGGTGTTTGCGGGAGGCGGAGTGTAGGGAGGGTGGGAAATGGGTGATAGGAGATAAAAGTCACGAACTTCCAGTTATACAATAAATGTCATGAGGTTGTAATCAGCATAGTGACTATATTTAATAATATAGTATTGTATATTTGAACACTATAAGAGTAAATCTTAAAATTTCTCATCAGAAGAAAAAATTAGGTTAATGTATGGTGATGGATGTTAACTAGACTTATTGTGGTGATCATTTCACGATATATACAAATATCAAATCATTATGTTATACAACTGAAACTAATATAATGCTATATGTCAGTTATACCTCAATAAAAATAACTAAATAAATTTGTGTTGTTTTAAGATAAATAATTCTTTAAGTTGTATAAGATAATACATTTTTGCTGTGGTGTTTCAGCAGCCATGGAAACTAGTATAATACATTAAATTTACATTATTATGTAATAACATCATTGAGTCAATTTTTAAATATGGTTTAATAATTAATAAATATATCTTACCATCTCTTAATTTTCATAGGTCTTGGCATACAGTTCTTGGTGATCCTCACTTATGCCTGCTGCCTCCTACTGATCCTAGATTACTTAGATTTGTAATCACAGTCTTCTGCTGCCAGCTACACTCAGGACAGAGCATACATATTAATGCCCATTACAGCCTAGCCTCAAACTGATAAAAAAGAGAGGTGGTTATTGAGTTTTTAGGCACATTACCCACTGTCTTTCTCTTGAGCAGGAGACATGAATTTTTCTTACATTGTTCTGTTTCTAGATTTGTATTTTTACTTGTATCAAATACAAAAT
>NW_011888803.1:5783653-5846362 GCF_000151845.1 Pteropus vampyrus | reverse complement strand
ATAATTGCAGATTATGTTTATGCCATTCTCTTTGACACAGGGTAACACAGCTGTAGAAAAACTCATTTACTTTAGGGTGACAATTCTGTTTAGATTAATTGACTAGGGAGATTAATATTTACTCTACTTCTCTATCATTGTTGAAATGTTAACTATATTGTATAAAATCCATTAAGTACTAAAGCATACTTTGCGAAGTGCAAAACGTTGATTTACTTCTAAAATGCAGCTCATCTGGTCACAAAATGGCAGAAAATCTTTGTGTGTTTTAAAGGGCAAATGGTTTTATTTGAGCATCAGGAACATTCAAGTTTGGAGTCATGTATCTTTATAGTAGAATGACCAAAGTTCTTCCACTCATGAAAACTGACTACCTTCAGAGAATTTGCTGGTACCCTTTGCTCTAAGGGTGACTCCTCCTGAGAATGCTGTTTACCTGCCAGAGTAAATAAAAAATAAATGTGTTCCCATGTGCTAACATCGATTCCTCATTGTGAACTAGGTTTGTGTAGTCTTAAGAACTATGTGAGCTAAGATCTGCCTTCTAGCTAGGAAAAAGCATCATGAGGAAACAAAGATTGTTATTTCTGGCACACATTCTCCAATAGCTTTGTGGTCAGCATCAAATAAACCATATATTTGTATAAAAGCATCGATTTTATTAGAGGTGCATTTTGTCATTAATTCCTCCTGCCTGTTGTGAGACCACTTTCTTAATCAGGTTCCTCAGAATTATGGCTAGATTTCCTCTAGCCCTGATGGAAGCTTGGTATCACTAAGTCAGAATGCTTTAGCGAACCATATTCCTCTGTGAGTTGCTATATTATGAAAATTTGAAGCATTTATACTAGATTTATTCAAGAGCTGTGTTCAAAGGGATATCCTACATGAAACAAAAGTAGTTTTGTTTGTTTGTTTCTCTTTCCCATGAGTATCTTCTTGAAGAGGTGGCAGTTTCACTATTCTGCTGAGAATAGCATGGAGAATCCTTAATTCTCTTAATAAAAGTGTTAGCACTCGCCTGATTTTTCAAAGCTTAGGAATTCATCCTTAAAAATATGCTAAGTACAAAAAGCAAGTCTTTCTTGTCCTATAGGAAAACCTTGAACTAATTGCTATTTGGCTCTTAGCAATAGTCCCTCAAAGCCAAGCTCAAGGGAGATCTAAAGGTGTCTGCCACCTGTCCATTTCTTTGGAAAATCAAATGTTCTTCTTTGATCAAATTAGACCCTGTCACCCAGCCACCTTCACAGAATTTCACTCCATTGTTATATCTTTCACTTTTATCAAATGCAACCATAAAAATTGGTTATATAAATTTAATTTCTTCTCTTTCCACAAAACCATTTGGATGATATTGCCATTACATTGCACACTGCTTTCTAAAAATTATCCGATGTGAGAAATCATGCTCAGAATTCAGGACCAGAAAAGTTTCTTAAGAAATGTGCTTTCTTCTTTTTAGTAATGAGGATGATGTTTTTTCTATATTTTCTTCTACATACCTTGTCCCACTGCTATCACTCACCGCTATATCTGCCAGAATGCTGAGAATGAGGAGAGATGCTCATTAACACAATTTAACATATTGAACTGTGGTTGGATATTTGGATTTATCCTTTAATTTTTCATCTTTGTCTATATGTTTAGCAAAAGGAAAAGAATACATAAATTAGGACAATTAACTTTAATGTTATTTTGGAAGTTGAGGAAGAAAGTTCGCTTAGGGCTAAATGAGATGGAAGTCTTTGAAGTAATAGCCTAAGAGGTATATAAATAAGGCAATAAAAGCAACATCAGAATATTCTGTAAAAAAGTTATTTTTTAGTATACTGGCAGGAGTTAATCAAACTTACTTAAGTGTAACTATTAATTTATCCAGCATTATTTACCAAGGCTATACTATGTGTATGACACTGTTCCTGCCCTTAGGGAGTTTTCTGCCATGAGTGTGAATAAGCAATTTTACTATATTATAGTTTTTTCTATTTTATAGGCAATACAGGCTGCCATAAGACCAAATTAGCAAGCACTTATGATTTGAATTTAGGGTGGACTTGAAGAGGAAGCCCTTTCAAAGTAAAGACAAGAAGGAAGAGAACAAAAGAAGGTATTCAGAGAAAGAAGTAAGGGAAGAGGACTCTAAGGAAAAGATAAAGAAGTGACAAACACTGAATTACCAGCAGATACAGAGACTCCAGGGACTCAAGTATGTTAAAGGGTGTATTTGCTAGTACCTCCCTCAGAGGCATTGAGATCAGTCCACCCTTCTGGAGCCATGACTACACATCTACTGTTAATAGTAATTACCATATTACTGGTGATTGCTGTATTCAGAAAGTAAGAATACACTCATATTTAATCTACAGTGATTACAAAACATTACTTAGAGTATGTTCTTAAATATATGAGTTTGTATGTATGCATATATCTGTAAGTATGACCTAAAAATACTGACTTAAAGAGGACAGAATCTTATTTCTGTTTTACATAAAGCTCTGGACATAATCAGTCCAGGACTGCTATGGTTTTCCTATTTTCAGGGACTATTGTTTTCCGTTGTGTTGCCTCCATTCTCGATGTTAAATCACCATAGAATAGCAGTATTGTCCAGCTCTTGAAAGAGAAGCAAAGGTAGATATTTACTTTTAAAAAGTTAACATAGCACAGTTCCTCTTGTTAATTGACCAGAATGCAGTTAAGTGGCAAGATCTGGCTATGGTTTGAGGCTGAAAAAGAAAATCTTTACTCAAGGTGGCAATGTGACTTGATAAAAAATTATTAATAATTAAAAAAGAGAGAACATATTCTAATGGATTACTCAGTTTCCAATACAATAGTCATATAGTCATAGCTATGTCTGTATCTACAAAATAATGTTTACAGATCTATCTATATAAAAATATATACCACAAGATATAAAAATAAAGTATCTAAAAGTTGGTGATTTTCCCACATTGTACACACATTTCTTTATAATAAATAATTTTTTTTTACTGTTTTTTGTTAAAATTTCTGATTTCCCTTCCCCACACATAAATGTCTCCTAATCTTGGTCATTTCATTTTTCTTTATAAGAATAAAGTTCCCTTTTTACAATAGAAGCTCATGGTGGGAAGGGGTGGGTAGTATACACAAAGGATGGTTCACTCCCTGTGTCCTCTCTTCAACGTCCACAAGTAGAAGCATGATGACTGGACTAAACTAAGAATACATGACTCAGACCACAGAATTTTTATCTTTTCAAAACTTGCATACATAAAAATAAGCAAGTGGAACTATATCAAATTAAAAATCTTCTGAACAACAAAGGAAATCATCAACAAAATGAAACGGTAACCTACTGAATGAGAGAAAATATTTGCAAACCATAAATCTAATAAGAGATTACCCAACATATGTAAGGAACTCATACAACTCAACAGAAAAAAAAAAAAAGATTAAAAAATGGGAGAGGATCTGAATAGACATTTTTCTGAAGAAAACATGCAGATGACCAACAGACACATAAATGGGTGCTCAATATCACTTATCATTCGAGAAATTCAAATCAAAACCAAAATGGGATATCACTTCACACCTGTTAGGATGGCTATTATCAAAAAGATAAGAAATAACAAGTGCTGGTGAGAATGTGGAGAAAATGTGATCCTGGTGGGAATGTAAATTGGTGTGGCCACTGTGGAAAACAGTATGAATGTTCTTCAAAAAATTAAAAATAGAACTACCACATGATTCAGCAGTTCTGAAATTTATCCAAAGAAAACAAAACATTAATGCAAAAAGATATATGTACACTCGTGTTTATTTCAGCATTATTTACAATAGCCAAGACATGGAACCAAACTAAGTGTCCATCAGTGGATAAATGAATAAAGAATTTGTGGTATATCAATATACTATATAGAGTATATAGTATATATCATATCGTATATATTATATATTCAAACATATATGAATATTATTCATTCACAAAGAAGTATAAAATCTTGCCATGTGTAACAATATGGATGGACATTTAGAGCATTATGCCAAGTGAAATTAAAAAACAAAACAAAACAAATAAATGAACAAAAACCCCAAAGCCAAACAGAAAAACCCTAGCTGATTGATATTGAGAACAGATTGGGGTGGAAGGTGGGGGCTGGGCAAAATGGATGAAAAGCATCAAAAAGTAGACATTTCCAGTTACAAAATGAATGTTGCAAGAATGTAATGTACAGCATGGTGATTATAGTTAATAATGAGAATAATTCTCATAATAAAAATTCTCATAATAAAAATAATTATAACTATGTATGGTGCTAGATATTAATTTGGCTTATTGTGGGGATCACTGCAATATATACAAGTATCAAATCATTATATTGTACACCTGAAACTAATACAAAGTTATACCTCAATAAAAAAAGAATAAAGAAAACAATAAAACTAGATTATAGCAAATGTCATAGAAAAATTACATTTGTGTTTTACTTCCTTAATATATATAATTTTTAATCACATTTCATATTATATCATATTTCAGAATCTTAAAAATGTATTATTTCTTTGGAGTTTGGGACTTAGGGGAGAATTATATGAATGTGAGTATTATGGAGTGTTAAGTTGCTTTTTTCTGCTGTATATACTTAATGTGGCTGGGGCTTTGATGCTCATATAGTTATGCTGGCATTTTTAATATATTCTGATGCCCTCAGGTCAAATATTTGTACACAACAATTTGTGGTGATGTCTTTATTGCTGAGAGATACATCTGTGTAATTATTTAATCTGACACTCAACTGTGGTTCGGTAAACTTAAATTCTTTGAACAATTATATCGATTCTCTACTTCGCTTTGATAAGTATAAAGTACACGATGCAGTAAGCACGAAATAAATTTGGCAATTATTCTGTGCATTTGGGGTATGTAGATAGGCAAACCATGAAATTTAAGGACAATATAGTCACTTTTGGACCTAAATTTTCTCTATTGGTTCTCCCCATCAGTTAAATGTACCATAAAATTGCCAGTTTTCTACATTACTTCTGGAAATAAATCTGGATAAAGGGGAAATTATAAACAGAAAGTGGTGGAAATAATATTTTAAAAGTCACAGGGGACATAGTATAAAAGGTTTAAAAATTATAACCTTCTGGATTTTTCTCAAAGTGGTAGCAATTGGAAATCGCAACTTGGTAGTGTACTAGTGTTTGTACTAAAAAGTGAGAAAACTGGGTTCTCACATCTGTCTTTTATCAGTTACATAACCAGTAGAATGGTCTAACGATAGACTTATCTGCCTGAAGACACATAATTTCTTATTTTGTGGTCCATTTGGAGCTATAAGACACGGGTCAGCAAAGTATGGCTCATGTGACAAATCCAGCCGGACACCTAATTTTGTAGATAAAGTTTTGTCAAAACACAGTCCTATTGATTATGAATTGTCTATGGTCACTTTTATGCTACAATGGCAGGACTGAGTAGTTGCAACAGACATCATGTGGCCCACAAAGCCAAAATTATTTGCTACCTCTTTCAAAAAAAAAAAAAAAATTCACTGAGCCCTGCTATAGGAGCCGTACTATTCTCACATTGAACACATTCTGCCATGGATGAGTAGCAGTTTCTGATAATTAATCATATGTTTTGTTTGAACTTACCATACCCTCTGAATGTGCTTGACTTCAACACTGGAAAATGTTTCTATGTAAGGGAGTAGAGATATAACTGGTTATATTAGACCCGTTAAACAAATAGAAAGCAGATTTCTCAGGGGGCAATTAGTTTGCCTCTTATATGAAAATGAAATTCATTTTATAATATTAAGGAGGAAAATGTGGTCTTAAGTGTGGGGGAAAATTTTTAAATATATTCTGTAATTCGATCTACCTTTTCACTGTTTGTTTCAACTCAATAATAAAATATAACTCCCAAATGTGAAGGACTTTCCTGGGCTGAGAAATTGATAAGATCCAGACTCTTCATCTGTAAAATTTTCTCAAGCCTCTTCCCTCCCAATTCTCACTCCACTTTCTCTTTACAAACTTGAATGCAAAGAATATTCTGTTAAATATGGCATCTTATATTTGCATATGTGCTCAAAATTTTTTTTTAGTAAACCCAAGTCAGTTCACACATTTATTTTACAAAGAGTTAAACTAAATTTAAAAGTAGCATATAATGAATAAAGTGAAACACATATCAAAATGATTCAGAACTAGAAGACAGACTTTTCTAGTTCAGAAACAACAGCTATTTTCTCAAAGTGGCTATACCATAGTAATAGTGTAATATGTAAAATTACTTTAAAAGGAAAGAAAACTATTTGTTGCTGTTCACTACAACATTCTCTCTTTAGTTTAAAATAATCTATTGATTTATTTCTCCATGTAATAGAAGGTTACTACATGCCCCGTTATTTCTTCTTTTTCATTCCCAGAGTCAATAGCTCATTATTCTATAACTATGTGGTAATGGTTCCTTGAGTATTTCTATATTTTTCTCAGCTACTATCAAGAATTCAAGTAGTTCCTGAACAGTCATTTTGTTGTGCGCTTCGACCTCAACTTTGGTCTCTCATCATGCTCTATATTAACTAAATGTAACTAGCTTTTCTAAAAGATCAACAGGAACCTTATTTAAGTAAGTCAAAGAAAAAAAAAAGATGACGACATTAGTCAAGATGGCACAAAGAATTTATGCTTTGATCCATCCTCCTCAATCATAAATTACTAGAAACAAAACACAGAAAACAAGACTGAAGCTGCATGTCTCCTTGTTTTTAAGACCAGACTTACACAGTGATATTGGGAATTTGGCTTGTGTTGAATACTGAGACTCGATGGAGCCCCAAGCCTAACTGGGAACCAGAACTTGAAGCCTAAATTTATGAACTAGAAAGTGGCCCGGCACTATAGCTCTATAAGACTCTAGGGGACATGGGAAGCTTGAGGACAAAGGAAAGCTTGAGGACAAGGAAGAATTGAGTTAAGCTGCCTGCTGACCTAATGACTGCATGTGTGGTATTTTCAATTTTAGATTCTTTCAGAAATACTTACTATGTTAAAAATGTAGGTTACTCATTAAAAGACCAGAAATACAAGATTTAGTTTCCAAACAGTAGAAGTCAATGAAGAGGGTTAATAAAGACAAACTTATCAATTCCAAGAAGATATGGAAATGATGAGGATGAGGAAGAGTTAGAGAAGAAAGAGGAAGAGGAGGAGGAGGAAATAAGCAGAGAAAAGCACAAAAATAGTAACTGTAGAAAATCCAAATATTCAACTAAATATAATGTAAATAATTAAACCCACTTATTAAAAGACCAAAATTATTTCATCGTTT
The DNA here is from genome assembly GCF_000151845.1 of Pteropus vampyrus. Taxonomy (NCBI): domain Eukaryota; kingdom Metazoa; phylum Chordata; class Mammalia; order Chiroptera; family Pteropodidae; genus Pteropus; species Pteropus vampyrus. The sequence goes on along the minus strand of NW_011888803.1, from coordinate 5,839,029 downwards.
TTTTACAAAAGGATCCAGTTGTATGCTATCTACTTGATTCACACCTAAAAGGACACTCCTCACCTGAAAGAGCAAAGCATAAAGGAATAAAAATAAAAATACCTGTCAAACACTAAGAAAAAAGAAGATTCCTAAAACTGTTACTTTCAGGTAAAATATTTAAAGCAATAAGAGAGACATTGCTTTGTAATTAAGAGAACCACATACCAGAATATATAAAAATTCTAATATATTCTAATCATAGTATCTGAATTCTATGAAGCAAAAAAGGAGAAAAGTATAGAGATTACCAAATTCAGAATCTTGTTTGTGATTTTTAACATACAATATTAAAAACAGTAGATCAAATAAATTAAGATAGGAGAAATTTGAACAAATTAATAAGTTTTACAATATATATACACATACACAATATAATACTACTCTGCCATAAAAAAGATAAAATATTGCTATGTGCAACAACATGGATGGGTCATAAAGGTATTATGCTCAAAACAAGTCAGGCAGAGAAAGACAAATACTGTATGGTCTCATTTATATGTGGAATCTAAAAAGTCAAACTGATAGAAACAGAGAGTAGGTAGATGGTGGTTTCTAAGACTGGGTGTGGGGGAGAGGGGCATGCAGGTATGGGAAATGATGAGGGTGTTTAACGGGATTAACCTTCTAGTTATGAGATAAATAAGTTCTGGGAGTCCAATGTATAGCATGATGACTATAATTAACAATACTGCATTGTATACTTTAATTTGCTAAGAGTATATCTTAAAAGTTCTCACCATGCCCCCCTCCCCAAAAGAGGTAAAGAAAAAAAAATGGATGCCTTAACTAATCTTATTGTGATGATCATTTTGCAAAAATAAAGATATCATATCATCACATTGTCCACCTTAATAGTGCATGATGTTATATTTCAATTATACCTCAATAAAGGTGGTAAAAAAAAAAATGAGAAAAGTTGGTTATCCTAGAATACCAGTAAAACAGATAAACTTATAGTAAAGTTGATTCCAACCATTCAGAGGAACCAGAACAAATACTTAAGATGTAGATCTATATGTCATCTATGTCTAAATCCATGTCTGTCTACATCTATATCTGTACTATCTATCTATGGCTATATTAACTATATCAATAGCATTTACATCTATCTCTTCTACAGCAAGATTTCTCAACATTGGCACTACTAAAATGTAAGGCCAGACAGTTGTAAAGAAGGGGCTGTACTATGCATTGTAGGATGTTTAGCAGCATCCATGGTCTCTACTCTCTAGATTTCAGTGGCATCTCTTTCCTCCCAGAGAAGATAAAAACTTTTTCAGACATTAGCAAGTGTTTTTTGGGAGGCAAAATAACCCTCAACGAGAATCACTATACCATCTCTATTATCTACAGTTATAGCAGTATAAACTGTATACTTATCTTTTACTGTTACAATAAAAGAGCTAAGAGCAAAGAAACCAGAGTTTTTATACACTATTTGATGAATGACTTACTGACATATGACTAGAATTTTTCTGTAAAATGAAGACAGTAATTCCTAACTTCAGTGTGACTTGTTTAGATTCTAAAAGGAGTAGTAGGTATCAAAACCTTTGAAAATTCTATATGTACTAACAAGACAAAGTTAAAAAAAATAGAAGATAATGATAATAAAATAATTCGATATTGTTATTATTGCACTAATACAGAAATTAATGTTATATGTACATTAAAATGGTTTATTAAAAAAAGAACTAAAGCCAGGAGACTTGATATGGAATTATAGCATGGGTACTTGGTGATTGATATAACTGTGCACAAATCACTTATTTCATAGTTTCAAAGCTTCAGTTCTTAATTGCTTACATGGGAATAATAACGCAAACCTAATGAATCGTCAAGAGAGATAAACCCACTGTCATATGTGCATAAAAATATTGGCCCATAGTGTGTATAAGAAGAAATATTTGTAGAATCCAAATCAACACCTCTTACTTGTGATATTGTGGAGCATATTTTTTTGAAGCCTAACTTTTTCTTCAGTCATTTTGGTTATATATCTTCTAGTTTCTTTATTCAATTTCCCTCAATTTCTAGCAATTTAACACTACTCATTTACCATAAATTTCTATTTACCCTAAATTTCTATTCCCTATCAATGATACTTTCTACACTTTTGTCATTCAAAAGGATAGATTTTTGCTATTTCCACAGTTTGGAGAGGCTTCCCAATGACAACACACTTAGAAGTAATATTTGTTCCAGTAAAAAAATAAGATTCACCAAATTACCTTTTAGTAAATAGCTATCCAGTATAATGTACTAAAATATAAAGAACACAAGCACAAATATGTTTCTCTTTGAAGAATAATATTCCTGCAGTGGCTACTAACAGTTAAATCTGTTTCTATGTTAGTACTATAAATCCTTTGTTTTAAAAGTCAGTGTCTCAGCTGTGAAAATTCTCTTTGCGGCTATACTTGGCAGAAAGGTTGACACTCTAGAGTGATATTTTCCCTTCCTCAAGTTTAAAGGGAAAGTCATTGGTTTATTTTTAAGATCTTAACAGGAAGACAAGGGGAATGCCAACCGAAATGTCTCAGATACATTTTATTACTAGAAAATTGAATAACCAGTTGGCTCTATTTTAAGCAATATGGTAACATGAAAATTTACTTTTGACTTGTGAGGATTCTCCTCCACTTATGATGCCAGCATCCAGTCTAGTCGATTGTAATTTTCTCTTTTAACATATAAAGGGGTTTCTGGCTCATGCGCAGTTGCTCATTTTCTTCAGAAATTTCATAAGGATTTTTAGTACGGAAAGTTATTCAGCATGCAAGTTTCTGCGGATGAAAAGCTCCCTAAGCATGCATTGACAAGGAGGACGAGGGTTGTTACAGTTTGTTGTGTCAATGATTTGCAAATAATGGGTCTCTGGGAGATTTTTAAATTGCTACTTTCACTCCAGGCCACGGTGTTTTGTAGGATGAGCCGAGGTGCTCTGAGGCTTGGCACTCTTCAATGCACCTTAGGCAGGGGCTCTAATACTTCCATTGAGATCATAACAGCTGGCCATTATAATCAATCTCAATGACATATTTTTCTTGCATTTTTTTTCTTTTAATAAAAAACAAAAATAGCACACTCAAAAGACAATATTAAAGTTGTAACTTAAGCCAACTATGGTAAAGAGCTTTCATTGAATGCCTTGTACAGCATGAATCAAGTCTATAAAATCTTGTTTAAGCCACATATTGATATGGACACTATAGCACCTAGTTTTGAAGAGTGTGTGTTTTAACTGGTCAAGCTGTTTAGCTCAGGATTTCTGAAGTTAATCTAGCATTCTGAAATTGAGGAAATTAAGAGAATTGTGCAAATCATTAGCATCCCTTAGGATTTGACAGCCTGAAAGAGATTCCTGTGGGAGGGTGATATACAGGAATATATCTCACGGATGTAACGCTGACTCGTCTATGCAGAATAAAAATTTTAGGAAACATATTTCTTTATATTAAATTATCCATTTCTTATGAAATAATATAATTTCTTATGAAATATTAAAGAACTGACATTTATCTACTTATCGATCTATATTACTTTTAATTAAGAAAATACATTTGATATGTTTATGACTTTCAAGAGTTTCTACAGGGTTGTTTTGCTTTTCCTTGAAAATTGTGAGCTCCTTCACTGCAAATATACTGTGGACAACAAATATTTGCCAAATTTGGGGTTATTGTTGAAGACTATTGTGCCTATGCCAAAACTTCCATCAATATTTCCAGGCAACTCTGGTGAAAATCAAAAAGGGAATTTAAGAATTATTCAGAAAGTGAGAAAGAGCCAGTATGAATTGGACACTGAATGCTATCTACAAACAGACATAAATCAGAAATTGATTGTTAAGAAATTATAAGCAATGAAAGTGAAGAGTAAACAGATAATCGTGACGGCTTGAATTATTAACTTAGTACTAGATTAAACCAAGAAAGAGCTCCCTCTCCCAGAAGATAGCAAGAGATGTTACAAAATGGGAAAAAAAAATATTCATGGAAGCATTAAAAATTTTCAGTATCTGGAATATGCTAATGATAAACTTACTTAAATCTTATAGGAGTGAAAAAAGGTTTGTACTAGGGTAACTAACAAAAGAGATAAGTTATGATTTTGCTTGCTTTTTTTTTCCTAAACTATTTCTTTGGTCTTTGAAACTTTTGACAGAAATGATTTGGATGTATTTTCCATTACTGGCAGTGGACAGAAATGTCAGCAATGTTAGAGTATGCAAATAGAGTTGAATGATATAAATAGGAAATCCTGGTTGGTGACAAAGTTTGATAATGAAACAATGACAAAGATACAGAAGGGAAGAAAAGTCTTCATATATGATCCAATGAGAGGTGGGGTCAAGCAGTACAAATGGAAAGGGGCAGATAGGTAGACTTAGAAATAAAAAAGAAAAAAAAAAGAAAAGAAAAAAAGAACCAGGGATATGTTCCACGATATCAAAATTCAGACTTTGGGTAAGAGGGTGAGAGGATGGAATAATTTATTCTATTCATTTTATTTAATACATTTGACAGTTATAAAAAAAATCATAATAAAATTACTTGCTTCCATCAATGGTTCAAAGTTTCCCAGCAGCAAAAACTATGAAATCATTCCATTTCAAAGCCACCTAGGCATGATCTTAGTTTAAGGTCGAAGTTGCACTTCCACATGTTGAGTAGAGTGAAAGAGGAATGATTTTGTGAGAGCTCTAGTCCATCTTCATCCTCTGGAACTAAGCAGTTGTATGTCTTTTATGTTTTCCTTCTTCTCCTCTTCTTATTTTTTAAAAATGTTATATATGTTTATGTCTACATCCTGAAATAATTCCCTCAGAGTCAGAAACAGGTGAAAAGCCTTTTGTGGGATGATTCATGGACTCAGTTGCTTTACATTAACTATGAATACCGTGCCTTTCAATACAATTAGGCCTAACAAGGTGCACCTGGAGATGATGGGGCCACCTTGTAACCACATTATCTAATCCCTGCTAGTTGGCATTTTAATCAATTGATTCGACCTTTGATTTTGATGGCTGTCACAAAGACTTTCCTGGCCCAGCAGCCAATTTTCCTGAATATGGTACTGTGACCAATATTTTAAAACAAATTAAATAATTAAGTAAAAGGGAAGTCTTTCTGGAAACTGTGAGACTTGCTGTTAATAAGTACTGTGCTATGAGAATTAAGCTGTAGAGTGAGAGGTACTTTTCTTGTTAATGTATTGATTTTAGAATTATTTTCCATATCTCAAATTATTTTGGAATTCAGGGCTAAATTTCACAAAGAATAAAATTTGATCTGTTGCAGTATTATAAAAACAGAAAAAAAATAAAACATAAACACTGACCCATACTCGAGGAGACAGATTTTCTAAAAGTAAATGAAACTAATCACATTTGCCTATTTAGGGTGAAGGTGTTTTCAAGGAATGTGGTTTGGTCTCCTTAAGCTCTCTATAAATAAATAAAGGGATCTAACTATTTCAGACTGTCCTCTTTAAATCAACACAACCATGCAGTATACAATATGCAGTTCAATGTGAGTGTCAAAGTCAACATCAGTAGGTGATTACACCATTTTTAGCATTTCCTTCCCAGAAGAATTGGAAGGAGAGTGCTTATTTTTCTAGAGTGCTTAAACATGACTTAATTCAGAGAAGCCTGTGACTACGTGTTGGCAAGCTCATGTTTTGACAAGAAATAAATCAATGCATATGGACATGAGTGATGCATGAATCTCCCCAATAAAACATTTCCTCAAAATACGTCTTTAAAACCAATGTGTCTGTCATAATTCCTACACCAAATGTTTAATGAACAGTTCACCTAAACACTACTGTCAAGAGCGAATGTTATTGGCTGTCAGCTTCCCACATGTAAGTGATTAATAAAGTGACAAATTCAAGATCAAAGCTCTCATGGTCTAGGATAGACTTAGCAGTGACTGTGTAAGATATGGGTTTTGAACAGGGATTGTTCCTCCGGATCTGATCAGGTCAACGTCCTATTCAACATTTAATATGTTCCCACCATTCTGTCAGCACACTGCCTAAAATATTTGAGGATAACATTTGGAAATTATAAGGTGGTATTATGCCATTTTGCCTGCTTTTAAAATGTGCGTTAATCAAAAATTCAGGACTAATTGCTGATCCTGAATCAGAAATTATGGCAATGTAATATTTTTAACATATAATTACAAAATATATACATTTTTTTGTTTATTGCACTCAAAACTTTTTAAGTAAATAGAAATATTTTATTCTTTGAGTACATAAAATTTCATAAAAAACAAAAATTCGGAAGATGTCAAAGAAGTGTTAATATATCCTTGATAAGAATGAATAACAATATTTTTCCAAATGTTCAAGTGGACAGCTTCCAAATTTTGAATATTATTATTTAATTTTATTAAGTAGTCACTAACTCTAAACAATTTAAAAATATGGCTTTACATCTGATCTTGGAAGCTAAGCAGGGTCAGGCCTGGTTAGTACTTGGATGGGAGAACACTTAGGAAGACCAGGTGCTGTAGGAGTAAAAAATAAAAAAATAAGGGATTGTAAGCTGACAAGGTCCTTGCAGTCTGTGAGATCATTTAAAGGTTGCCTCGCCTAAAATAAATAAATAAATAATAAAAATAAAAATATAGCTTTGAATTCAAAGCCTTTTCCAAGTGTCAATATATTATGTGTTATAACATTAGTGACTCCTAGAATTTTATAACCTAAATCCACTTATTTATGCAAGATATGTGCACCATTATGATAGAGTATATCAACTTGGTGATTAATATATAAAACATGCCAGTTTCACAAACTATATATTTTCTTTTATATTTCAAAGAGATCAGAGATATAAAATTTTTTAATTTGCTAAATTATACTCAAAATAATTATTCTAAGAATATAAAAAATTTTCTTACGTGAAATAAAAAACTATTTCATTGCTGACTCCTATATATGTAGGCTATGTAGAACGATGTCTCACAAAAACCATAAAAAATTTATGAATTTAATATACTGTTGTTTATAGAAACATTTGGATTGAACTGTATCAATCCAGTTTGTACGTGAATAAATTGATGACATTAAACTATAATCTCTCTTGTAATTACGAAAGAGACATAGTGACAAGGTCACTGATTTCACAATGTATAATAAATAAATGTAATAGAAAATAAAATATTTAATTAACCTAATAACAGCATTTAAATTATTTTTTGTTTCAATTCAAATGAAGTCAAATTAATGACTTTTTTTTTTACTTACTTATTCTACTGAAAGGATGTTTTATGCGGCAAGTACTGATGTTACATCAACTTCAAACCAAATAAGTTAAGGAATTTTAATGGATGATGACAGGGTAAAGCCTAGGTTTCAAAATTGCTTTTGTTGTGAAAAATCTCTGCTCACCTCTGCCTCTCATCAGGCTTAAGGACTTGTGAGTTCTGGTTATCACGATTTGGAAAAAGCGGTCAACGACTAATGGACCAGCCACGAAGATAAGCACTGGCCTCATGTGTGGAGGGTCCAAAAGAAATCAGGCATTGGGCCTAATAAGAATCAGGTAATGTACCTAATAAAAGTCAGGCAACAGGCCTAATGAATCTTAGGCAGTGAGACTTGAAAATCAGGCATTGGGCCTAATGAGACAGAGGCAACAGGCCTAATGAAAATCAGGCAAGGGGCCTAATGAGAAATGCCACGGGCTTCATTTTGGTTTGTTTTTCCATGGAAGTTTATACTGTGTGCTGTAAGTGGACCCACACAGAAACATATACTTGAGGTATATTTGTCTGACTCAGTGCAAAGCAGTAGAAAAAAGTAGTTCTATTAGTGCTTAAGGTAGATCCACTGCACAATTTATCTGCCTTATTAAATTATTTAAGCACAATGATTTTGAAAACCGTCAAGGCTGGCAGACACCATCACAGCAGTAGTTTTTAGTAAATACGTCAAAAGTCTAATTTGAGATTTATCCTGAGTTCCTGAGTTTCTGTCTTGCCCTAGACATCCTCTTTTCAGCAGATTTATCAGGGTGATCACTTTGTAAGTTAAATAAATGTCTAATCACTATGTTGTACATATGAAAGTAATATAATATTGTATGCCAATTGTAATTAAAAAAATAGTTACAGGGATGTATAGTGTAGAAAATATAGTCATCTATTTACTTGAGTACAATAAAAAAAGAACTTGTAAATTTTAGAATGTATTAAATTTTAAACACCTCAAAAAATTTAATAAGCATTTATGAGAATCCACATGGCTGCCCTCAAATAAACAGGCTCTAAGCTTTCTAATATTTGATACTTAGAAATAAATAGAATGATTTATACAATTTTCATGATCCTTAGTTTTAAAAGAATATGCAAAATACAGGAGAGATATCAGCCTTTTATTAATTCTTTCTGAAACTCTTTGGATGACTATGTGCAAGGTACTGAGTGACAATGGTGAAGAAACATAACTGAGCCCTTCTCTCACTGGTGTTTTTAGTCCAATGGGGTAGATAGTAAACAAGAAATTATAAAACTACAAATTGTGAAAAGTGCTATGAATAAAAGAAACAGAGGTAATAAGTAGTAATGAGCAAGAGGACCAAGATTTGGTTGTGTGGTCAGGGAAGGCCTCTCTAAAATGAGAAGATATGCTATAGACTGAAAGCATGGACAAACATTCCTGACCCAGACACCAGCATGAGCAAAGCAGGATGGTGGCTAGGATGATTGAAAAACTAAAAGACCAGTTTGAGTAATCGATTATCAATAAAGTGGGCAATGTGTGATCTAATTTAATGACTGTAGAGGCAGACATGCCTCAGGTTAATTCCTGGCTTTTGCATTTAGTAATTTATAATCAAAGGAAACATCTATTATTTTTAACTTTATATTTTCCTTGCATATAATAAAATGTATAATGTTATAACCTCTATAACCTATAATGGGTAAGGACTGAAATAAAATATATTTTGGTATTATGTCACTTATACCTTTTAATTTTGTATAACTCTTTAAAAATTTTTATTTTAGGGCCAAAAAAGAAAAGAGGCTGAAAACCAACTTGCTGTTCATAAGTAATTAAAATGTTGACTTTAATCTTTGCAATTATAAACATATCATTATCAAAGCAATGTGATAGTAAATATGAATCATGAAAATGAATAAATTTATAAAATAATATAATGAAATTTAATCACTTTAATTCTAAAATTATTATAGTGTGTCAATGTTCTAACAACAGAATCAAAGATTATTGGTGTATGCAAAGGTGAACTAGAACAATATAATATGATATGTATTACAAATAAATTGTATCAAATTTTATATTATTTTAATTATACTAGTCAATCTAATTTTGCTTGCATTAGTTCTAGAATTAATATTGCAAAAAATAATAGCAACTGTTTGGGATATGATATTTTCTTTTTGACTTAAAATTGAGTTAGAACAAACCCCACAATAACACAAAATAATATGTCTGACATGGTTTTCCTTCAGGAGATACTGAGTTTTTAAAATTTTATGAAATCCCTTGAAAGCTTTACAGTTCTTAGGATGCCTGGAGTCAATTTTGAGTTAACTTTAGAATTTACTGCAGGGAATCTTAATTCACAGTTAACAAAACACTGAAAAAAGGAATGCTTTGGAGACAATTGGTTTTCTCCAAGGACATCAAAATGAGATCCCTGATGGGGTGGAAGAAGATGAAAATAACACGTATCTGTAATACTTCAATATGTTAAATGGTATTAATGATAAAAAATTACAAATAAAAAAGTTAATCCTTACTATCCATCTCACTGAGAGAATTAGGACTACATCTACAGACCAAACGAAATTACATAATATCTTAACAATTACAAAAACCCTATTTAGAGCTCGTATTTACACATTTATTCTAAAGTTTTTCATTGGTTTGATGTAAGATTTTGTGACTTGCATAAAGTCATCGGTGATGAAAAGTAAATCGCTTTGTGTTTAGAGTTCTAACAATGTCCTCTGTCTACATTCAATCAATCATTCATCTGTTTATTCATTCAATAAATACTTACACACTGTCTACTGTGTGTCAGGTGTTATACTAGGTATGGGGATACAGTGGTGAACAAAAGAATCAAAAGTGGTTGCTTCCATTCCTCTTTTTTTTTTTTCAAAATTAATTTGTAAATGATATTTTATACTTCCTGCTGCATTATGCTGGAAAACATATTGTCTTTTAACAAAGTTAATATTGATCAGTAGATTGAGGTGTTTTCAGCTTGATTCATTCATTATAAGGTTTCCCATTGGCCATATCTTCATGATTTTAGCAGTCATTAATGATTCTTGCCTGGAATCCATTATTCCATTAGCTGTTATAAAATGGTAATGTTTTAATTCTTCTGCATTTTATAAAATTCTTCTGTAAAGAACAATTTTCCTTATCAATTAGTTTGTTTTCATGAAAAGAACTTAGTTAGGGAAAGGTAGGCAAGATGGACTTAAATCTCAAGATTTATATTTCTTCATCCTTTTTATTTTAAAAGGAGAAATTACAGTGTATTTATATGACAATGGCAATGGTCCTGTTACGAGGAAAAAAAGAAAAATGTGATATATTATCTTACTTATTTTCATAATAATTATATAATATAGTTCTGATTGTTATTTTCATTCTTTAGATGAAGAACCCGAGATCGAAAAGTTTCAGTGGCATGCAAACTTTTCTGATTCATGTTGTTCTTTCAAAGCTTCAATCTTTCCTTTTATTTATTTTAGCTTATTTTGAAATATTTGGTTATTTTCTGTTTTATTGCTTTGTGTGTTATTAACTGAAAGAACGTTATCCACTCTATTATAAAATCTACTCTTATGTCTTTTTTTTTTAACTTTATTGTAAATCCTTTTTTTCCCCCTATGTTTATATAGGAAAGAGTTTCCTGGATTAATAGAAATAAATTTCTTGGTAGTAGGAGGGAATGAGCCAGTTAAGGGGCCCAAATAACTTTCCAACCTTCGTGATACCCTCTTCTGTTACTGTGAAGGTCTCAAAAAATAATCTCTGAAATCTATCTAGAATAATAAAACTCATGGAAACAGAGAGTAGAATGGTGGTTGCAAGGGGCTTGGGTGAAGGGGGAAAAGGAAGTTGCTATTCTATAGGCATAAAATTTCAGTTATACGAGATGAATAATTTATAGAGATCTGCTGTACAATACTGTGCCTATAATTAACAATACATATTGTACACCTAAAAGTTTGTTAAGAGGGTAGATTCACATTAAATGTTCTTACAACAATAAAAATAACCTTTGTGTAGTCTCATCTCTGAGAGCGAAGCTTGGGTCAAAAAGGCTCTCCGTTTTCAATGTTGTGGTTCTTCTATCCATAGATAGGGTCTTGCCCTAAAAGATTATACTTTCAATTTTCTACTGGTATTTTTCTCTTGATACTTTCTGAGATCAGCATTCTCAAGATCACTAACTGCTCCTCTTCCTTCAGTTATCCAAAACTTCTTTTTCTTACTCTCAAGTTTTCTTTTGTAGTCTTTTTGGATTTTGCTCTTAGCAATTTTCTCTCAAGAGTGATGTTCTGTCTTTTGAGATCAGAGAAGGAAGCACACACCCAGCAGAATGGCTAAAATGAAAGACGTGCATTCTTGGTGTTGGCTAGAATGTGGAGCAACTCAACATGCATACAATGTAAGCTATTATAACTGCGTTGGAAAACTCTCTGGAAGTATGGAAGACAGCTGGATATGTGCATAGACAGTGATTCTGCTTCTAAATATATATCCAATAGAAATCCATTCATTTGTTTATAATGTTTTGCATAAGAATGTTCACAGCAGCACTATCTCTAATAGTTTGCAAAACCAGAAATCACCATAATGTCCATCAAAATCAAAATTAATAAATATATAGTAGTACCTAAAAATATAGAATGTTGCAATAATCATTTTAAATGCATGCAGCAATGTGGAAGAATCTCATAAACACAACTTTAGGCAAAAGAAGCAAACCCAAAAGAGTACATACTGTTTGAACTAATCTACATAAATTCAACAACAATGAAAGTTTCTGTGGTATCAGAAGTCAGAACAGCAGTTGCCCTTGTGAAGGGAGCAATGGTGACTGGGCAGGGAAATGTTTTATTTCTTGATTTTGACACTGATTTCTTATGTGTGTTAACCTCATGAAAATCCAGTCATTTATACACACAACCTGTAAGTTATATTTCAATAAAACATTTACTTAAATAATAAATAGCTAGTTATGGTTATAGTATGGCTGAATGTTAAAATCCATTTAATCTATTTAAAAAATGAATAGTTTATCTGTGGTGAGTGTAACAGGGAGAAATCTATGCTGCTTCTATAGTCCTGGAGTAACTGGATGTGATATAATTACTTTTTAAAAATTTTGAACATACCCTTTGGGTGCATGCAGAATCCACTCTTGGGAAATGTTTATATGTAGAGGTCACATCTTCATTACTTTGGGCCAAAATCCATTGTATTTTCGGTGTTATTTAATAAGAATATTGCTTTTCTGTTGAGAAAGTTTGGACATTGCTAATTAAATAGAATTAAACTCAAGGTTATCCCCTGTCTCTGCTGTCAAAATTCATTCTCTGCCCTATGAAAAGACTCATGAAACAGCAGCTAGTCTTCACTAACTTATTTCATTCAATTAAAATTAAATTACACAATTGAACTTTTTTTCTTGTCTTTTCTGTATAATAACATTTTAGTAAATTGCTTAATTAAAACTGAAGCCTGGCATTTGTTTCTTTCTCTTCAGGAAAAAAAGAAAAAAGAAAAAAGAAAAAGCATTCATTGCTACTTTATACTTCAGTTATTCTATAGGAAGCTCTGGAAATAATCTTTTGTTACTAAAGAAAAAATAGATTATACCTTTTCCATAAAAATGTTTATTAAAAAGACACGAGCACGTTAGTTATTAAATTCAATGTCAGGTTCCGGTTTCTAAGAAGGCATTTCAAATGCAACCATATTCAACAAATATCTCTAGTTTTCACTTCACCAAAAACGAAATAAAACAAAACAAAACCAACAACAAAAAAAACAAGAGAAAATAAAAGAAAACAAAACAAAAAACACCAGAGATATCAACTTGATTCTCCTTTATGTTTTTATCATTTTTCAGTAGTGATTTTACACATGAAAATAGTGACTCTATTGGTAACAATATATATTACTGTTGCTCCAAAAATCTAATTTCCTCCTATAACATAATGACTACCATTTGTACAGTGTTCACTATTTTGGCATAGTCAAATTGTTTTGTGCATATTAACTCATTTCATATTCACAACATCCTATAAAATAAGTACTATTATTATATGCTTTTTTATAGATGAGAAAACTGAGGCACAGGATAGTTAAGAGACTTGCCCAAAATTACACAGCTAGTAAATGACAGAGCTGGAATTTTATTTCATTAATAATTTATCTTTGGGAGTCACACTTTTAACCATTGCATTGTAATACTTACAAGAAGTATCACACACGCCAACAGGTAACTCTCCTCCTGAAAACACAGAATTTATTTTTTTCTATTAATTCACAGCTGTTTTCTGAGATTCTGCAATATGTTTCCTATGTGCTAGGTACTAGGTAAATATGAATAAAATAGGTATAGTTCTTGCCCTCATGGAACTTAAAGGGAGTCGACATAGATATTAACTAAACTTCCTGTGGTAATCATTTCACAATATAAGTAGGTCGAGTCATTATGCTTTAGAACTTATGCAGTGCTGTATGTCAATTTTATCTCAATAAAACAGAAAGAAAAGAAAGACAATAACAAATGAAAAAAAAAAAAAAAAGCAACCACTAAAGAAAAAGTTAATCATTGGCAGCCGTCGAGGCTCACAATTACAGAATACAAAAATTTCAGTTACTGCATTTACTTAAATAAAGCTAGCCCCTCAACAACATTGTTCAACTTTCAGTTACCATAGTGTAGTAACTATGAGTAATTGTGTAAAGGACAAAACGAGCTGCTGGCTCAGTCCATAAATTGCTAAGAAAGTTAACAGATGTACATTATGATCAGTGACCACTCACATCACTTCTTTCAAAGTCTGTGATTGATCCCTTTGCATCTGTTATTCAGTTCACATATATACAGCAAAGCTTTTGGATATCTTGCTTCTTTGTCTCCAAGTGATAAACCCATACGACATTGTACAGATATGGATAACTTCAAGAGGGAATTGGGCAACAAAAATGAACATGCAGCAAAGAACCAAAAAGTGTTAATGCTGACAGTGAAATTAAAATGAAAATAAATGGATTATAGAAGAAATAGCTAATCATGTCAACAGGTGCCATTTCAAAGACTAGATATGCAATTTGCCAAGATATAAAAAAGTGCTTTGTAAATTATGTGGTGAGAAGAAGGTGGGCTGTATGCGACAACTTTTGATAACTTTTTTTCACAAAGAAATAAAACATTTAATATTAATATTTCTTATGTATTAAGTTCCAGTATACTAAGTAAACATTAGTTTTACTATTTTTTTTCATTTCCCTATCCATTGATAACTGAAAGAGAATTTTTAACGTTCACACAAAATTTTTAAATGTCATGGAACAAATGCAATTTTCCTCATCTTTTATTAATATAACTTTGTGTAGTTTCAGCTTCATGCTCATATTTAGAATCCTACATATGTGCAAAGCAAAAATCTAACAATTCCTACTCTCTAGCCAAAGTCTTTCTCCCTATTATTACTCTATTGGAAAAACAACATTTAAAACATTTCTAAAACTCTTTTCCTAGATTGACAATTTTAGATCAATTATATATTTATCCATTTCCTGCAGTAGAATGTTACTTCACCCACTCATCTTCCTTGTTCCAATATAGTTATGCCACCATTTTTAGTTCAGTTTAAATGATTAAATTAATTATCTTTGCATTTATAAATACATAGCCTCACTTTTATTTCTCCTTTTCTAAGCTATATGTATCTTTTGACTCTGCATATTGAAAAATACAATATAGGTCCTTTCTATTTTTCTGACAACTCTCAAGGGTCAACTCTGAGATGATGACATTTGTACTTTTACATCATTGCAGTTAATCAAAGTTATTCAGTTATACAGATACACACACACACACACACACACACATATGTGTAGTATTATAGTGCAAATATGAGGCAATGAATTTTTCAAATTTTTATTTCTAAAAATCTATATCTTTATTCTTTGAAAGATATTTTTGCTAATGAAAAATTCTAAGTTGAAAGTTTTTTTTTTAAAGAAATCAACACTTTAAAGAAGTTGCTCCACTGTCTTTTAGCTTGCATTATTTCTGACAAGAAACCAGCTGTCATCTTTATCTTTGTTTCTCTGTAAGTAATGTCTTCCCCAACCCCGACTTCTTTTAAAATTTTCTTTTTACCATAGATTTTAAGCAATTTGTGATGTGTCTTGATGCAAGTGTTTTTCTCCATGATTTTATGCTTGAGTTTTGTTGAGCTTCTTAGATCTGTGAATTTAGAATTTTCCTCCATTTCAGTAATTTTTAGCTATTATTTCTTCAAAAATGTTTTGCCTCTCACTTCTCCTGAGCACTTTGATACATATAGTTGACTACTTGTTCTTACCCCACATTTTTTAATGTTCTATTAATTTTTTTGTCTTTCTCTATGATTTGTTTTTGATAATTTCTATTACTTTCTCTTCAAGTCACTAATCTTTTCTTCTGAATCCACCATTCAATCAATATAGTGTATTTTTCATCTCAGACATTAAAGTTTCTAAAAATTTAATTTTATTGTTTATGTTAATATTTTTTATTTAACTTTTTGAACTTGTAGAATATAGTTATAATATATGTTTTAATGTCATTGTCTACTAATTCTAACATCAGTGTCTCTTCTAGATTGGTTTTGATTGATTATTCCTCTTTATTATGGTCAGTGCTCTTCTGTTTTTTTGCATTCTTTATAGTCTTTAATTGGATACCAGCCATTGGAAATTTTACCTTGTTTGTGTTCATATACATATTCTTGAGCTTTATGTGTGGGCTGTGATTAAAGTTAGTTGAAATCAATCTGATTCTTTCAGATCTTGTTTTGAGGTGGGAGCAGCACAAAGTTTAACCTAGGGATAATTAATACCCAGCTTCCATAAGAATGTATGACCTTTCTTAGTTTTCTATCATTACTTCTTAAATTATGAGGTTTTCTGTATTGATTATTGGAAATTCCTGGATACGTATAAGCCCTGGACACTGTTCTCTTAATTCTTTTGAGTGGTTCTTTCCCATCAAAGGGTAGTTTCTTCACACAATTGTTCTATTCAAATGAATCCTCCAGAAGATCTGCAGAGCTCTCTCTTTATGCACCTCTCTCTTCATACCCGGTCCTCTGTCCTGTGACTTCACTACTTTGTCAGGAAGACCATAGGATTTCCCCATTTTTGTATCACAGTCTAGAAACTTTCTTCAAGCAGCAAGTTGGGGCAAACATAGGACTCTTCTTGTTTGTTCCAAAATTTCTCAGGAATCATTGTCCTTCATTGCCTGTTGCTGATGACTTAAATCCTATTGTTTTATGTATCTTATTCTGCTTGTAGTTGTTTCAAGCAAGGGGATAAATTTGATCTGTTACTCCTGGTCATTGCTTGAACTAGTATTTGTTGATTCCCGAATCTTTATGATATTAGCATAGATATGAAATAGAAAATTAATATATAGGGAACAAACTTAATAATGAAAGTTTTAAATATCAAAAGACATAAACATATTTCAAGGCATAATAATACAAATAGATGATAAAGTTTAAGATAAAGGTTTCAATTCTTCAACCTCATTTAGTATGAAGGATTATAGTTCAAACTTACAAAATATTTTAATTCATAAATTCATCCTAGAAACCTTTATCAAAAGGACAATGTAAACTTCACTAGTTTGGCTCCTTTCATTGAAAATGGATCTGGAGAAAGTCATGGGGAGTTATAGGTTAGACAAGTTATAATCAGAGCAATTAGTAATAGATTATGTCTCATGAGCTTCCTAGAAAAGGAAATCTCAGTTGAAATTGTTGAACTCAAGATGGTAACTTCCCTAACTGGATCATAATTCAAAAACCAACTACCTTGTTTAGTACATCAATACAAATAGTACTCATACGCTCCCTTTATCTAAACTTATAGATTGCAAAGAATATGAGTTGATTTTAAAAGTATACACATGTTATACAAGTCACACTTTTAGACAAGGATTTGTAGATACCTTAATAATAATATTATTGCTTATAGAAAATATTCTGGACTCCTTAGTACAACTCAATTAAATCACATTTAAATCTTAACGTCTCTGCTTCTTTAAATTGTATCTTAATGTTTTCTTTTACTGCCACCATTGTTTTTTATGTTTAAGTTGTTTTTAGGAATATGCTTTAAAACCGTGTACTCAGTCTTAAAACCCTTGAATTCTGTCTCCTAGGAAGTTAATGAATCTCTTTAACACTCTGAGCCTCAGTTTCTGTGAAATGTGGTTAGAAAATATAAAATGTTGTTAAAAACACTTGCCATTTTTATTTTGCCAGTAATACATTGTGTCTTAAAGCATGCAGGTGTGAAGGTTTCCTATCTTTCACTGTTGATCTTTTAGAATATTGTGCTATTTCTGTGTGTGTAAATTTGAATATAAACCTAAATTTGAGACAGATTTTCAAAATTCCAGTCTATTCTCTTGTGCAAGTACACCAGACATTTGCCTGTTATATTAAACATGTAAGATAAGGACGCCTAACAGTGATCCAAATCTGAGAGAAAAACAAAATACCGGAATGATATGCTACAAGATCAATAACTAAGCAGCAGTATGAAATGTCAAAAGGCAGACAACAAAGAGACCTGAAAGAGATCACTTACAAAAGAAATCATTATTAAATGCAACTAATTGAATCTAACTAGGAAAAAATCTTATAGCTGGAACAGCATGGAAAATCAAAGATCAGAGAAGAATTGGATTTAAATTCATCAATTAACCTTCACTTATCAGTAAAGTGACATAAATTAAATTTACTTTTTTATAAGGCAATGCTTTGCCATATTATTCTAAGATCCAACATTCATTTTTCTTTCTAGCCCTAAAAGGCTATAAGGTATTAGATCTGTACTTTCATCAAAGAAGACCTGTTGGTTAAAATATTTTGCAATCATGTGGCCTGTATTAAAACATCTGCTCAGGATATTAGATAATATTAAGGAATTGTTTATTTTTATAGGTGTGGTAAAGGTGTTGGGGTTGATTTTTAAAAGAGCCCTTATCTCTTAGAGTTAGATTCTAAAATATTTACAGTTAAAGTATATAATATGAGAATTTGATTCAAAATAAGCCAGAGCATGGTGAGAGTGTAGGAATTTGGATAAAATAAGACTGGTCATGAATTGATAATTATTGAAACCAGATGATGAATTCTTCTTATTATTCTCTCTACTTTTTAATTTCTTTGAAATTAAAGAGAAACAAAACAAAATTTGTTTCATTATATGTGTTCTATGACCTTACACAAGTTACTTAATACACAGCTCATCATTCATAAAGAGAGAATAAGAAATATTTGTCTTATAGTATTGTTTTGAGGACTAAATGAATTACCTGACATAATACACTTAGAATATTGCCTGTCTTGTAGAACATGCTATGTAAATACTAACTTCAAAAAATGTATATTCTGCATTCCATGTCCACTTTTTAAATTAAACTTTTTATCTGGTGATAATTGTAGATTCACATGTAGTTGTAAGAAATAATACAGAAAAATGTCCTGTATATTTACCCAATTTCTCCCAATGGTAACATCTTGCACAACTATGGTACAATATTACAACCAGAATATTAACATTGATACAATCAAGATACAGAATATTTCCACCACCATGAGAATCCCTCATGTTGCCTTTTTCTAGTTACACCACTTCTTTCCCCATCCTTAACCCCTGACGAGCACCTATCTGTTCTTCATCACTATAACTCAGTCATTTTATGAATGTTATATAAATGAAATCATACTGTATGTGATGTTTTGGAATTGACTTTTTTTTTTTTTTTTGCTCAGCATGATTCTCCAGAGATCCATTCAGATTGTTGTGTATACCAGTAGTTCATTAATCCTAATTGTTGAATAGTATTCCATGATATGGTTATTCCACAGTTTGTTTAACCATTCATTGTTCACTAAAGAATATCTGGGTTAGCTTTAGTATTTAGCTATCATGGATTAAGCTTCTTTAAATATTTGAGTGCAGATTTTTGTGTGAACATAACTTTATTTGGGGGGAATAAATGCCCAGGAGTAGAATTTCTGGATCATATTTTAGTTTCATACTTACTTTTTTAGATACTGCTAAATGTTTTCTAGATCGATTTTAACATTTGAAATTCCCATCAGCAATGGATGAGTGATCAAGTTTCTCTACATTCTTCTCAGCAAGAAATGAATGGCATTCTCACTATCTTTTATTTTAGCCATTATGATAGGAGTATAGTAATATTTCATTTTTTTGGAGATCTTTTCATATGATTATTTGCCATCTGTATGTTCTCTTCAGTGGAATGTCTGTCCATGCCTTTTGCATATTTTATAATTGGATTGTTTATTTTTTAACGAGGGTTTAAAAATATTTCATTTATTTATTATTATTATTTATTAAAAATTATTACTTATTTAACATTTAATGAACATGTACTATACAATAGTGAGTGCTAGACCTTGTTCTAAATACATCAGTGAATGAAATACTGATCTCAGTCATTATGAAAGATACATTTCCGGAAGGGGAGAAGGACAATGATATATACAGAACATGTTAGAAAGTTGCAAGTACTACAGGAAAAAATTAGAACAGGAAAACAGGGATAAGGAGATCACCAGTACAGGTCATAATTTCAAACACCTTATTTATGCCTGAACACATATGCCTGTGCAGGCACATTTGTCTTTTGAACAATAGTAAAGAAATATAAACATTAAGAACAAAGTCCTAATGTGTTACAATGTTATCCTCAATTTAAAAGTGGTTTGCTGGATTTGTAGCATATGGAGGAATTATGAGGATTATAACAGCTAAGATTTATTGAATGCTAAGCTCCAATCACTGCATTTTACATACACTATCTCACTGAATCCTTATACGAAGTTGCATTTTATACCTATATATGTGGTTTTTTAAGTTAATTTACATACCCAAGGCCCTATAGTTTCAGTTTCTCTCATTCTCTTTGGTAACATCAAAATGCTCAGAATTATTTACGTAATCCATTATGGAATATGTGTGTGTGTGTGTGTGTGTGTGTGTGTGTGTGTGTGTGTGTGTGTGTACGTACACACACAAAGAGAGACCTGCCACATAAGCCTTTTTTTCATTTCTAGATTTCAAAAAGCTTTAAGGTATCTGCTCACACCCTTTGCCTGGATCTTCTTCCTGTTTGTATGGCTAATTTTCTTATATTCATGTCTTGGCTTAATGGAGACCCTTCAGGCTTTCAATCAATAATCAATGCAAGCTCTATTATCATTTTTTATTTCTTCCAAAGGATTTGCAGAAGTCTCTCTGGTTGGTTATTATCCTAGAATTATACTTTACCATGTAAGTTTAGTTCGCTGTAGTATATCTAGTACTTGTTTTTCAATGAAAAAAAAATATGGATACCCAAAATATTATTAGTGACCTAACTCTATGTGGTGGCATTAAAAATATTTCATACTTTAATGTTTAAATCTTCTACAATATTACTCATTTATTTGTATATTACATTATTCATCAAGTTTAATATTTTCCTGATATTGAAATATCTCCCTCCAATTTCCCTTTTCATTCTTTTTATTCCATTTATGGCCTTTCCTCTATCCACCCTCTAAAAAATACTGATCTTTGACAATCTTTTCCCATCCTTCCTTTTACCAAAAGATTGTGACTTCATTTATAATCAGTCAAAAACTATAAGAAAAAAACATTTCCAGAGACATAGTATTTATGCATTGTCTTACACTTTGGCCAATTTATGTGCTTGGCCACTCAACTGCAAGCCCTTGGCTCCTGGGAGCTTGTCCTGAGTCCTGAGATCATAGTTAATTGTATGGTGTGTTCTGTGGGCTCAATAATCAAAATTTTTTCAGTAAGGTATGGACACTGAAATATTCTAGGATTTTTGAGAAAAGAAAATAGGATTTATTTTGACCAAATACATAAAAAATATCAGTTGTCTTGACTGGGACTCATTTAAATCTGGGCTTAGGAGCCATTTGTGCAGCTGTTTAAGGAAAATGATTATGTATGAGGCAAAATCATTTATATTAGATTAAATGCTATTGTTTTACACTAAATTTATTTGCTCAGTGTTTGACAATATTAATTCAGATTTGATTTTATTTTTGCCCCATAACTTTGGTTAATCAAAAACTCCTTTTACCTATACTATTATGCTATTCTTACCTCCTTTCTTCACTATTTAGTATATTGCATCCCATTCCTCAGTTTGGGAAAGTAGGATTTTCAAAATTATTTTTACACCAAGATTAAATATTTCATGATTTGGTTTGTAATCAAATATCATTTTGATTTCTGGATTATTTTTTCTAGTAACTCCTGTTTTTCTACTTTGCTCTTTGCCTCTTTTAATGTAAGAATACTTAATTTCCTGTACAAAAGCATGGTTTTTCATATATCTTCTTATTCTTGTCATCAATTGCTAAATTGAGTCATCTCTCCATAGAAACTTTACTAAAGATTTCTCTACAAGTGTCAACGTAAGGCTACAAAAATTTTAAATTTTTCTAAGATTAATTATCTGTTACATGAAAGAACATGCTTTCAACCAAAGTATCTGATTCCAAACCACATGCTCTCTCCGCTTTGTTATACTGCCACAAGCTAATTAACAGATAAGAAATATGGCTGACCACCTCTATGGACCAATTTATAAGGATTGAAAATATTAATTTGGTGCTAAGATAACACTGGGAACACACTAAGATGGATAAATTTTTATTTCCTGTCAAAGATAGCACTGTATGCTATTGGAACATATACTCTATAAACCATTTGCAGTGCTTTCAAGAATGGGATGTGCAAACATGGAACCATGATTAAAAGTTGTAAAACAAGAAAACAGATTCCATCATTTGTCCTCCTTTGGACTTATTCTCCACAGAGAATTCAGCAATTGTTCTAAATTAGTAGCGAGCAAATATTTGAGGAATATCAGTTTGAAAGAATAAAAGTGATTAATTTATTGGGACTGATATTTGTCCCAGTGTGCCCTGTCCTCTGCTCTGTCTTTTGTAGGTTATGAGAAATTCTCTTCAGAAGAAATGCTCCCATGTCTGCACCTCTACTAAAGCATTTTTTCCCCACAATATATAAATTTATCTTAAATACATTAAAAATTTCAATGAAATAGAAATCTTGATATAATTGTATAGTTATTTTGTTAGCAAATAAGAAAATTTAAAGATAGTTTCTTAATTGCAAGACGAAAAGGCAAGCAGTTCAAAAGTTGAAACATTTTGGCAAAACTAAAAGGTTAAATAAAATTGAAAAAAAATAGATCACGTGTAACATGGTATATGGTACATGGTATATGTCTGATGTTCTCCAGAAGATAGGTTCTTATAAGATTTTTTAAGAATGCTACAGTTTTAAGGATCACTCTTACAGAATTGGATGATGGCATTGAGAACACTTTAACTTATTCCAGGATTTTAAGAACATAAATATCGGAGTAGAACCCACTTTCAGAGATTTATAAAAACTCTTAGAATATGATCAGACTTTGGGAAAAACCTCCTGCACTAGACCTTCTTCTCCAAAACACGTTTTCCATGGCAAATCAAAGGGAAAAAAGTAGCAGTCTTTCTACATTGGAAGAAGACTAGACCAGGGAGTGATACAAACAAAAATACTGCAGTGTTTATATAGATCAAGTCAAGATTTATTTTTGGTATTAGAAATAGGTGACCCTAAACATATAAGGACACATTTAAATTTACTGACAAATATTCAGATACAGAAATATTAAAGAAATCTCATTAACACATTTATAGGAGCAGAAGAAAATTCTGAGCACATTTATATATATATATATATGTATATATATATACATATATATATATATATATAATGTTGCTGGAACAGACTTGAATATTCAATGAAAAAGTAAAAGACTAGTTTTGAAATTTTAGCCTGAAGACTTTTACAAGTAAAATATTGAACTTAGTTATCCATTCACGGAAGCCTACGGAAGCCTACAATAAAAACCACCACAGCAATCATAATACTGTCCTATGTTTCCATTGTCTATTTTAATAATAATATTTTCAGTCACAAAATTCATGTTGATGCCCTCAAGTGAAATTGAGAATTGAAGTAATTGCATAAGTAATTTAGACTAAAAATATCTTCCTTTCTCTGACACTTTTGTATTACTGAGATTTATTTTGATTGGAATCAGATGAATGATACCTGCCTTCTCAAAATGAAAGCCTTATTTGCACATTTAGTGACCACCAATAGCATCTTGAAAAGTCTATTCTGTGGATCCATTTATTTATTTCCATATTTTAAAAGGGATTTGGAAATAGAAAAAGAATTCTGAATTTTATGCTACATTTCCAAAGGTATATTGTGACAGGAAACTAAAAGTCAACAGTTTTGCTACACACCTTAGCCCAGTGACATTTAACCTAATATAAGTGAAAACATATTTATGGTGAAATCATCATAAAAAGTGAGGATAGAAATTCCAGTAAATATGGTAGTTCTATTTCCCAAGGTGTGGTCTCACAATTTAACACAAGATAATAAGCACAAGCATATTTTGATTACTCATTTTATTAGTGGGAATTCTCTTTAGATCAATTTCTAACAGGATTTGGATTACTTTGACTCCATTGCTGTATAATCCTTCAATCTCAGTAACTTTTCCAGTTTTGGTAATGAAAATATTTGGGTACTCACCCTTGCGCCATTTCTTGAAATCTTGCCCATTAGTTTCCTTGAACCTCATAAAATTTTAATTTGTGTTGTGTGCAGTAAGGAGACCAATAAAACACCATATGTTTGGTGACTAAACCATTAAAAAATGTCCTAGCACCTCTTCCATAATATTCTGTGACACATAAGAATTTCAGATTTGACCATTTATAACAATAAGGATGAAATATTCTTTGTTCTTATTATATCTTCTTCACATTCTTTGAGAGAAAAGGTTCCCACACATTCAAGAAAAAGAAACACTGGATTCTGGTTTACCAATTTAGTTTAAGAAATAAAGTTGAAGAAAATTCTGCTTATTTTACTTGCATGTCTTATTTATCTTTTTAGTGGTCAACAGGTGATTGTTATAAGCAGCTGGAAAACAAAAAGAGTGTTCTACTCATCTTCAGTGTCTGGGAAACAAAATATTCTTCATAAAAGTTTATAAACAGAAAATCAATGCATGCTAAACTAACTTTCTAAGGTACAGTTTCTTTTAGACACCAAATTTGGAAAAGGAAAACAGAATTATCCTTGAACAAGAAAAAAAAAAAAAACAACCTATAAAATATGAGTATTGGATCAATTGAAAACTCAAATTAGTCTGCTAATCATGGCAAGATTACGAAACTAAACTGGAACAGTGAAGCAAATAAAAGACTCTATTTATAACCAAACCAAACAAAAAAAAAAAAGAAATAAAAATAAACCTAGAATTCACAGGCAAAACAGTAGAGGTTTTCTACTTCTACTCAACACTATTTGCTCCAGGTGTTGATGAGGCCTGTGTCCTGAGTAAACCAAAAAAACGAAAAAATAAAATAAAAATACCGCCCCCCACAAAACCCAAAACATCAAAATATGTAAAACTGAAATTGGACAGTAAGCAAGTTTCCAGGAATACCTAGTAAATATCTCATGGCCATTTCAAACTTTCTCTCTACAAAAGCACCCAATTGCAGTTTCATTTGATGAATGCAAATCAGTAACAGTTTGGAAAAAAAAAAAAAGTATATGTGTGTATATATATATATATATATATATATATATACATTTTGGTGATTAAATGGACCCAAATTGCCAATTTCTCTGAAAGGAGAATGTCAAATACAAAGAACATAGCCATTCTCACTGGGTATACATGCTGTGATTTGGTTCTTATACTGTTTTAGACCCTGGTGCACAGAATGCTGGAGAGGGAGAAAAGAAAGTGATAGTTTTAATTTTAAAAATGCAAAGCATGGCTTTTTAAAATTGTTTAACACCTCTCAACTCTCCTTAGGCCCCCAACCCCCACATTCTAGTTAGAATGTTAGCCAAGCTCCTTTTGTCCAGCTGTCTTGGATAAGTAAATGTCTTAGTGCCCAGTAGATCCCTCTGCTCTGCAGAAAGATAAAAGGGAAAAACAAGTTAAAAATGAGCGGCCACATCTTTAAAACTTATTTTTTGTGACAAAGCATTCTTATAACTTAACGATGAATATGTAAATTGCTTTACATTTAAGTATTGAGTCATTTCATATATTAGCTCAGCCACCTACTCACTGTTAAAACTTAATATTAAATGAATGCCTCAATTTCACCATATGTTTACATATGTTAAAGACACTGGGCAGGGAATTAGATATGGAAATAAATATTTATAAAGAACTCTGAGACCCTTTGGTGAAAAATGACATAAAAATATGAATTATTATTGCAGATATTGGAAAAAAAGCAATGCAAATGTCTCGATTTTATAATAATTGATGGGTTATAGGTTAAATCATAATTTTTAGCTGCATTCAAATTTTCAATAAAAAGATCTTATCTAAGTATACTTAAACAGAATATATACAGCTTCAGTGGTAATGATATTAAATTTTTTCTTTTTTTATAATATTTGAGAAATCACATAATATTCTCAATGGCATTGATTTTGGGATGAACTCAATTTCAACACATCATTCCCTTTTTCATAAAGGTTATAAGAAAGGTGGAAAATAGACCAAAAGAGAGCGGAAGAGCTCAATAGCTTGGCATAAGGTGCCATACCACTATCCATTTAGGGCATGAGTCAGTATAGTTGTGCATGGGTTACTCTCCCTGTTAAACAAAAGGAGAGAAAGAAATCTCAAGTTAGGATATTTCACACCATTTGTATCTTTTGTAACTTCTTCTTGTACAGTTTTATGGAAAGAAACAATTAGTTTCCATTAAAGTATTAATATTTTAATTTTAAATTCACAAATTAGTCCTATGAACAAAATGATTCTCATACATAAAATTTTGGAAATGTCACCTCTTAAAGGCTAATAATGTTGCTCTGATCCTGCTCACCTGTACAATGTACTCTAAGTCAAGAGTTCAGAGCAAAACATGTATACCCATCTTGACTCAGATGGCTTACAGAGAATGGGGTGAATGGCATGCCCAGGTTTTCACTGAGACCAAGGTTTGCTTCGGAAACTTTCCCTGCTTTTTGTCCTAGCTTATGAGAATTTTCTGTAAAAAACTGGAATAGAGTAGGAAGGTAAACTCATATTTCTTCATGTCATTTAAGCTTTCTTTAGTATATTAGTTTTATTCTGACCTCCAACTGCACAAATGCTTTTTTTTTTTTTTTTGGTTCTACTTAAACTAGCAGATTTATAAATGACTCCTGTAATAATAATCACACTATTTTTTAATTTCTACATTATTTTGAAATTAGGTTTCAAAAGATGTTCCTCATTTGATAAAGAGAATTACATCTGGAATAAATGAAATGAATTGCTGCACCTGTCATGTTAATAAAATGGGAATTTGTGACGTGTTAATTTTCTCATGCTGCTGTGACAAATCACCATGAACATATGGTTTAACACAACACAAATTTATTATCTTACAGTTCTGTAGGTCAGAAATCTGACACAGCTCTTACTGAGCTAAGATACAGGTATCAGCAGAGCTGCATTCCTTTCTGGAGACTCTAGGAGAAAAAAAATCTCTTTCTGTGCATTTGCCAGCTTCTAGAGGCCACATGAATTCCTTGGCTTGTGGCCCCTTCCTCTATTTTCAAAGCCAGCACCTTCACGTCAAGTTCTTCTCATGCTGCCATATTTCTGGTTCTGTGAAGCCTGGAAAGTTTCTTGCTTTTAACAACCCACGGATTAGATTGGATGTATCCGGATAATACAGGAAAATATCCTCATATCAAAATATCCTCACATTAGCAAAGTTCCTTTTTCTAGGTAAAGTAATATACTCCCAGATACTGAAAATTAATACATTGGGGATCATTATTCTGTCAACCACATGGTAATAGTCAAAGGTTGTCAGCTTAATCTTTTAAATTATTGACAGTGTCATGCAATTCAATGATTATGCAGCCTACTTTTGTTCCTAACCATTTGAAAACTCTTTGGCCAGAATTATATAAAGGGCTTTCCAATATTTTCAAGCTAATTCAAGGCCTCTTAAATAAAAGAGAACCACTATTATTTAGTGGTTTGAGCTTTTTTCAATTTTGATAATAATAAACAAATAAATGCATATAATTATCTTGAAAAACAGTCATATTATCAGGATATATTTGAGCACTATGGGAAGAGAAGAAAAGACATACACTATGAGACCTTGGACATTTCTCTTAAGCTCTTTAGGCTACAGGGCCTCATATATGAAATGAGTAAATTTCACTGTGTGATCCCCAAAACACTTTGAATTACAAAAATCTATAATTTCATTACTTCTTGAACATGGTTTCTAAAATCTATAGAAATTAAATTCTACCACAGAATGTTTTTGAAGATCATTACTGATGAATTCTGAAATAATTAAAGGAAGGAAATCTGAAACCAAAGAATCAATACATGATCAATTTTAGCAAAACAAGTGTACAAGTCATCCATATAGGATAAAGATCAGTTATTTGGTTACTGTTATAATTAATTGTAATTAAATGACTATTTTGAACAAAATTTTGGATTTGTATCCAGTATTTAACTTTTTAAAATAAAAATATTTGACCAAATTTTTGTCTGTTGATTGCCCAAAAAACCTAAAAAAAGATATATTATTTAGAAAATAATTTCTTTAAAAAGTCAATTGTAGGTAGAAAGGTAGATTGTAACAAATAGAAGAAACTGGGCCATTCTCGAAATATGCCACATTAGGCTATAGAGAGATTAATATTACATGAAATGTTTAAAATTGTTTTTATATAACTAATACTTATGTCTTGACTATTTCTTCTGGTAAAATATTTCGATGTTATATATAAGAATAATAGCATTAGACCAGAATTCTAGCCTGCTTAGTAAAACCTTGTTTTGTGTCTGGAAACAAAATTCCTTTGTGCTTTTCTTTGAAAATTGCTTTTTTACTTCCTGATGTTCTCTGGGTTGCCCAGTGGCAGTTATGTTACAAACCAGAAATAATGAACTAAGTGAAGTGAAATTATATGACTTAGTGTATAAATTCAGGAATATTTATTTAGAATGCCTGTAGTTACAAGTTCTACACAGAGCTAGATCTATTCTTAACACTCGGTGAGGCTATGATAGCCTGGTGCTAACAACAAGGTGATAATTTCCCTCAGGTGTTCCATGACATTTATTTTCTTCTAAATCTATCTTGGATCTTGATCAGCTTTTGCCTTAAAGAACACTGGTGTTACCTGTACTTCAGCATCTATGTTAGTCCAGCTTTGTTTTGAATTTTCTTTTCTTTCTTTCTTTTTTTAACCTGACACTTATTGCCATACATTCTATTTAACTATTTATATTTAGGTTATATTTATGTCAGTTAAATACTAAGTTTGTTAAAGATAGTGACTCTGATGTTATATGAATTGTTAGTCTCTGAACAAGTCCTTTTTAAAGTAGCCAGTTCCCAATATGGACAGTTAAGTTAAAAAAAAAAAAAATCTTTAGTACTATAAAAACCCTAGAGTTGGACACAGAATTTCTAGAACAGCAGAACAAGTCCTCCATAAATCCATCTCTCCCTAAAAACAATGTAAGACATTGAAAAAATGGTCAAAGTTAACTTTTTCAAACTCTGGAAATTAGCCAAAGATTTGTAAAGTACGAGGAGTGTTTATTAAAAAAAAAAACCTGTTGAACTTTGTTAAGAACAGGGTTTATAACATTATAACTATCTCTTCCCATCCTCAGCTCTCAAGAACTCTTGAAAACTAGCAGCCTTGCAACCACAGTAGCTGTGAAAACCTGAACTATACACATGTTGGAAAGGGAAGACTACATCTGGACCTCAAAAATGTCCGTCTCTAGAGTAGTGTTACTATATGACTTATCTGAATGCTACATGAAAAAGCCCCATTTGTAAAGTGTTGTCATTATTTTATCTGGTGGAGAACTTCCTCTGCAGGAAAAGACCTAGTCCCTGAGTGTTTGTGGAAAACATTCAGCAAGCATTAACATGGCAGCTACCTAGGCTGCTTTTAATTTCAAAATTTACTAAAAAGTTACAGTAATTAAAACACTTTGGTACTGGCTTAAGGATAAATATAGAAATCAATTAAACAGAATTTAGAGTCCAGAAATAAACTTCCATTTATGATAAACTGAGTTTTGACAATGATCTGATGACATTTTAATGTGAAAAGAATAGTCTTTTCAATAAATGATGTCAGGACAATTAAATATTTATGTGCAAAAAACCAAAATTGGGCTCCTACTTTACATCATCTATAACAAATAAACTCAAAATAAACCATAGAGATATATGTAAGAGCTAAAACTAAAACTATAGAAGAAATCTTAGAGAAAAAACATATGGGTAAATCATTATGACCTTGGTTTAACAAATGTTTCCTTAGATATGACATCAAAAAGTGACAGAACAAAACTAGAGTAATTGGACTTCATTAGAATTAAATAATTCTGTGCTTTAAAGGTCACAAAAAAATTTAAAAGATTACCCACAGAATGAGAGAAAATATTCACAAATTATGTATTTAATAAGGGTATGCATTTAGAATATTAAAGAACACTATACGTATGAGTGTATATATCCATAAGTATACATATGTACACATATGTATGTATGTGTACATATATATACACATATATATTATATATATATGTGTATATATATGTACACATATATATATGTGTATATATATGTACACATACATACATATGTGTAATATATATATTATATATATATATAATAATCGTCTGGAAATTTGGAAATGGGAAAATGGGGAAATGGAGAATGATTGCTAATAAATATAAAATTTCTTTTTAGTGTGATAAAATGTTTCAAAATCAATTTTCATAATGCTTGCACAATCTGGGAATATGATAAAACATCCATTGAGATGTATATTTTAAATGGGTGAATTTAATGATATGATATCTCAATAAAACTGTTAAAATAATTTGATATAGCTTTTCTGTCCTGTGAATGTTAGGTTCTTCTACTTAGTAGCAAAGAGGGATAAGCACACCTAATGATCAACATTGGACAAAACTGAATAGTATTTTTAAGTGAAATATTAATGAAGTGTTAATGGAAGAAGAGTGCATTAGAAGGCAAGTTCTGTGAGAATCAGATATTTCTATTATAGGACTCATATTTCATTGGGTCTTGTAAGATTTTTGTAAGACTGACAAATTTTGATATTTAGAGAAGGAAGGCAAAAATACTTCATAAGGATGTGGGGGAGGTGAATTAAGATGGCAAGATATGGAGACTGCTAAAGGCAGGGATTGTTTATAGAAATTGAGTAGACATATCTGGCAGATATGTTGAATGTGAGAAAGATATGAATTATAGAATTAAATATGGAAAAATCAGTTAAAAAACATAAGGTGGAGAAAACTAGACTCAGAAAGAAATATATTTTTTATCAATAAATTATAATAATCTTGTTGCAAGGCAGAAACTACAGGCATCCATTTTCTTTATATTTCTAAAGCCTTCAGAATAAGAAGATGGGAAAAAGGGACAGTATCATGAAATTTTGGGTCCCCTTAATATTATAAATCACTACCATTAGTTGATTTTTTGAGGGAGTAGAACTTATCCACTAATGACCCGCAGAAAAGACTAGAGGAAAGACTGTAAAAGAAAAGTAATTACCCAGTTTTGGGAGGCAAGGAACACCCTTTAATTACTTAGCATTATATAGCAAAGGAAAAGTCATTTATGTAGCAAACATATTTTTGATGTAAAGTGTGGTTTTGTCCTGTGTTGTAACACAGTTTGATTTCTAAATTTATCACAGAATACTTACGTGTCTGTCCATAGCCAAGCCACTTAACCTTGCAAACAATCATTATTACACATGTAAAATTTTATTATAATATCAACTACTCTATGTGTTTTTACAGGCTTAACAGCTTAACATAGTGCCAGACTCTTAGTATAATTTAAAATAATCACACAGAATTCCAACTGCCGTAGTCCCCCTGTACCAAAAGTGTCACAATATAAGCTGCAGGAAAACAAACCTTAGAAGAAAGTTATATCAGAAATGATCATACAGCTTCTTCTAAAGGCCAGGTTTTCTAAAATTCCCTTTTAAGCATGATATGCAAATGTAACTATTAAAATCTTGAACAAGATTTACTACCATCACTTCTAGCGAGGATCGTATTGAGGTCTTAGTCCACACAATAATAAAAGAGAAGGAAAAAAAGAGTGTGATAATTGGAAAAGGAAACAAACAAACAAACAAAAAACCCCTTCAATCAGTATAATTGTTTAAGAAAATCTAAGAGAATCAATAGACAAATAAATAAATTTTAAGAGTGTGTTTTCCAAAAATTAGAAAACACAAATCAATAGCATCCCTATACTGTCAATGAATATGTAGAAACCGTTAGAAAAAAAATAATAACATTCACAACAGCAATGAAATGTATAAGATATCTAGAACTAATTTAAAATTTTTTATAAAATAAAAATTATAGAGAAAATTAAAAGAAAATCTAAATATATGAAGAGATATTTCGTCAGTAAAATCTAAAGATATCAAATTTAATGCAATCTCAATTAAAATTTCTATAGACTTTTTATAAAATATTATAAGTGAATCCTAATATTCAAATACCAAACAGCAAAAATGAAGAATAATAAGAAAGATTTTTCAATAATAATAAAGCGAAAGGCATTACTTATAAGTAGCTAAATAATTTTAAGGCCTTAAAAATAAGATAGTATACTATTTCTGCTGAGATAGATGGACAGATCAGTAGAACTTTAAAAAGCCTAGAATTTTGCAATAAGAAATTTAGATATACAATGGAGATGGCAGAGGAGAAATGATCAACTAGTCAATAAATGTTTCTGGATCAATTAGTTATCTCTACCATATACCATACAGGGAAAATGGATTTTATTTGTAAAGTGAAAAGCAAAATTTAAAAATTTTAAAGTAACCCAGGGGCATATCTTTTTAAACTGGTAATAGAGAAAGATTTTGAAACAGGACTTAGAAACCACAGCCATAAAGGAAAAGATTGATAGATTTGACTACATTTAAAAAACAATGATAAGAAAAAGAAAAGTAGTGTTAATGTACCATAAACATAGATCTAGGCCAGGAGAAAATAGTTGTACATCCTATAATCAACGAAGAAATAATATATGGAATATATAAAGCGCTTATAAAGTCAGAAGCAAAAGACAAACAACCCAATCAAAAAATAGGCAAAGGAGACAGAAAAAGTTGAACACTACATGATATCACTTATATATAGGATATAAACCTAAAAGCAACAAATGAACAGGACAAAAACTAGAGACTCATGGTCATGGTCAATAGACTAGTGGTTACCAGAGAGTAGGAGAGAGGAGGGCAGGGGGAAATAGATGGAGTAAAGGGGGTCAAATATATGGTGACAGAAAGAAATCTAACTATGAGAGATGAACACACAGTTTCAAGATATATATGCCTAACTGTTAAAGTATACGGCTGAAACTTATTGGATTTCGTTAACCAATGTCACCATAAAAAATAAATTAATTAATAAATTAATTTTTAAAAATAAGCAAAGGATTTAAAGGGTATTTCACAGATAATGATGACTTGTAATTAGATAAATGCAAATTTAAAAGTATGATATTATATTCATTATCTTGGAAAAGAGCAAAGATCAGATGAAGAGGATGTGAAAAACACAGACTTGGATACCAAGAAAGTAGACATGTAAATAGAGAGATCCCTGGTAGTAAGGAATTTGGAAATCTGCAGGAAAACCAGAATATACACTTCAAGGCAATAACTTCACTCCTAGAAAACATTCAATGCGGTATTTCTACAAGGAAACGCAGACTAGACCATTTAATATAACACTGTACACAAAAGGCCAAAATTAGAAACAACTATCCTTCAAAAGGAAAATGAATAACTTAAGTGTGATAAATCTATTTGATTAAATATCATAAAGCTATTAAACTTAAAAAATTACTGTTGTGCATATACACAAGGATAAATCTCACAAAAACAAAGTTGAATGAAAAATCAGCATGTTATAAAATAAAACTTTTAATTTGATGCAATTAATCTAAATTTAAGAACATGAAAATCGATAATATGTATTATTATGGCTACACAAATATATGGTAAAGGTAGAAACATACACATGGGAATGGTATACATCAAAGTCAGCGTAATAGGTTTGTTGGAGGAAGAAAGGCAAAAAGATGCACATGGAGTTTCCAAATATATCTGTAATGTTTTACCTCTTAAGAAGAAGATATAAAGAAAATATGATAAATATTAAAATATTCCAAAACAGTATTTCAATATCGGCATTTATTAAATTATTCTTTAAACTTTTTAGTATTTTGAAATTTTCTATAATAAAAGTCCAAAAGAAATTACATGAACTTTGAATCTTTGAGGTGAGGAGAAAATCAGCGATAAGAATATACCAGGAATTTTAAAACACCAAGAAAGGTATTCGCAATGTTTAAGACTGAACACTGCTCCCCTAACCCACACCAAAAAATAAAACTTAAAAGAATTATAAATTTTGGAATTTTTATGTGGTCTTGCTTTGATCTCTAGTTCCAACCCAAATTTCTTAGTTATTATATTCTTCTTTCAGAACATGATCCAAATTCTAGCATCTTTACTAGATTCTAAACTTCCACATATTTTTTTAAATGAGTAAAATCTGGTTTTATAAATATCAAATGGGTCATGCCGCAAACAACTGGAATGTGGTAATAACATGCCTCTGTAAAATAGCTTATAGGGATTAATAAGATGTTTTAAAATTTTCAAATGTAGATAAAAATGTATGATATACTTGAGATAAATTTTTTAAAAAAGTCTTCTCCTTTGAAAAAAACTGACCCAGACAATTGGGGAGAATTGTTCAGTCTTTGATTAAATGAAGATACACTGAACAAATTGGTTCGGTAGAAAAAACTTACGATAAGGGATAAGAAAAATAAGTTCCGGCACATTGAACTGGATGAAGAAACTGTGTATTTATGCACCTGCCACAGGTCATTTGTGTGAGATGGTTCTGTGGGATCAGCTCTAATGCTGAAGTTTTCCAAATTAAAAAAAAAAAAAAAAAAACTATCAATTTTGATTATTTAAACATAATACATATGACGCCGTTTAAAGTGACTTATTACTTGGAAAGTTAATGAATGAAGTGAATGAAGCAGAAGCCAAATTTAATAAGAAGTAAATTAAGTCCAAAGAATACAATGAGTAGTAGGAAATAGTTGTGCTGTGCTGTCTCCAAAGATGGATTAAATTTAAGAGAAAAAGGACAGGCAATAGCGATGATGCCAAAATCAGAAAGCTAACAAGACAAGAGGCATGTGCCAGATGCAATTAGCTGCTTGTCAGAGTTCATAGAATATACAGTGTTTAATCCCAAAGCCCTTCTGAGCTGCGTTCTCAAAAAGCACATTGGGGGAATCAAGATTCATAGGTAACAAACACCCTAAAGTACAGAAACACAGGCATATCGACCTTAACTGCTTGTTTTGATGTAAAAGACTGGATGAAACTACCAATGAAAGATGATTTGCCCCATATCTCCCGAAAATGAATCTTTAATGGTGCAGTAAAAGTACTGGAGTGAAGGAATGACAGTGAGAAAACCAGAAATCTTTCTAAGTCTCCTCTTAGATTTATGTTTTTTCACCTGCTGTGAAATAAATATAAAGCAACATAATCACTTTGTAGTGGCATTGTAAAGCTAAGTTTACAAGAGCATAGAAGGCTTGGAATAAATTCTCAACAAAAAGGATGACATTATTTATTCATTTAGTAAACACTTTTACAGCACTTACAATGTGCCAGGTTCTGGTGTAAATGCTTTAAAAATATTAGCTTGCTTAATTCTTATTACAACCCTCTTAAGTAGATATAATTCTCATCTGAAAGAGGGAAAACTAAGGCAAAATAGAATTAAGTAATTTGCCCAAAGTCACACAGCTGAACAGAAAGTCTGATCCAAATCCGTGATTCTAACCTCTACTATATATATATATTTGTATATACATACATATATATACACATATATACATATGCATACACGTGTATGCATATGTGTATATGTGTGTATATATATGTATATACATACATATATATACACACATACATACATATATATACACACATATACACATATGCATGTGTAATCTAAATATACACATATGCATGTGTATTCTAAATAGCGAACCCACTGCTTATAGTTGAATCTTGGGAGGAAGTGCTATAAGGAAGAGTTTTGGAAAGAAATGAAATGGGAAATGGCTAGAGATGTACTAGACAGAAGAAAAACAAAAGATAGATATGCTGGTGAAAAAAGATAAATTCGCTTACCCTTCTGGAATTTTTGCAAGAGTTTTACTTGTAGTCCAGAATAGTAAATCAAGGAAGCAAAGTACCTAAAATGTTTGAATGTAAGATTTAAAAATGAATGCAATGATTTCAAAGAAGGGGAAAAAGAAGAAAAGCTTAGCTCTTCTTCCGTTATGGTGAATAATATCAAACACTCATAATAATGGACATGTAAGTGATGTGGGTAAAGGGCTTCATCAGATTCCATTTTTTACTACTGAATTAATTTCACTAAAATAATTTTATTTCATAACTTATTACTAAAACTTTAATCTAAAAATGCTTAAAAGGCCTGGCATATAAAGTAAAAAACACTAAGTATTCCAGAAATCATACCCCCTAAAAAAAAAAAAAAAAACTACCCATAATATTCAGGTTCTTTCATGGTGGTAGCAGGAAATACAAATGTCACATAAAATCCATATTAATCATACATTAAATAAATTGCTCTCTACTCTGTGCTTTGAGGTTACTGACGGAGTTAATAAATGTTCTTGCTTTAAAAAAAGCTTATAGTACAGTATGTCAGAATTCATGCATGAATAAACTAGGGAACAATTCAAAAATGAGTAAGATGTAGTTTTGTGTAAATAGTATCCATAAAGCCTGCAGGAATTGGGCACATGTAGAATGAATGAAATTGTTTCTTAAAGAAAATAATCTAAGTGTTGGAGGAAGTATTGAATTTGAGTTAGAAAAGATGAGAGGTAAGATAAAAATAGTGAATATGAAGAGATAATAATTTGGAGTGTGGGCTCTAGAATTTGACTTTCTGGGTTCTAACACTATATACATGAACTAGAACAAGAAATTTAACTTCTCTTCTCATCTTTCATATAGAGGTAATAATAGCACCTGTTTCAAAAGATCTTTATACAACGTAAAAGAGGTTAGATTATTATTGAGAGCCAAGAACAGTGAGTGGCAAGAAGGCTATTAGTAATTGTTAGCTGTTAATGTTATTATTGTTTAAGGAGGAATAAATATGAAAGAAAGAAAATTATAAGGTGGATTTATAAGTTATTATCACTTGACTCATGATCAGTAATTTCATGAATGTCAATAAATTCATGATTATACAATGGAAACTATATAGAGCTAAAAGAAAAACAGTAATTTCAGCAAAGGTCAACGTAAAAAAAATCAAATGAACAACTGAATTCCTATTTATGCACATTTCTTTCTCTCCACTCAAATTCTTTTCCCTTAACATGAGATGAGAATCTCAGCTCAGAGGTATAAGAGGAAGGAAGAAAGGGGGAGGAAAGATAATAAGTCTAAAAAGCCAGTAAACGAGCGGTGCTGAAATAGAATATCCAAACAACTGTCAAATGTATAAGAAGTCCTTTTTATTAACCAGATGCTACTAGGCCGGAACAAACACAGAAGAGTGTACCCAGCACGGGGGGCTGCTTTGCTTTGACGGGTCTGATTTATGAAACAGATGATTTGTTATTTATTGATCAGAGACTCACAAAGTTAAGAAGAAGCTTGATAAAAGGCAATCATGCATCTCATTTGGTTCTGAGCAAAAATAGTGTCTATTGGCTTACTGTGTCAAATGACTTTGATGCTACAACATCCAGATGTTCAACATGTGCAAACTTCAGTAACAAAACAAAACAGAACAAATTAAAATGGTCTCTTCTGCCACAAAAGAGAGAAAACCATTCAAAACATGTCCCATGAAAAAAGAATTCATCAGAAATACATAATATAGTCTGAAATGTATTTTTAATAAAAAGATAAGATTCACTGAATTAATTGTTTTTATTCTTTCATTTATTTAATAATTATTTATTGAGGGCCCTCCACGTTTGAGGCATTGTGTGAAGCACTATTTTGACATTTAAAATGTTCTATATGCAAATGCAGAGTTTCAGGAAATTACTAATTCAAATAAAATTTCACCAACATGCTCAAAGCAAGCCTGATATTTTTCATCATCCACAATATCAAAGCTCTTATTAAGTAAATTATTTTTCACTCTTGGTATAATAACACAGTTGCCATTTTTTTTTTTTTTAATTCAGGAAATTCCTTCAGCTTTATTGTTTCCCCTGATTAGTCCAGTGGAAAGCTACACATAACTGGGATTTGAGATAAGACACATGACCTCTTAGTCTGGAAGCATGGAAGCTTTTATATTTTAGTTTAGTATTTTAAATGCAATGTTGAAGTTTGCACAATATCACTTGTGCCACGTGATGATTTTGTATTTTTCCAGAAGTTATTAATGATTGAAAAAACTAAGCCTTACTTTGTCACCTGAGAATTCATGGATTTTTTTTCCCCCCTTTCTTGAGTATGCTCTAAAAGCAGGAAAGAAAAGCTTGTCATCTGCAGATAGGTGTTAAATCATTTCTTTTTCAAATTTTTTTTCAGGGAATGACCTCATCCAAGATGAAGCAGTAAATATATTTGAAGGTAATTTAGCCTCTGGATTCATTTGGACTTGTATTAGAAACACATTTTCTTTTTCTTCTCAGAGTTGTCTCAGAAATAGATGGCATTAAGTTATCACCCTTGGCCTTTCAGTTTAACAAAACTTGTTAAACACCACATCTTGGAAAATACAGTCATTATAAGAACAGTAAGTTGTAAAGTTGATAGCAAGAATCTTATGCAATTATAATGAGCTGCTGCATTTACAGTACTGTCACAAAGAGGGTTGTCATCAAAAGCAAAATGTCCTGGAAACAGAAATTCACCAACTTGTTTGTCTTGATTACAAAATACAGTGGAATATGGTGCAAAGTGCACGGGTTATGGAATTAGACAAACTTCGATTTGATTCTCAGTTCTGCCTCTTAAAGTAGCATGGATTGACCTCTCTGAATCTTTCTGCTCTATCAATTTGAGATTGTGTTTCCTATCCCTAAGGTTTGTTGAATTGATTTTAGGTTTAGACTCTGTATTCTAAGAACAGGATGCTTTTATAACACCATGCCGGTCTCTGATAAGCAGGTAGAAATAAAAATCTTAATTTATTTTTTCAATACTGGCCTTATAAGGTTACGAAGATTAATTGGAAAATTGTGTGTTTCAAAGAAAAGTCAAAGCAATGAGAATTTTTTTAGTGCTATCTCAAATAGCATTAGTTTTTCTGAAGGAGAATACTACTCTTCGCCAGTCCACAATTTGATTAGATACAAAATCACCCAAATTCGGAATTTGGTTATTGAATCTCTAGAGAATAAAATAACACATATTTAATTTATTTGCAAATTTTCTAAAGTTCTATACAATAGTATTTGTTATTTTGTAGTCTGATTGAAATTAACTTTCTGGTAAATATAGAACACAAAGGGTCACTTTGTTGAAGATTGTTCTTTAGTTGTCCACACCCACATTCAAAACATTTATTGAGTACCTGTCTTGTATCAAAGGAAAGCAACTCTGTCTTTTGAACATTGTGAAATATTGCTTAAATTGGATGGCATACACCAACGTCTTAAATTGAATATGTTCTTTATAATAAGAAAGCTAGAGCATCAGAAGGAAATTACCACCCATTATGGGCTGGCTGGCTGTTCTTTGCTTTTCTTATGTTATCTCATTCAATTTTTACACTAATCCTATAAGGTTGTTACGGTCCACATTTTACAGATAAAAAAGTGAAGTTCGGTGAGGTTAAGTTTTGCATGTTTATGATTATATAATTAATAGTAAAGTTGAGTTTTACTCAGGTTAAGGGACTAAAGCCAGATCTTTTCCCACCAGGCCCAGGAACAACAGTGTTTCAAATATTGTGAGAGGGGAGTATCATTAAAAGTATTAATGACACTTTTAGACAATAAATACCTAGAATTTCAGGAAATTTAAAGAATAAATAAGTTGGAAAAGAATAAAAATGTTTTAAACTAATCAATGAGGCTAATTCAGTGAAATATATACTCTGTGCTTTATACTTTCAATTAAACTTTTCTCATAATTTATTATAGAAATAACCCCTGAACATTTGACCTTTAGAAGAGTATACCAGTTTAATAATCAAAAGTTCACTGACTGCTGTCTGAACATTCAATACTACCACATTCAACTTTGAGTTATTTGTAAATGAGCAAAAAATATCTTTATTGTATAAAATATAAAATTTTTCTGAGTTGTGAATTATTTTGATCTGGGTGATCAATGTATGCAAGGCACTGGTTAGAAAATGTGTGGCATTGTTGTCATTTGCTTCTAGTAGCAAACTTATTTACTGGAGAATATTTTCAAATTTGGAATTGTCAAAGTTATTTGAAGTCATTTTTGTTGATGTCAAGAATGACTGCACACAGTATAGGACTAATATAGGTCCTATGGAGGATGTGAAAACAGTGTGAAGTGTTGACTTTGTTTTCAGGAAATCTGCCATCTAGAAATTTACAAAACAGAATTGTGATGAAATATAAACAGAATGCTATTTACATAGATAGATCTTCCTTTTTCAACTTACTTTCTCATATCACTTATCTTGTTCTTCTAATGTAATTATTTGTTACATGGCTGTCTCTTTGACTAGACTTTCTCTTTTTCAGCATAAAAGTTGTAGGATGGTAGATGATAGCAAGTCATCTATCTTTGATTCCTCAGTTTTCAGCATAGTGTCTAGCATCTTATGAATGAATGAAGAACTCGATGATTCTTAAATGAAATAACATCTGTGTGTATCTTCCTTTATCCATCGACTTATAATTTTATTGAAAATAGAGATCATGCGTAATGTCCATTGTATTTCATCCTAAGTTCCAAGTTCTGGTTTAATTTACTATAGATACTGTGTTTAATAAATAAAATCCATCAGTCGCAGCTACTGAGAGGCTCATTAAGATTGGTAGACTATTAAGAACACATAATTCAGATTTTGCTTTCTTGTGTGACCTTGAATTAATCATCCAATACCTGTCTTTACATTCTAGTTTACTTCCACCTGAAGAGATAATAAGTGCAGAGCTAGGAATAGTCTAAATTATTATTAAATTAAATTGTTTTTTTATAATGAAATAATGCTTTTGAGCACAACACGGACATTATTTGTGTGCTCCTCACATCTAAAAGAACCAGAATTTGTGCCTGGGGAAATAAGGAACCAAAAAAGACAAGCTCAGTTTTAGCTCAAATCCTGAACAATAGAAAGCAAATGAGTATAAAGAAGTCAAAAAGCTCAGAAAGTTCAATTTGTCATGCCATAATATTCTACTCCCAAAGAAAATGTCACAAAATGAAGCATCATATTTCTATTCCCGAGAACAATATTACCGTACAAAAACTGATTCATTTTTAAAATATCAGAGAATTTGATCAAAGGTATAATTTGAAAATAATTTCCCACTAAGGAAAAGGACAGATTCTGCCTCCAGTTAAAATATTCATTTTTTAAATAATAAATTAGCTGATACTGAAGGAATAAATGACATATTTTTGTGGCATAAATTGGCATTTCTAGTAACTAGTCTATATATGACTGGTGGAAAATCTTTTAAATTCTCAAGCTATTATTAAATATTACCTTAAGTGAGAATCAAACTAATCTAAAACATACATTAGATGTCAAATTAAACCAAAACAATGTCATCGCAAATTCAAAACATGACCAGAAAAGCTGTGGTTTAGAAAGCACAATAAACTGTCATGGGGGGAATTCTCTACATAAAGCAGATCACCAAATCTAAAGAAATAATACAAACTACAGAGGCAGCTCTCTGACAGGTTTCTCCCATTTTAATGAAACAAGTTTCAGTGGAAAACTTAAAAGATTAAAAACTCACAACAAAATAACTCCCATACATTTTCTGAGGGCTGTCTCCACAGCCCCAGATGAAGTAGAGGTTTGGCAGTTCTCCCATAATGGGATCAGTGGAGACAGTTGAGCTAAATGGGACACTAAAGAACCTGCATTCTTTAGATTAGTTATCTGGCTTGAGCAAATAAAGCATATATTGGCTAAATTTCCAGTTCATGTTATATTGGGTAGACATAGACAAATCCCAACTATATTTGGCTCTAGACTAATAATCAATTTCCAGAAACACATTCTGCTTCTGCAACTCTCTGGCAATAAATTCCATCTTATTATATTGAAGTTATGCTATTTTTCACGGTTTAAGAAAAATCTATGAAGGATATTAAAACAGTTCTTTGATACTGAAAATTATGCCCTTTATTACACCTGGTTCATTGATTAGTTTATTTGTAACAGTTACACTAAAACATCTAGGATATTCACGTAGAGAGATGTTTTGCTATGTGAAATTGTCAATGGTCAATAAAAAAAATACAATGATATCTTTATCGCTTATTTGCTCAGAAGAGAAAAAGTATTTCAAATCTTAACATTAACGAGATAATTTAAAAATTGTATTTAAAATAGGTTAAAATAGGTTAACATTGCTTATTTAAAAAGCAAATTATTTTTTCTGATAAACTAATGATTTAAATATTTCAGGAATCTGACTTTTAAAAACATAACACATTAAATTATTATTGTTTATAAAACTTTCCAAGGATCACATAATTTTATATTTTTATTCATAAACGTTAAATTTCACAGTGTCCAAGATAGTCAATTATTTCACCTATAAGGCAAGGAAGGAATGCACTAAATTATGAAAGTCGTTTTGGTCATTAACATTATCAGTTCTTCGAACCAGTATTCTGGATAGAATCATGTATACAACTGATTATGGATAGTGGCAAGCAATTTGATGTCTTGTTACCCTTGAATAACATATTTTTTCAGATTGTTTCTTTTCATTTGTTGTATAATTTTTTGTATCCGAAAGTGTTCATTACAGATATATCTCTGTTAATCAATGGGATAGATGTGAACCATGTTAATGAATAAAAGACCCCAAACAGACTGTTTGTGACTTTTTTACTCTGGCTGACTAATTGGTGGCAGATAACTCATTTAATTGAATTAAAAAGGATTAGGAAATATATTTAGTAACATGAAATGCAAGAAAAAAGAGATTGCTAAATATAAATCATGGGCTTAGGCTATGTCATAGTCTCATCTGCTCCCTAAAATAAAATTAACTTAGTCTTAAATCATTTATACCAACCTCATCATGTGTGATTGGCTAAAACCATTATGAGCAAGCCATGTAATATATTGGAATCTCCAACTTAGACCCAATTTGAGAGGATAGTAAATATTGATGCCACCATGCTGTGACACGTGAAAAATGCCAAACACATGTGTACAGTATCCCTAAGGGTGTTGATGAAACTTCCCTCAAAATATTTAGGAAAATAAAGAAAATTATGTAGTACAAAATGAGGATAGGCATAAAGATTCTATGTAATCTTCAGTAAACCAACTGTGTCCCACTTAGTAAGGCATATTAGAGTCTGAATGAGAGCATTATAGGGATAAATGTGTGTTTCTCACAATTAAAAAAAAAACAAACACTTAAATTATTTAGAAAAATTAGCATTTAAGCTCATTAGTAACAATTTATTGGTTGCACATGTTGTAACTAATGTCATTCAATTTGTATGTAGCAATTTCTTGGCTGAAAACTCAGGAAATGAAAGATACTCTAGAAAGATACTATTGATATTGATAAAATACAGTAGAGTGTCAAGAAGTTGTGACCAGTGACTGAGACCACTTAGAGAAGACAATTTCTTTGCCCAAGGGATTGAGGAAGTGGGAAATTATTACTGTTATGAAAGAGAAGAAGAGGATACAAGAATGAAGTATTGATAGAATCAAATAGAAGAAATATTTCAAGATATAGGAAGGAAGGAGAAGTAAACATGACAAACCATGCAAGAAGTTCAGCGAGATGAAAATCTATAAAAATTTATTGATTTTTATTAACTAGATGGTCAAAAAATACCTATTGTAATCAATATTAGTATTCTCTTGACATTAATACTTAATTCCAACAGTCGTTACAATCTATAAACTTTTTTTCTTCCCCATCCTTCTATTCAGAATTAAGACTTTTTCTTTTGCACTCATTTTGTTTTCATCTATTGGAATGTTTCTCAAAGTCTGCCTTGGTTTATATAGTTATATTTTGTGCATGACCGTCTCCTTCACTAAACAGAACTTCAGAACAGAAATCATGACTTTGCCTATATCAGACATAGGTAGAACAAAAAATGATGTGTAGGTTGATTTTTTTTTTCACATTCTTCTTTAAATTTACATGTATACAGTTTTTTCCCAACCGGATGATAGTGAATGAAAAAGTAGAGAAAACTCGAGTGTGCAGCATTGGCCACAGAGCAGTGCAGGAAGCTGCCTCATCTCCTCACTTGGAGTACATTAACAGCTCACTCTACCTCTGTTGTGGTTGCTGAAAAGCAATACAGACACATCAGAAATAACCAAGTAGCAATTAGTTTTCATGAATTTAGGATAGTCCATTTGAGCTTCAGGGTTATGTTCATAATGCTTTATCTGCTAAGAAACTGCAGAGAGCTGAAAACAAAGGGACTTAAACTTTAAGCATTATAAAACAGATGAAAAAATTTTCAGCGTAACAATGAGCATTTTATCAAGTGAGATGAGCTGCTTTATGAGGAGTGACATTCCCATTATTTAGTTTTCAACAGGAAAATGAATGACTATTTGTTAAGTTTATTAAAAAGATAATTCTAAAGTTGAGAAAATGGGTATCCT
The DNA here is from genome assembly GCF_000151845.1 of Pteropus vampyrus. Classification (NCBI taxonomy): domain Eukaryota; kingdom Metazoa; phylum Chordata; class Mammalia; order Chiroptera; family Pteropodidae; genus Pteropus; species Pteropus vampyrus. The sequence goes on along the minus strand of NW_011888803.1, from coordinate 5,794,553 downwards.
TTAAAGTTCCTACTTATACTAATATACTATTAGGATGTGCATTTTAAAATTAACCATAGTAATTATATTTAAAAAATTCCAGGACAAATTTTGAGAAATTGCTAGGTATAGATATTTGAGAAAGAATTTTTTAACCAATTTGCGATGTATTTATTCATTCATTCAACAACTACATAGCTAGCACCTATTTGGTCTTAGGCATTAATTTATTCCTGAGAATACAACAGTGCATGAAATAAACAAACTCTTTGTCCTCAAGGGGCTCACAGTTAATATAGAAAATATATTTTGCATTTTATTGGTAGTTCCTATAAAAAGTAAAACTTTGGAGATTGACATATTTTTGTGCCAGACATATAAGCGTTATGTCACTGTCTGCCTAAACGTTCACTGGTCAATTGGAAAATACAACAGAAATAACAAGATATAAATGCAAAGAGAAAATCCAGCTAAAGAAATTACAAAATGATTATTGCATTTTAGAAGAAACATATAAATAACATAAATAACATGAATCAATAGAATTACCCTTCATCATTATTATTTTTTATCCTGAGCTGTGTAGTCATTGAGATTAACTGACTTTTCTAAGGTCATATCCGTAACCAATTTTGAAGACAAAAATGTAATTCAGAGTTTTCTTTTTCTCCTAGAGGCATAATCTACCCTACAGACTTTAAATGATTATATGCATGCATATGTCTATATACATGTTTTTAAATTTTCACTGCTAAATCCACAGTTTATAAAAACCAAGAGGGTAAAAAACAAAACAAAACAAAACAAGGTTATCCATCCATATATTTTTTCTTTTTTCTTTTTTTTTTACAAATAAGATAATCATATATTATTTTGTTTTAGGAACTCAAAATAAGAGGATAACTTGCTTGTAATAGAATCAGATGTCTGCAAAGACCTTTGAGATCTTCAAGTGCAGTGTTTCTCAGGACCCTTGGGTTGCATTGATCATTTCAGGGGATTTGTAAAGTAGAACTATTTTTATAATAATAAGAGGATGTCATTTGCCATTTTTACTCTCATTTCCTTATAAGTGTACACTGGAATTTTCCGGAGGCTACATGCATGTGATAGTGCATTAGATTGAATACAGAAACAGGTATGAGAATCCAGCTGCCTTCTATTAAGCAAGATATGAAAGGGATTTACAAAAAAGTGACGCTATGCCATCCTTCTCACTTCTTTTTTTTAAAAAAAGTCATATTTAAAAATGTCATTTATATGTATTATTGTTATATTTAAATAAGTGAATAAACATATTGTTTAAAAGGTTTTCATTTTATTTTGTAATATAGTAAATGTCAGAATCTATAACCCACTAAACAATGATTTTGGGGTTGTTAGTCATATTTAAGATTGATTTAAGTGGTGCTGAGATGAAAAATATTAAGAACCATGGTTGTAGATAAGTTCTTTGCCTATCCAAAGAATTCTGAGTACCATACATCAAGCTATTCTTTTTGTCTTATGGATGAATCTCATCCCTTCTCAAAGTGGGCCTGTTCTTTTTCAGGCATAGTAATCAGAATTTTCTTATATTGAGTCCCTATAGTTTTCAACCACTGATCCAGGCCATATCACTTGAAGGAAAAAATAATTTACTGAATTAATTAATGTATAACGATTAATAGGATAAGACTTTTTTTGGACAAGTGTATTATATTTTTGGCTACTATTAATTGTTAGACCACTTCCCTTTACTTCCTTCATCCATTTATGCAGCTAGAGTTTTGAAATTGTGTAGATTTCTGTATTTTATTTTCTAAAATTAGTTCACTGAATAGATTCTTTCATTATACAAGGAAGTACCTATGTCTAAATTTACAGTAAGCATGATTACAACATATTTAAATTTTATCTCAATGTCACTAAAAAAAACAAACAATTTTTGTCTAGAAACAAATTTTTAATAGTTTGATACTCTTGATGGAGAGTTTGATTGTGACTGGACAAATGCCAAGTAGTTGTCAAATGAATATTGGCAGTAGATAAAAAAATGAAATCTCTTGCTATTTCTGCTCTTGTCTCTGAATATAAATATTATATTCCTTTTCTCAGTTAAATGCACAGATTTTAAGAACATAGAATTATTTTGTAGGGAAAAATAATGGGGCATCCAACGATTAAAACAATTCTTTATTAACAAATACAACAATTTATAATTTAAACTTTAGTCATTAATTATTCATGAATTAATTAGCTAACTTTTTCTCTGCTAACTAAAAAAAATGTTTTCAAAAAGGCGTGAGTTTTTTTTTTTTAAACTATGCTGTGCTGTTTTATTTTTCTGACACTAGATGTCTGCAGATGTTACTGTGAGCTTAAAAAAATACATGACTTTCAGGGCTAAGTATTAGAAAAAGGACGTATAACATGACATTACTTTCCTATTTCTGTGTGAGTTCCCTGGCAATTCAAAGTGGAAACCCACAGGGTAACCACAGGAGGTAACACCTTCCTGGATCAATATTTGTGCATCAGATGTTATAAGACTTTTGTAAGGTTCATAAATAAAGAGTTGTGTTTTTTTTTTTTTCTCTAGAGTCAGAAAATGAAATTAAAAGGTATTTGGCTGTCAAGGGACTTGCCTTTTCTGGATCAAATAACCAAACTAAGGAAGGCTTTAAACTAGTCAATTAAAGGCAAATGTTAGTGAAAAAGAATGCCAGAAATCTTCCTTATTTGAGGAGCTCTTTCTTCCCAGTCAATTAGTGGTTTCCTAAAAGCCATGTTATGTCAAATAAAATCAAATCCACAGAACTTTACTTTGTTAAGTATAACACAATTGCATTCAACAAATATTTATTAAATACCTACTATTTATGCGTAAGGATTATATTAAGTTCTGGATTTGAAGCCATAAATAAAACACAGACCTGGCCCTCTAGGATCTTAGAGTTTGGTGAGGGAGCCAGAAAACAGCGAAAAATGTCTTCATAATTTGATAATCTGTGGCTAAACCAGAGAGGATAATGACTGAACTGAGTTTCACAGAATGAGGACGCATCATTGAGGTGAAGCAGGAAGGGAAGTGCTTTCTAGAGCACTGGCATGATGCTCTTGGAAGACTATGAGAAGCCAAACCTGGTAACAATGGGAGAAGAGCCTGAAAAGGTAATAAAAGGCCAATTTTTAGATGGCCTCATAAGGCATGCTGAGCAGCCAAGTTTAATAAGGCTTATTTATGAGCTACAGAAGAGTTTTGAATAGGGAGTGATATGATTAGGTTAAGCCTCAATCATATCTAATATGAAGATTTCCCCTACCACCTTCTCCTGTTCGCAGGTATGCCACATAAGTAACTTGAGAGATGAGTGGCAGTTCCATAGTGAGGAGGGGTTGACAGTGGAACTGAGCCTTATTCATTTGCTTATTTCATATTCTAAAATAGTGCTTTGTTAAGTGAATTTACAAATTATATTATCTTAAATAAAGAATTATAGTAGTTTCTAATGAAATGGGGATTGAACTTGAAAATGTACTGTACTAAAAAAAAAGAAAAAAAGATTTTGTGGTTGTCTCATGGCCAAGTACTTAAAAAAAGCTATTGACTCATAACCTAGTTAAATTCATTCCTAGGATGCAAAAGTGATTCAATATTAGGAAATCTATTAATATAAGTCATAATTTAATAGAGCAAAGGAAAAAAAAATATCTCCATAGATGCCAAAACCACACTTAAGAAAATTCCTCATAGCAACTTTACATCAGAAAAACCTGACAGTTGCCACTTTAAACAAGTGATCAAGATTAATATCATCAGTAATAAGATAGAGCAACATCACATACCTACTAATATGGTTCGCTGAGAATGGTATAGCATCTCTATGGTATTCCTCATTCAATCTATCACATCAATCTAATTAAGAAATCATCAGAAAAATACAAGTTGATGGACATTCCACAAAATAACTGACTCATTCTCTTCAAAAGTGTCAAGGTCACGAAAGACAAAACTTGAGAAATGTCATAGATTATAGGAGACTAAGGAGACATGGCCACTAAATGCAACATGGGATCTTGGGTTAGATCGTGGAACAGAATAAGGATATTAGTAGAAGAGCCAGTAAATCTGAATAAAGAATGTAGCTCAGTTAATAACATTATACCAATGTTAAATTATTATTTGTGATAAATGTATCATGATTAGATGAGATGTTAACATTAAAGAAAGCTGGATAAAGAATATAAGAGAATTCTCTGTACTATCTGGAAATTCTTCTGTAAGTGTAAAATTAATTTAAAATAACTGTTTTTTTTAAAAAAAAACTCATAAAATGTGTACTTAAAAGGAGAATTTCATTGTATGTAAATTATACCTCAATGAAGCTAATTTTTTTAAAAAAGAAATTGTTAATTTTGTTAGGAATAATTTTGTTAAGTATTATGTGGATATCTTAAAAATTAGTTATCTATTGGACATATATCTTTAGGTATTTACAGATAAATAACATGACATTTAGGATCTACTTTAAAATACTTTAGTCAAAATAAGAAAACAGGCAAAACAAAAATTGTGGCAGTTCGGTGATGTGGACAGTATCATTCTTTGTACTATTTCTCTACTTCTGTGAAAGTTTAATATTTTCCATACACAAAATTTTAAATAGAGTTGTTGAAAGTTTTATTTCCAAAAAGGCAAGACGTCCAAATTCATGACTTTTATTATAATAATAAGTAGTTATCAAGAGCATGTATCTCAGAGAATATTTTTGAAAAAAAAACAAAATATATTACCTTCTAAGTAAAGATGACATTTTAATGAATTGAAACTGTTTTTCAAATGAAACGTGTGCTGTGGAGAGAGCATTGGAAAAGTTTAGAAATATTTCCATTGTTGTATGATTTTGTAAATGAAAATTGAGTCTGTCTTCCATTAAAATTCCCATATCTGAATGCATTAAAAATTTGGAAACAGAATTTTTAAGCTTTTTTTAAAGAAAATCTTCTAAATGAAAGGTTTGATTGAGTATTATCAAACCATTTTCAAGAACTGCTTTGTATCAGAGAAAATACACATTTACAATAAAATTATAGTAATAAATTTTAGAAAAATTTTGAGAAGGAATAAAAATAACTTAATATAAGGGTATTTCACTTGGATCTATAGATTTTAACATATATTTTTTTCTAGCTATGACAGCAATTTAAATTCAGGATTGAAACAAACTGGATTTATAACTAGGCCTTTAAATCATATTGCACAAAGCTTTAAACCAAGATTAAAAAATTAATTAAGCATATTCAACTATATTTAAAAATAAAAATATATTTTAGAGAGAGCATAAGTATTTTTGACATGAATAATAAACAAACCAGTTATTGCATCCTTTTCTAATTTTTCATTTTGTATGTGGTTTGTAAGGTATGTGTAATATATTAGCCTATAGTGCCTGAATAAATGTGGATTTCTGTTTCTACAAACATGGTGGGCCAGATAACCTGAAAAGACTTTTTCTACAGGATGACTAAAAGAGGTAGATGTCTTATAAAAAATATCTTTTTAAATGTATAGCTCTATTCCCCATTAAATAAGGAAAATATTTGAGGTGAAAATGAGGGACTGCAAAAGTAGGGTAGAGAGCAGGTAAGGAGGTGCTGTGCCAGCTTTTTGTTAACTTGGAGCTTATGATTTCATGCCTGTATAGAAACTGGAATAAAAACACCAAATATGAAAGTCAGACCCATTGAAGGGTAAACTGGAAAAAATATTACCAGAAAGACAATAAGAAAGCTTGTGAGTTTCAGCCTAAAAACTGTATAGAAAAAACAAAACAAAATGATGTTGTCTCTGAAAATTTCTAACCATGGGACTATCAAAACAAAGGTCTGTGATCTGATTTTGTGCTGACTTTTCACTACCTAGCAATCCTGGAATGTCTCAAGACAAGAAATTAGCATAAAAATTTGCCTAGGACAGTTATATATATGCTCAAAACTCAGGCAGAAGCAAAAGCCATGTTTTGGAGAAATGTGCCCTCCACTGAAGTTTTACTTTTTCTGTAGAATATTCAATCATGACAGAGTATTCAATCATGATAAAAAGTTAGCAGATAGAATAAGCAGAAGGTTTAGACCACCAAATAATTTCACATGGTAAAACAATTGGAGACTCTATAATTCATCATTAAAATCATAAAAATCTAAAACATGAAGTCATAAAATTCATTTAAAAAAGGAAATAAAAAGTGAAACATATAAGACAGTAAAAAATGAAGATATTAATAAAATAGAACTTTTAGAATTGAAAATATAGTACTGGAATATAATTTACATGTAAAAATGTCACATATGGAGGAATGTTGAAATAGTTTTACTGTACAGTGTGTTGCATAATCTAAATGTCTAATTATCTGGTTTACAGGATGAAGGTAAGTAATATGATATGTGGAGTTGGTTGGTTGCAAGTTAGAATTAATGAGAAATGTATAGTGCATGACCTGTGTGAAGAGGTAGTATTTATTCTGCCAATTTTTGTTGTGGGGGTATATGGACACAGTGTTTCTACCATATATTCTGATTTCTCAAGAGAAATAGTAAATTCCAAAATTTTCTGTGAAATCTAAACATTTAAAAATATTGATAATGATTTCAGATTCTTTTTAAACATTATGTGGGCCTAAAAAAACACATATCTATCTTGTTGCACTTTTTATTTGACATATTGGTTAAAGAGAAAAGACCTATTAAAAGATTGAGAAAGAATGGTCAGAAGTACAAGAATAATCCAAGCTAAGAGAGCAGAGTTTTTCAGGTTGGAGTGACTGGTAACATTGTTCAGTGTGGTAAGAAGAGAATAGGATAATGACGGAATTTATTTCATTCAGTTTTGAAATGTATGCTTTAGTGATATTCAGAGAGAAGTTTCAGTGGAGTGTTGATAACTAAAATCGTATGTCAGTAAATTGAAAAATAACTATTAATCAGGAAAATCGAGTTGGCATGTATCATTTACTTTTGGCTCAGAAAAGAGTCACTGACTCAAGGTTAGCAGAGTATTATTTGTTAATCTTATATATATTTTCTTTAGGAAAAGAAGAGACTGGAATATGTTGTAGTGTAAGGGCAAAGATCCAAAGGGAAGAGAGAGAGAAAGGAAGTAATTTATGAGGTAGATCAGAGCCAAAGCATTGGTCTTGAGCAGGAGAAGGGCCCTCTTTCTTCTAAGACTAGAGAAAAAGGTGGATATTCTTCCATATACCTGTAGGAGATACATATATAAGATAAATACCTTATAGGGAGTAATACTTAAGGTAAATCCATTTAAACCCTGATTACCTCTTTTTTTTCTTAATGAACTAGGAGACAAAATGAAAAGTTGTTTAGGAGGTTAGGGATCAACTTTGAAGAGAATGGTGAAGACTAGAATTGTTTGTTTCATTAAGTGAGAGCTCTAAAGGCCAGAGAAAAATTGAAGAAAATGGGTACAGATGTATATAAATCTGTTGTGAAATTTGAGGAAATTAAAATGAACAAACTATTGCAAGAATTTTTAAAAAAATCAAACAGAAGAGAGTAGTAAAAAATTTTTTAGAAAGATAAAAATTACTCATGGCACAGCTCACCAATTATTAAAAAAAAGATGCCTCCTTGCACACCTTTAGTCTCTTACTTCAAAAAGTAACCACAGAATAATTCCTTCAGTCTCATTTCATTAAAATATATGGTTGCCTGTGTAACTAATATATATATATATCTATATTCATACACTATTTAAAATGATACAAACAGGATGCTAATATACAGACTTTAGCATCTCCAAGACTTTCCATAGAAACATATTGATAGCTACTGCATTCTACTTAATGTTTAAATGGAAGACAATTATATGGATACATAATAATCATGTATCCAGTTATTTGTTGATGGTACTTTCAATTGTTCACATTATTTTGATACTCAAAAGAAGATTGCAAAGTCCTTTTTATTGATCTTGTTTTACTTAGGTAAATATATTTGTAGGATAACTTTTTCCAGTGGAATCTAGAGTTAAACAATAATTTCATTTTAAAATTTGGTGATAATGCCAACTTTTCCTCCACTAATATTACACACTAATTTACACTCATATACAGTGTTGGATAATTTATTCCCATGCATTCTCAGCAAGACTGTACAATATAAAAAGCTGTTTATTTTGCCACTGGGAGAAAAGAAAATGGTAACTACTTGTTTTAATTTGTTTCTTTCATAATGAGTGGAAAAAGTGATGATGAACGAGAAACAGTCCTTGAATTGCCTGAGATTTCTACTGAAAGGGGCAGACAATTAAATAAAAAATTGCATTAAATCAAGTCTAAAAATAGAGGAAGTCCAGGGTTCCATGAAAATACAAAGACATCTAATAAGACATGGTGGAACAAGAAAGACAGTGTAAGAATTGATGAGTAAGTTGAGACCCAAATGATTAATATAATCCAGCAAGATGAGTCTTGGATAAGTTTATTTTCTAGTCAGAAGACAAAGGGCCTGCAAGTCCCACTGGTGATAGAAAGTATGTTTTAACATGGTCAGACTAAGATATTGCTAAAATATTGGATATTAGGTGTCTTCAATGTTGATGTTAATTATTTCTTCATTTATTATGTTTCAAACAAACTTTTTATTATCAACTCTGCATTAAGCACTGTGCTGTGTACTAGGGATACTGTGGTGTCTAAGACTAGCAAGATACCACTCTTCAAAGAAATTAGAGCTGAATAATCAGAAAATTAAGTAAGCAATTATAATTATATATCTTAACTTTATAAATTCTTTATCTCCTCAACTACAGTGATCATTTCTTTACTTTAGCCACTCAAACTCATATCCATTTTTAGGTCCTAAAATTGCTCTCATAAGACATTTGAACCATTATTTTTCAATTCTTTGATATCCATTCACCTTTCTCATTCTATCATGCCCACTAACATTTTCTTAGATCCATGGAAATAGTTTACTGATTGCTTCATTCACTCCAAGTTACTCTCTTTGGTCTTGGCCTCTTTTACTGCTCTATTCGTCTTAGGCTGCATGGATTATCATCTAAATCATTCTCTCATTAGCACTCTTAATAACCAGGAGTACTTATCCTTAGACCTCATTATCTAGAAAAACCTGAATTCTAATTCATCTTGAACTCTGCCATCTCATATGGGAAGCTGAGTGCTATAAGAAGAGTTCACACAACCATGAAGATTTTTGTTAGCAAAAATTCATGTTCTTCAACCTTAGTTGGACTCGTGGCACAACTCACCAACCAGTGTAATGACACTGTATATTGAAATAAATTAATATTCTCTCATTCTTAGAGTTCTTTTACCATGACTTTCTCCCTAATGAGCCAGGGCCTCCCAAAGTGCTATAAGTATTTCGCAAAGAGAAAAAAAATCAATATTTAGTCTTTTACCTTAAATTTGGGCTCTGAAACTCATTTCAAAAAAAGAATAGTTGTGGAACTATATATGATTTATGAAAGCAAAGATTTTTAGTAAGAAGACAACCACTAAAATCATTTTACAAATGAAAGAGTATAATTCAGTAAGAGCCTGTCATATTATTGAAGATAATTAGCAGATTAGGAAGAAAACTGTTGAAGATTTGAGCTACACAATAAGATAGCACAGTGTTAGAATAGCCGTACCTTGCACTGAGGACATAATGTAGTATCCTGTGGCCCTCTGGCGAAGGCACTTGGCAACAACTAATCGCTTATCACCTCTCCATTGTTCTGCAGGCATCTGTGCTTCAAAACTTTCCCAGCTCATCCAAATACTCTCAGCCTCCACCCACTTCTAAAGCTTCTGATACCTGTAAGTATCAAGAATCAGAAAGAGGGACTTTTGATGGCCAGAGAGGACAGTGGGTATGTGGAAGGGAAAGCTCCCAGTACCTGTCCTTGATTGGATAAAATAAAAACAGCTCAAGATTTTTTTCCAGATTTAGAAGAGTAGGAAAATCTAGGCCGTCATTACTCAGTCACAGGCCTGGCACATCATAAGTATTCAACAAATAGATATTGACTAAATGCATGTGTAAATAAACATATACAAAGATGATAAAGTTGTAGAAAATGACATTGTGGCATAGACATACAGTCAGAAGATAAATAGAATAAAGGAGAATAAAACGCTATAGCTGGATAGCATGATGTCAAAGGAAGTAGGCTTTACGTAAGGGTGGAGGAGGAGCTGCTTTGGATCTTAATAGGTTCCAGATGCTACCCTTAGGGAGGGCAATTATTGGTATAGAATGAACATACATAATACACATCTCTATGTGCAGTAATGGATGCATTTATTGGATGAAGTAATGGATCGAGTAAAGGGTAATGAAGAAAGGAGAGGGTATTAAATTCATTCATTCCATAAACATATATTGGACACCTAACATACTCCAGGCATCAAATTAGGCTCTGGGAAATGGTGGCAAACAAAACAGATGGGATTTCTGTCCTTTAGTGACTTACCATCTGTTGAAGAAAACTGACATTAAACAAATTAAATTAAATTTATATTTATGTATAATATAAATTATGAAAACTTCTGTGAATTAGGAGAAGAGGGTGACATTTGAAAGAATTCTAAGAGGCTGGGAAAAGAGCAATGAGTTCAGGCTAAATAAAAGAAAAAGAGTTAGCCAGGCACAAGAGTTCGGATCTCTTCTATTACTCTCTACCCAGGTTAAAAAGGTAATATTTTGGCAAGTAAAACACAAACTAAAGGAACTTATACCGAAGTAAATACAGTAAGTCCTTGAATAATGTCATTTCATTCAAAGTTGTTTCAAAATAATGTTGATGAAATGCTGTGGGAACTTAACTCTTGTTTATATCAATTAGCCTATTGTAAATTGTTTTTTTAAATATGTTGTTTTGCTTAAAGTTGCAGAAGCTATCAATGAT
>NW_011888803.1:5719631-5783603 GCF_000151845.1 Pteropus vampyrus | reverse complement strand
AAAAAAAATCAATATTTAGTCTTTTACCTTAAATTTGGGCTCTGAAACTCATTTCAAAAAAAGAATAGTTGTGGAACTATATATGATTTATGAAAGCAAAGATTTTTAGTAAGAAGACAACCACTAAAATCATTTTACAAATGAAAGAGTATAATTCAGTAAGAGCCTGTCATATTATTGAAGATAATTAGCAGATTAGGAAGAAAACTGTTGAAGATTTGAGCTACACAATAAGATAGCACAGTGTTAGAATAGCCGTACCTTGCACTGAGGACATAATGTAGTATCCTGTGGCCCTCTGGTGAAGGCACTTGGCAACAACTAATCGCTTATCACCTCTCCATTGTTCTGCAGGCATCTGTGCTTCAAAACTTTCCCAGCTCATCCAAATACTCTCAGCCTCCACCCACTTCTAAAGCTTCTGATACCTGTAAGTATCAAGAATCAGAAAGAGGGACTTTTGATGGCCAGAGAGGACAGTGGGTATGTGGAAGGGAAAGCTCCCAGTACCTGTCCTTGATTGGATAAAATAAAAACAGCTCAAGATTTTTTTCCAGATTTAGAAGAGTAGGAAAATCTAGGCCGTCATTACTCAGTCACAGGCCTGGCACATCATAAGTATTCAACAAATAGATATTGACTAAATGCATGTGTAAATAAACATATACAAAGATGATAAAGTTGTAGAAAATGACATTGTGGCATAGACATACAGTCAGAAGATAAATAGAATAAAGGAGAATAAAACGCTATAGCTGGATAGCATGATGTCAAAGGAAGTAGGCTTTACGTAAGGGTGGAGGAGGAGCTGCTTTGGATCTTAATAGGTTCCAGATGCTACCCTTAGGGAGGGCAATTATTGGTATAGAATGAACATACATAATACACATCTCTATGTGCAGTAATGGATGCATTTATTGGATGAAGTAATGGATCGAGTAAAGGGTAATGAAGAAAGGAGAGGGTATTAAATTCATTCATTCCATAAACATATATTGGACACCTAACATACTCCAGGCATCAAATTAGGCTCTGGGAAATGGTGGCAAACAAAACAGATGGGATTTCTGTCCTTTAGTGACTTACCATCTGTTGAAGAAAACTGACATTAAACAAATTAAATTAAATTTATATTTATGTATAATATAAATTATGAAAACTTCTGTGAATTAGGAGAAGAGGGTGACATTTGAAAGAATTCTAAGAGGCTGGGAAAAGAGCAATGAGTTCAGGCTAAATAAAAGAAAAAGAGTTAGCCAGGCACAAGAGTTCGGATCTCTTCTATTACTCTCTACCCAGGTTAAAAAGGTAATATTTTGGCAAGTAAAACACAAACTAAAGGAACTTATACCGAAGTAAATACAGTAAGTCCTTGAATAATGTCATTTCATTCAAAGTTGTTTCAAAATAATGTTGATGAAATGCTGTGGGAACTTAACTCTTGTTTATATCAATTAGCCTATTGTAAATTGTTTTTTTAAATATGTTGTTTTGCTTAAAGTTGCAGAAGCTATCAATGATTTAAAGTGAGGATTAACTGTATACATATGCATATACATACACATATTCACAAATATTCATACAGATGTACATATGTATACACACACATATATAGAACATATAAATGTATATTGTATGTGCATATATATTCTCATATATACATATGGATAGGATTTATAAAGAGAATTTGCCCTATGGAATTGTGGTAGCTCCTTGAATGGTCTATGATAAGCTATTTGTCTTTGCATCTGGTGTAAAGCATGTAGTTGGAGAGTCAAGATAGATAGATGTGAAGTGAGTGGCAGCAAGGAAAAACTGCAGCCCACAATAATGAGCTAGAACACACACCTTTAGATTGGAATATGTTCTCCTCACCTCCTCCAAATCTCCACCTTCAGTGAAGTTGTTGTCCTGAAAAAGAAGTTGGCCCATTTTCTCACAGAGCTAAGTACACACCTGGCCCAGGACTCAGAGAAACTGAAGGATGATCAGGTGAGGGCTGGAGAATTTGCAGACACAGCTGCTGCCCCACATGGAAGAGGTAAGCCAGGAAATTTATGAGAATGTGCTTTGAGTTGCAAAACAGTCTCATGCCCTGAGACTAGTCTTCCAAATGTGAAATGAATATGGCTGCCACTTTTCATTTCCCTTTCAAAATCTCATGCATACCCATGGGGAATTCTGAGAAATGTAGTTCCATGTTAGTTAAGTTGATGTAATACAAATCTACTACAGTACTGATCCTTCTTATTTATTTTTTGAAAATCCTTTCTGGAGGTCTTTAAGGACAGGAGAGACAATTGAATGACTTGTATTGCTAGGAACTGAAGGTAGCAAGACGAGAGACTTGGCCACATGCCCTGGTGTTGTAATGACAGCAGGCTCAGGTATAAGACAAACAGAGGGAGAATATTAAAGTGTCAGGAATCCTAGTCTTAGAATAGAGAACCTGTCTGTCATTCAGGTACCTTATTGGAAGGAGGTATTCAGTAAGTATAGTCCCGATCAGGCTGTTCTCTAAAGGAAATGGGGGAAGAAAAGAAATAAAGACAACTATAATCACACCAAGTTAATAGGGAATTCATGTGGGGAATACCACAAAGAAATAAAAGGGTTTTATGCAGCCAGATAATGTTTCCCTCATCCCAGCCAAAAAATCCATTCCTTCATGAAGCATCTCCAAACTAACCCCACTTGGCTTCTTTTAGTTACAATCACACTAAACTTCTTCCTGTGTACTTCCCTGAATACTGAACTAAATGTCTCTTTACAGCTGTGGACTTCCATCTGGCAGATGTTTCTGTCACTCGAGTTCATAATTTTATAGGTCTACCTTGTGTCTTCATGGTGCCGTAAGCTCCTCAAGAACAACACTGGGCTTCTTGATCCTTTTACAATACTCGTTCAGATCTTGCTCTCCACATGTGAGTCATTTATAAAATGCTGTTGACTAACCCAGTGATGGATTAAAGGATAGTCCTGTTTGAAGGAACTCAGCCCAATCTGAGCAAACTGACAAGCTCTTTCTTACAAATGGCCGAAACAATGTAATAAAAGGTAGACTTTTAAAATGAAAGGTTTAAGGGGTTGTTTTCCTGGAAAAATTGTATAATTTCAATGTGAGAAATCCTTATGATCCAAATAGATTTTTTGTTTGTTTGTTCGATTGATTGATTTGTTACATCAGCATTTCCTTATTATCATATTCTACTTTTAAAAAGTTGCCCCCTCCCCAAAAATAGTTTTTGCAGACTTCATGAGAAGGAAATTCTGCCCCATGTACTCTGAATTCCCGTGGAAACTTTTCCTTCCTGGTTATTGCTGGCTTTTAAAACTACTGCCATTTTCTTTATAAAATCTTTCCTCCATCTTCCCCATTGGAAGTCACTTTCTCTTTTTGATATCATAGGATGTATTATATATTTATGTCTCAATTGAATTTATCGCCCTATATTCTGAATACTTTCTAGTATATTATGTATGTAGTAAACAGATCATTATGGCTGGGCACTTGTGTCTTGAATGAAGGGATACTATAAACCACCCCGAAACATAGGTTATATATGCTTTGTCTGTACACAGAGCCACAAAATATTTTTTTAAATGAGTGACTAGAATGAGCACAATCAAGGAAGCTAGATCCTGGGAAAACATATATTCTCCCACAGACCAAACCAATAATAAATTAGATAGCCCCAAATACCTGGGAATGCTTGGAATAGCTGTGAGACATGCGTGCTACTGGCCTCCATATCATCTCCTTCCACTGTTTAGTAGGCATATGTATATACCTGGAATGTGTTAATTCATCTCTCTGAGCCTTATTTTCTACTGCTTTAGAATAAGAATATTGCTACTAGACTCAGAATGATGTTATAATGAATACATACATTATCATATAAAAGTTTTTAGAATATCACAAAGTGCTTAGGAGCTCAAAATTTATAAATTCTATTTCCATATATGATATCCCTTCTTCACCTTTTCTGTTCCCAGACCAAAGGTAGTCACTTACAAGGGCCTAACTCAACTTTTATTTTCTCCTGGATGTCATCCTCATATACACATAATTTCTCCTTGCTTAATATTTCTAATGCACTTATAGCATTTCCCAATGTGTTCTGGCTTTTTTAAAATAATCTCTTTTTAATGTCAAAAGAATAATTTTTTCCCATATGATAATAACTATTTTAAGAATTCATTAATTAAGATAATGCATATTGACAAAATAGCTGTCATTAATTAATATTATCATTAGCTATACTATTATTATACATAAAGGGAAAAACACTTTGCATGTGTATACAATTGTATATTTAGTCTATAGGCATACCTACAGCACATGAGAATTTATTGACTCCATAAAAACTCTGAACAATTATCACCTAGCTCCATCTCCCGGCCTCTACATCCCTTGATAACTACTCCTTAATCTTCTCCTACCTAAACTCATTTATTCCTATATCTTTGAGCTTACAGTTTGTTAGTAACTGGACTATATTTTTCCACCAGTTTCTACCTACATACTGTATTTAAATATATGCTCTATTCTAATAATTATTAAATAACATTGAATGTAGGTTTCATAATGGCAATAAATTTATATCATTCACTTCATCTACTCACTATCGCATGCTGTAGTGGTGTTCAATAAATAAATAATGGATGAATGAATAAATCCACAGTATGTTTTATACTAAATATCAGAAATTCAAAGTTTTATTAGTTATAATTGTTGGCATAGAGAAAGTTATGATCTGGTTGGTGAGATGGTATGGAAGCTTGGGGAGAAAATGTTAATTCAGATCGTTCAAAAAACAAATTTTGAAACAAATGCCAAGATGGGGTTAAGTGACCAACATTTTATTAGAGAAATGTTTATGAGAGAAAATAGGGAAGGAACAACAAAGAGCTGGGAGAGCTGGGAGGGCTGGGATGTAGGTTTACCTCCAAATGAAAGAGCAAGAAAAGGAATGTTGGGAGGCAACATCCTAGATTTCCATACAGGATAAGAAATGTTCAGCAAAGCCATCATGAGGCTCCTCAAGCCAAAGTTAGAGGACAAAGGGGTCCCATGTCTCCCAGGAGGGGACCTGCTTTAGCAGCCTTGTCATGTATAATCACTGGCCATGAGTAGATTGTAGGAAGCATGAATGGCCTCAAAACAAATGTTGCAGTAGATTTCTGAGTACAGCCTCTGGGACTCATCCACAAGGTAGTCTATGTATGTGACAGGTGGTTCCTAGAAGAACCCATACTCAGTAAAATATAATTCAGGTCACCACACAGGTGTTTTACAAACATTTACTTTGTACATGCCACTAGCCTATGTTCATAGTTTTAAACACATAATATATTTGTGTGTATATGTGGAGCCCTCCTTCCAAACACACATTTTTACTTTATTTTGACTCAATGTAACTTACCTCAACCATAATTTTTGAATGCCAGCCTATTCGTGTGATGTTTTCAGCAGCCAAAATTTCTCTGAGCCTTAGTTCCTCTGTGAACAAAGGTGAGAATATTCTAATTGATCTTTAAAATTCCTTCTTACTTCTAATGAAAGAGACTAACATTTGTCTTGTTATTTCATTTGATTCTTTAGAAAATCATTCAGGTAGATATTGCCAGTATTGTCATCTTGATTTGGAAGAATAAGAACTAAGACAAGTTTGTCCAAGGTCACATAGCTAGTGGTATATATGTGATTCAAAGCAAATATGAATGAGTTCTTTTATGTTTTCTGAGTCAAAAAAAGAAAAGAAAAGAAAAATAAAGGCTCAACCTCCAGATATCTCCTATTAATCAAGAAAAGTCACAGCAGTGGTCTTCAAATCTTAAATCACTCGAGAACATCCAGAGAGGTTGTTAAAAGTGCATACTAATGGACCTATTCCACTCTCCCAGTGAACGTTGGATGGAACTTCAAATCTGCGTTTGAAGAAGTACCCAGATGTGATGCAGCTGGTCAAATGGACCATGCCTTAGAAAATGAGGGCACTTTATACATTATTGCTAAGTAAAGAAAAAGAACATAAGACGGAGTCATTGATTCAGGATGACAAAGAACAGAGCTGATAAAGACTAGGAAGCTACCACAGGGCTGTACTCCCTACTTTACCTCATTCCCTTTGCATGTATTTTCAGCCTTTCTGTCCTAAAATTGCTTCCAGATATCTACTCTAGGGAAAAATACTGATTCATTGAAAAAATGTTTACATAAAAATTTTATTATGATTGTGATATGATATATTGCAGTCATTTTCTATCTTAACAATACTACATGGTATTTTAATTGAATTTAACACTATATTTCATATGTCATAAAAAATACTGGATGAAAAATATATCAGCTTATTACAGATAGTTACTCATAAGTGATGGCATTTTGGGGGGGATTATTTCCTTCTTTGTAACTTCTTATGATTTCCAAATTCTCAATAATGCTCACATATTAACTTGTATTAAAATAATTCTTTAAAAAATTGCTAAACTTAAATTTGACAATTTCTCTGAGTATTTGAAATGTATGATCCTAAAATATCAGAGCAGCATATTCAATAGAAAGTTTTATCGGCATATGTATATTCAAACAAAGCAATTATTCTAATATAAGGAGATAATCAAACAGTGTCATTGATTTTTATAATGTTTTTAAAAATAAAGTTATTTGTCTTCTGCAGTATATTCTGATTTAATGAATATTTAAGTATGTGTAATGCATACAACTAATTACAGTAGTTTTCTTATAAGGTTATTAAAATACTAACTAGAGTGTCTTGGGAAAATTCACAATATCCATTTCAACATCAAATACCTTTTTTTCTATCATTGTTTTCCAAAGAGCCGCCCTGTTTTTAAGATCTGGTAAAGAATTTTCTCAGTGGATTAAAAAAATGGCAGATTTCATTATTTTGATGTTCCTTTTTTAATTTGCATCCTTAAAGAAGTGTTACTTCATTTTGATTCATAGGTTTACTCATTTGCATTAAATTCGATGTGTCTAGAATTTCATGACAGTGCATTTAAACGATTCAGTCCCATCTACCTCTTCTGGGAAATTTTGACATCTTTCGGTAGTGCGCTTGTAAATTTTTCGTGGTTTTCCCTTTCAAATTCAGAAGTAGATCATCAAGCCTTTGAATATGATAGGTCTGGAAGTTGTCAAAGCAAAAAGCCATCTATGTTTCCAAATATAACTGATGTTCTTCCAGTGAAATGAAAGCTTATATTTAATGAAGAGTAAATTAATCAAATTATTTTTCTGTATTTCAGAGGAGTAAATTACTACAATTAAATTATTCATGGACATTAGATTTAAACAGCAACAGCTACACCATTCAAAACTATAGTAAGAAACCTATTTGAAAATTTAAATCCTGGAAATATAATCAAGAAGCATCTTCCCAAGAGAAAATACATGAGCACTAAATTCTAACTAATGGAGTTTCTGATAATTCTTTCCCCAATCTGAATATTTTCAGTATGAATAGTAATGTTTTGCAAAGCAAGTTATAGTTTTTTATATCTGATCTTACATGTGCATGAGTATCTTTCTTCATTATTTAATACTTATGAAGTATTCACATTAACTTAGGCCTCTTATCAATAATACATAGAATGTAACCATGCTGGAGTATTGAGAGTCAAAACAATCCAAATATTATATAAATACAAACTGGTAATATTGAAAAGCTTTTTAGTAGCCATATAATCTTTTTCTTCTCTTCTGTTTTTGTTTTGTTTCATTTTCTGAGAAGAAAAAGAAATATTTCTCTTTAAATAGGAAACACTTGAGCCCATACTTCTTTTTATTAAATATGTATATGTGGAAAGTTACTTAACTTGATTGAATTCTATCTATAGAGGAAGACAATATGTACCCTATTTACTGAGTATGTAAACTAATCATGTGAAATGCATATACTCAAGGATATTTAGTGTATCATTTTTGTATTAGCAATGATTATACACAGCCTAAATGTCCATCAGTAGGAAATTAGAAAATGCATACAATGAAATATTATGCAGCCATGAAAAAGGAAGAATAAATTATAGGTTGAGATAAAATAATCTCCAATATAAAATAGTGTATGAAAAGTGTTAGAAGAGTATATATAATATGCTAAACAGAATTGTCGATGCAAGAATTTTGTTCTTAGTCTATTTTTCACATGCAAAATTTACATTGTTAAAATTTATTTATTTCTGTAAGGTTGTTTTAATAGTTTGTAAGATCAAAAATGATTATCACAAGCCCATACTTCATTAGGGTATTCATTTACCATAAATACTGCTTATGTTCTTTCATAATCATTTCAGTTTAACATCTGAATATTCCACAAATATATCAAAATTAGCATTATCTTAGGACTTATACAATTAACATTATCATATAATTGTAACTTTGAGAATGTATAAATTAATCTTACATAAGTATTTACTTAGGGACTACTACAAATTGTTTAATTGATATAGTGGAACCATTCTTCCTTATCATCTAAACTCATTTAAGAAATTTTGAAAGCATATGTTAAGAAAAACAGCTATTTCAGAAGTACTAGTGTAAGTTATGCAGGTTAATTGTCCACACTAGGTAGGACAATATCTTTAACTATTTAAATTAATTAGATAATTATATACTAACCTCGATGAATCTCTTCAGATTCTAAACACATGCAATATATGGAGTCAATTATGAGAGATTATTTCATGACAAGATAGGTAAATGAACAGGGCAAGAAAGAGTGCAGAGTTTAGGGATTGCTTGCAATTTGGGGTTAGTGAGTGGGGAGTTTCCTAAAGTAGCATAATATTTAACATGAAATTATTAACTAAAACCTATAAACTTGCAGGCATATATTTAGTTCTTTACTCTTTAAAAATTTAAATATTTTATATTTTAAACAAATTAAAATGTCCAACTTCTTTGCCATAGTAAATACGAAAGGAAAATATGTTTTCTAAAGTATTATCACTTTTTTCTCATATGTCAGCCTTTCAGGAAGTTTATTAAGCTTAATTTCTTTTAGAAAAATTCTTGGAACAAATCTGAATATTTTCAAATTCAAGTAGCCATTTACTAAGTGAAATTACTTTTATCATTTTTTTCACACAGAAATGCTTTGCTTTAAGAATATATTAGACGTAAAATGCCAAAGGTACATAAAAGATATTTCACAATATGACTTATTCAAGACACAAGAAAATTTAGTATCGCAACATGTATGTTCTCTATAGGATGATATTAAATATTTAAATGCTACAGTATATTTAAAATACCATTTATTATTTAAAGTCTTGATTTACACACTTATCTGTATTAAATACATAAATAAATAATGATGACATTTATTTTTAAGGAGGGAAATATTTTACCCACGAATTATTCAACTCTATATTAATATTATATATGTGTGTGTATACACACTTGTTTTAAATGCATGTGGAAAGTTAAGGTACACTGTTTTAATTAGTTATAAGACAATTACTGACCAATATGCCAACCTAAAAGAAATCAAATTAGATAAAAATAATTTAATGGCCTAATGAGCAATTTAATTTCTGCCTAATTCATGTGTGTGTGTTTCTTAAAATGAACGATTAGAGAGGAAAGTCTAAGTAGAATCTATTTTCATACATATATCAAAGTGGGAACTAAAGAATTTTTCAAGCAATTAATTTGAATCACTTCTCAGTTTTATAAGCAAAATAATTTTATTTTAATATATCTGTAGCATTCTCAATTGTTTTATTCACTAGGTAGTGACAGAACTTTGGAGAAAGACATATGCCCTTAAGGAAAGCCAGTTCTACCCAAATGTCCAAATGTATTAATTAAGTTTCCTTGGATGGAAATAAAACAGTGATTTGAAATATGGATATCAGTAACTAGGGAATGAGATCTCTATGAGTATTGAGGAACAAGTAAAACTAATTTAGAGGACAAATAATATTTTCAGAGACTCTTTGAAACACAGCAAATACCTCTTTTATATGTTTTGAATATATAATTTATATATAGAGAGATGCACTATTATTTAGCTTACTTCAGGCTACTTTCTTTCTCTTAAAAGTATAGGATGTTTGATTAGGAATGAAGTTCAGTTTAAGATGTCTAAGTAAAACATAATGGAATTAATATACTAGATTTTAGGTAATCAACAACTCCATAGCACCAACTGAAAATTTATGCCACAGCATACAGCTCTGCATTTAGTTGACTCGCAGTTACAGAACCATCACTAGCTCTCCTAAGGAGGTAACCAGATGATTCCCTGAAGAAATTCTTAATTGTAGAGGATCTATAGACAGGAGGATGTATTTTACAAACTCATCCTTGGAGACCATCTATGGTGTCTTACAATATAATTGATTGTAATAAACTATATTTCAAACAAGTTGCAAAATCCAAGGGAATGCTTTAGTAGTCATAACAGAAACATTATTCCAAGAAAAATGAATCCTCAAACATTCTCTATAAAAAGTACTACAAAATATATCCTTCTAATTTCTCAAATCTCTTGAAATTCAAAATCCCATCAGGTTTCTTAGCATTGCAAAAAAAAAGCTATTAACTTTCATTTCTTTTCAAGAGTGCATATTTGTGTAGGTCACTTTTTAATTTAAACTGCTTACCTAACCTATAAAATGCAGTTAAACTGAGTGATTCTTATCAATCATGACTTTAGAAATGTAACCTTTAATTTTATTTTTATTACTTGTTCAAAATGTAAAACTTTATTTAAATGTCACATTTCCCTATCCTCCCTTTCACGAAAAAAAAAAAAAAAAGCTGTTTCACTAAACAGTATAAAAACCATCTATCAGTATTCGTTATTGCTGAAACTGTGGAAAGCTACCCTAAACTTCAAACTCAAAATGTACAGTAGGCTTCCTTTATCTGTTTATACATATCATGTGTGGGTTATTTCATCTCAGTGAATATCATTGTCATAACTTATAACTGAACTCTCAAATAGTAATAATATATTTGCAGAGAAAATTTTAAACACCTTGATACTGCAGAGTTTTCCTGAGGTATATACATAAATACATTAGAGGAAGAATATGGTTTTTCCTTCTGAGGACAAATTTTCAAGTTCTACAATTTTAAAATGCCTGATATTTTAAAAATAATATATTGTAATGGAGTAAACATAATTTATGTTTCAATTCAGAATTATTTACATTTGTATTCTAATAAAATGACTCAGAAATTTTTAAAAAATTAAATACTATGAATATTCATTTCAGTCTGGACAGGAACACGGACAGAAACTTCTAAGAGAAAAAAAAAATACTAGCAAAATTATTTTTTATGGTCCAGAACTAAAAAGAGGAAAAGCAAAATTTATTTTATTTATTTTTATTTTTAATTCTTTAATGTCACCACCTATTTGACCCCTTTTACCCCATCTCTCCCTCTCCTTTCCCCTCTCCGCTATCTTCTGGTAACCACTAGTTTATTGTCCATGTCCATGAGTCTGTTTGTTTGTCCTGTTCATTTTCTGCTTTTAGGTTTATATCTCACATATAAGTGATATCATGTGGTTTTCAACTTTTTCTGTCTGGCTTATTTCGCTTAGCATGATTATCTCGAAGTCCATTCATGTTGTCACAAATGGCAGTATTTCATCTCTTCTTATGGCTGAGTAATATTCCATTGTATATATGTACCACTGCTTCTTTAGCCAATCATCTATTGTAGGACACTTCGGTTGCTTCCATGTCCTGGTCATTGTGAATAATGCTTCAATGAACATCAGTGTGCAAATATCTATTCAGATATGGGTTTTCAAGTCTTTGGGGTAAATATTCAGCAGAGGGATTGCTGGATCATATGGTAGATCAATTCTTAGTTTTTTGACGAACCTCCATACTGTTTTCCATAGTGGTTATACTAATTTACAGTCCCACCAGCAGTGTATGAGAGTTCCTTTTTCTCCGCATCCTCTTCAACATTTGTTATTACTTGTCCTGTTGATAACAGCTATTCTAACAGGTGTGGGATGGTATCTCCGTGTGATTTTAATTTGCATTTTCCTAATAGCTAGCAATGATGAGTATCTTTTCATATGCTTGTTGGACATTTATATGTCTTCTTGGGAGAAGTGTCTTGAGAAGATGCAATGTTTTGAGCTAGACTCTGTTGAAGATGTCTGAAAATAACAAGTACATCTCTTTAGTTCATAGAATTTTAAAGTTTCTGTCAAGAGAGAAATTTTACTGTCATGCACACTGTATAATCTAGTTAGAGTCACTGTTGGCCGTATCTCCTTACTTTATATAAAAATCCATTTGGGAATCAAAGCTCCATCTGTTAGTTCCACCATGGAGGCTCCATCTACACTAAAAATAATGTTCAATTTCTGTAACATTAATTAATTATTGAACTAAGTCAAACAAATAAAGATCTGTGAACTACTAGCTATTATTTAACCCATTTCTCATTTAGAAAAAAAAGTGCAGCTCATTTTTTAGTGTAGTGTTAATTTAATTTTATGTAAACATACTCTGTGAGGCTGAAGCAAATCTGACTGGTTTTCAATGCAAAAAAAAAATATTAAAAAGCTGTTCTTGGAGTTATTTCTAAACAGAACTTATCTCGAATCTTAATATAACAGAATTATATATGATTATCAGTATTTAATAATTTTTTTTTCTCATGTTAAATTTCAAAGCATGGAACAACACAAAGCAGAACATCTAAGATTTGACATTTTCAGTGATCAAGAATTATCATATTTTGTAAATGGAAATATCACTACTAAAAACAAAATGCTACAAACAGAATGATGTCATTTGTTTCCAAAGACTATTGATAACTTGAGCTATGTGATTATAGTAATAAAAGCAAGATATTTCCTGGCAAATTTTAGAGGTAAAGTTAGGACTGTAATCCATGAGTTATCTTGGGGTAAGCACTGCAGCTGCAAACACAGCTGGCAAGTATTGTCAGTGCAAATGGAAAAATGGTTTAAGGGCATTCTCAGTTGTCCAGTTTGTGGATTAGTCAGTGAATTTCCTTACCCCACTAAATCTCTTTTTATTTCACACATTTTTATTTAAAGTCTGTTATGTTCTAGGCATTCTCTTGGCACATGGAGGTCATAATAAACAAACTAAACATACTAAAATTCCAACTTCAATGAGCTTATATTTTAGTGGGAAAAAGAGAATAGAAAATGTTGAGGATGAGGTGGTTGCAACTATAAATGGGGCCTATAGGGCTGATATTACTGAGAAAGTCATGTCTGAGTAAAGATCTGGAAGAAATAAGAAGGAGACTATATGGATATCTGACTAGAAGAAACAACAGTGCAAAAGTTCTGAGTCAGAGATCTGGCTGCATTGTTGGAGGAAGAACAAAGAGGCCAGTGTGGCTGAAGTTGAGTAACAGAGAAAGAGAGCTATTAGAGACCAAGTAAAGGATGCCAGATTACAAAGTGCTTTATAGGCTCCTGTAATGTTTGTGCTTTCACTTTGAGAAAAGAAGCTATTGAAGAGTAGTAGCAGAAAAGAATTACTTAGGCTGCTGGGATGAAAATAGACTGTAAGGGGCCAAGTATTGAAGCAGAGAGATGACTTAACAGACAAATGAACTAATCTAGGTGAGAGACAACAGAAACTTGGACCAGGATGATATTAATGGACTATTGTGAATAGTTGAATTTTTAAACATATTTTAATACTGAAACCAATAGCATTTCCCGATGTTCCAGATGTGACAGGTGAGACAAAGAAAAGTCAAGGAGACTTCAAACAGGGTTTTGCACTTGGGCAACTGGGATAATGGTGTCAACATTTGTTAAGATGGGAAAGGCTGCAGGGGGAACTGGTTTGGAGGAAATATCATCTGATGAATTTGTGAGGTGTAATGTTTAAAATGACTATAACAAACCCAAATAAAATGTCAATTAGTTGGTACGATGCTTAGATCTGAATTGTACAAGAGAGGTTTCAAAGGTTGAGGGGAGCCATTATTATACAGATTATATTTAAAACCATGAGAATTGATGGAATCACTGGACGAGATAGTGTGACCAAAAGGTAAGTTGTCCAAGAACTAAGTCTTGCTTATGGCTTTCAGGTTCAATAAGATAAGGAGGAAGAAGAGGGGATAAATGTACATAATCATTTCAGCTCCCAATAGTACAGTTTATAATTTGCATTATCTAGGAAATAATTAATTATTACTTTTTGGTTGAGTTAATTAATTATTCAAGTAAGTTGACCAAATGGAAAAATCTGTATTTTAAAATGAAAAGTGATGTTAGTCTATTTGGGAAAATAGATAAGCAAATTAACGATAATATGATTTTAGTATGGTGTTGAAAGAGCTATGACAGAATGATAAAGGGTAGCTTACCATAATCAGACTGGGGATTTTGAATAATTCATATTTGATGAAGTTGATTTGGACCACTTTAAAAGAGTTATCAGCTGTTTAATGGGCACATGATATTTAACAGTAACACGTGAAAGTTCAGAAGTGTGGAAAACTGTATGTTTGAAATAACACGTATATGTAAAGGAAGATTGTGGAAATGAGACTAAAACATACGTCAATCTAACATTTATTGAAGAAATTAATTCTTAAAATTTTTGTAACCATAGAATTTTATTTTTAAAATATCACAGTCTGTGGGATGGCTGTATTAGTCAAGGTTCTCCAGAGAAAGATATATATAGATATGCACATATAAGAGGAGATTTATTATAGGAAATGGATCATATGCTTATGGAGGCTTAGAAGCCCCATAATCTGCAGTCTGCAAACTGGAGAATTAAGAAAACCGGTAGTATGATCCTATCTAGGTCGGAAGTCCTGAGAACCAAAGTGAGGAAGGCTTCTGGTCTAAGTCTTGGAGGTCCAATAACTAGGAGCTTCGATGTCTGAAGGCGGAAGAAGATAGACACTGCAGCTCAAGAAGAGAGAATTTGCCATTCCTCTGCCTTTTGTTTCTATTTGGGACCCTAAAACATCAGATGATGCCCACTCACATTGGTGAAGGTGAATTTTCTTTACTCAGTCTACAGATTCAAACACTAATCTTCCAGAAACAACCTCATAGACATACCCAGAAATAATGTTTTACCAGCAATCTAGGCATCCCTTAGCCCAGTCAAATTGACACATAATATTAATCATTACAATGAGAAACGGGTATCAGAAATCAAGTTTGCTGTAAGATGAACAATTAAAAAATTTTATAACATTTAAGACAAGAAGTAAATAGTATCTGAACTAAGGAAATGGAAACTGAGTTGGAGAAAATTGTATATATTTAAGAAATATTTAGAAGGTAGAATATCCACACTTGGGAAATAATATGGTATGTAAGAAAAGAAATGCAGAGGAGTTCAGGAGAATAACTAGGTTTCTAAGTAGATGGGTAAAATGTGAAACAGGGGAGGAGATGTTTGGGAGAAGAAAGATGAATTTAGTTTTAAACATATGGGTGTGTAGGTTGCTTTGGCAACTTTTAATTAAAGCTGTGTGTAATATATTGAGTCTGGAGTTCAGCAGAGAGTCCAAGGCTAGAGATACATATTTTGGATGTTTTCAAATAACTGAAATTAAAACAATGGCTTTAGATAGGGTTGTTCAAGGTGAGAAGATGAAAGAGAACAAAGGACAAAAGACAAAGTGCACCAACATGATAGGGGCTTCTCAGCCAATAATGTTTTTATTCTCAGTGATCAAATAATACCAAATCCCTCACATTGGAAATAAGAGTTGTTTCCATTTCTCCATCTGTTCTGCCCTTTTAGGAATAATTTTCCCATTATTCCTAAAAAGTCCATTTCCTTTTTATAATGTCCCCAAATGATCTTTTTAAATTATACAGCAATGATTTCCAAAACTTTTCCTTTTCACGTTTCCATTTTCTTTTTATTGTAGATACAGCAAAGATCGATGAGATGTCAACCAAATGCAGTCACATTCATGCATGGAAATGTTAAGAAAGTATAGCTTTGAAAACGACTACATAGGATGAGCCCCCGTGATGCTTCCTCCATTCAAACATGCACATTGAAAAGGAAACCTGAAATGACACTAATTATGTCTTAGGTTACTCTTTCATCTATTGAGAACAAGTTACCTCTTTCACATAATCTACATGTAACCTATATAGAAATTTTTTTTTTCTATAAATATTTTTTTTTGGTAAAATTTAATAAAGCAACTAAGCCTAATATATATAGGAATCAAAACTAATAGGACATCATTCCATACTAAACCAGTCATGGTCAATTTTACTGTGTACCCTCGATATTTCATAGATAGAGTCTGCTGGCCAATAGTTTGTGGAATATAAATAACTTCCTTCATACTTCCCTGGTGTTACTACAGTCCTTTTCAGCAATCAGATTTGGCATTCTTGGCAAATCCCTGTGAAAATTTTTATTTGAAAGCTTAGACAGAAAGAACACCTCATCTCTGCTCCCACATTTACTTTGGGGTTTAGGATAGAGTGATTCCACTTACATTAAATAGTTCAGACTTGTCACTTTAAAATATGCTTGTGGAAGCTCTGCTTCTCTCCTGCTCTGAGACAGAGCCTTTCAAAGACCCATCAGAGGGGAAGCAGTCAAGCAAGCATATTTTAAAGTGACAGGTCTATATCCACATTCCATAGTCTTAATGAAATCTTTATTCTAAGAACTGAACTTTTTAACTCCACTAGAGCCACTGCGGTCTCTAGCCTTGCTCTGTTAATCATTTTCAAATCAAGTTCATGGGGCAAGAGACACATCTCTAGGATACTCCCGAGATGTGGTTGAATGTAGCAGTCAGTGGAAACAGGCACCTCTGAGCACACTAAAGAACTTCTTGCAATATCTCAGGTTTGCAATTTTGAAGAGACTCTTTGAGTTTCAGTTATTATGAGGAAGAAAGGGAGAAAGCTGTTTTGCCAATAGAAGTCTTCAAAGGCCCTTGCATTATTAAACCATAAAGAATGTTCAATGTGGAACCTGGTGGATATTTTTTCAATCCTTACATTTTGGCATAGTACAATTAGCTTGGCAACATTTGCTTGTGAAAGACTAAGGTTGCTAACATAAAAAATTGTAGGTCAATGTTGTGATTCACTGCCAAAACTGCCTGGACACTGCTTGCATGATTCTTGGAGCCAGTCCAGGTAGTTAGTCCCTAAAGAAGTTTACATGAATAATGCTCATCTTCAAATTAACCTCAACATTTTAAAACTGTGGCAATGGAAATGGTTAATCCCAGATATTCCTTGTTGTTTGAACTTTTGCCAGTTGCTGACTGCAATGTTTTCTCTTTGCTTATTTACAATTGATCACGTGCATGAACTAACCAGTGCATAAATGGTTAAATATCATTTGAAGTGGCAACCTAACATTTCTGTAGATCCTATAAAACTAACTCAAGTGCACGGACCATTGGAACCACCAGAGTCAGGCATTATAATACAGTCAACTCTCTCAAAGCACAATTTTCCTAGTTCACTGTCTAGGACTGAGTGTGGAAACAGATACTGAATTGTTGTTGTTGATGCTAGAAGTGAGAATATAAGAATTGAATCACTAACAGATTGAGATCTCTAGACATTTTGACCCATCTTTGCTGCTTTCGTATTATTACTGTAATAATAATATATTTTTCATTAAAGGTAAGAAGTTTTCTCTTGGTTATAGAAATAGTAAAAAGTGGAGGTTAAGCATGTGATCAGTAGATCCAGACTGCCATAAAATGAATTTTAGTTCTCCTACTTTCTAGTTATATGATCACAATCATTATTACTCTCTGTGTCTCAGTTTCTTCATCTATAAAAGGCACCAAGTATAAAGCATTTGGAATAGTGTCTAGCACATTGTAAGTACCATGTAGATGTTAGCTATTATTGTTATGGCTTAAAGATCATTTTTTATGTGTTTTATTCTACAAATTCATAAGAGGAAAAATAAAACAACATGGCCTGAAGGTAAAGAAATAGGTTACATAGTTACGGTTGCATCTGGGTGTCTCATCTGGTTTATTTCATAAGGCTGCTGTGAGACACCGAATGTAAATGAAGTACAGTGCTTAGAACCTACTAATGATAAATAGTCATATCACTAGTGTTGTCATCATTGTTAACATTTTCTACATTACCTATAAAAATCCACCCCAGATGTTGGTGAAGAAATGGATTTCGTTATAAAAAAATTGCAAGAATAAAGTCCTAAAAAATTAGAGTCAGAAGAAACCGTAGAGGAAATCCATCCTAAACTGTAACTCAAGAAACGATTCGCCTTTTCACTTCTCTGCTCTTGGCTAAACTCTCTTTTGCCTCATTTCCAAAAAGATATAATCATTGAACATGTCCAGTGAAGATATAATCATTCCTTTATGAAGTGACTCATTAAAGTAGAAATATTTTTAAATATTTGAAACCCATTCACTGTATTTACCTGAAATTACTATTTTTTAAGTGTTTCAACTTCTGCCCTAATGATTCTTTTAGAATTATCTAATTCCTCTTCTACATCATGCCCAATGTCTATTTTAGACCCAATTAGGTGTTTTCTTTTTTTCTCCAGGCTAAAAATTTCTAGATTTTTTTACTGATCTAGTAAAAGATAACCTTGTTTTAAGTTTCTCCTTCATTCTCACTGCCCTCCTATGAATGTGTTCCACTTTGACTACTTTTCTCTTGAAATGCAATGCCGAATGAAATGTAATACTCTATATGTAATCTCTTTTAGTACATGGCAAAAAGAAAATATTACTTCTCTTCTTGGACATTATATTTCCATTATGTAGCTTAAGATCAAATTAGCATTCTTGGCAGCTGAATCACAATCTTGACTACTTGACAAGCTTATAGTCAAGATGTTCCTAAATATCTTTCTTACAAATTGCTCTTATTTTTTCCCATCTTGCACTTTCACATCTGGATTTTAGAACCTAAAAATAAGGCTACACACTTATCCCTAATAATTTCCACCTTATTAAATTCAACCCGTTGTTCCACCCTGAGTCCATTCTTTTTTTTATATTCCCGTTAAACTCTCTCAGCTTTTTACCATTCACGTATTGTGAGAAGTTTGTTATCAGTGATGTCCTTGAAATACCTAGAATATTGAAGGTGGCAAGAGTCAGTGGTTAATGTCAAACCTTTAAATAGTACTTTTTTAATATGATCATTCATTAATTTTAAATTATCTGAGTATTTTAACACCGAGCTCAGTTATACTCAGTTACGTTGTGGGAACACTAGACAAATGCTTATGGCTACATTTTTCTAGTAAGTAGCCCTATTATTAAAACGACAAAACACAGAAATGAAAATAACCATATGCTGGCAGTTCCTGTACCATAACGTCTCCATCTACAAACCTGGAGAAATGCCTTTCAAGATGGTTCAGTGAATCCACATACCATCCCACTCATCCTCTTTGTCTGGCCTCAGCAGAGAGAAAAATGAAGACATTTCCTTGAATCTGTAGGAACATACATGAACTCAAGTAGAAACTCCCTGTGCATTTTCACAAAATGACACATCACTTTACCTTCAGAATTCATTTTTATTGTGATCTATGAGGAGGGACACTAGAACATATACTATGTTCTGGTCAAATAACAGATATCTCATCCTAGCTTTGGTGTGTGCTAAATTTCTGAGAATGAGGTTGGATATTTCTTTCCTGAGTGACCATGACCTTTCTTTCAAGAATTAGAAAGTCACTTCAAATACATACACACACACACACACACACACACACACACACACATATTTTTTTTTAATTTTACATTTAAAGGTGTTCACTCATGTGTTAAGTGCATATGGAATATTCAATGTACATCTATACTTTGTGATTTGTATAAGGAATTTAAATTTCTTTTCAAACACTATATCTTGAGCTGGTAATCTAACTAGTAAAACAAACACATTAACAAATATTCATAAGGCAATGTGGTAAACACTGTGATAGAGCGCCCACAAAAGATTAAGCAAGCATGGCAAAATTTGCAGCACCAAGGTAGAATATCAAGGAAGACCACTAAAAGATGATGTATCTTTGTCAAGGTTTAGGGGAAGGAGATGGCCATAGTTTGAAAGCAACATTTCTGCCTAAAGATGCACACAAAAATCTTAAAACTAGTCTACCAACCTAAGCTATTGGTCCACTATCAACTCTCTCCCAGATATTTGCTATAGAATAATTGTTCTAGCTCTTATCCTTTTCTTCTAAAGTCTATTCCAATCATGGCAGACAAAGGAATCCTTATAAAATATAAATCGAGTAATGTCAGTAAAGTGCTCAGTCTCTTCCAATGATTCCTATAGTAAAAGAATAAATACGCCAAAATAATACCCTAGAATAAAATCAAGTTATAATAAATTTTTAAAAAATCAAATGCCTAAAAATGACCTCTCGGTCTCTACAAAATCTCCAGTCCTTCACTTTACTAGTATTTTGACCTCTGTGACCTAGAGTTTCCGGTTGCCTTGATGTTTTTCAAACACTCCAAGTAGCCTTGCACCTCATGACTAATGTATTTGCGGCTTCTCGGCCTGGAACACCCTTCCTACAGATAGCCATATGTCTCATTTCCTCTTTTCTGTGAGGCCTTAGATCAGTTGTCGTTTAATCTAAAGGCAGTCTCTGACCATGTCATATGAAACCTCACCACCCACATTGGCATTCTTCATCCCTTTTAACCTACTTATGTTTTCTCCACAGCACTTATCATCATAGGTCATTTTATATATTCACTTAATTGGACATTTTCCGCTTCCATCCACTGGGATGTTAGCTTAAGAGGGCATGGTTTTCCATTTTGTTCTGTACTCTGTTCCCAAATATTTTCACAGGACTGAAATGTCAAATGCAGAATTAGGGGAGAAAAGTTATATTGGTGCCATTATATGAATAATCAAATATTATGTGCTAGGGAAAATGGACTTTATCTTAGGCAAAGAGAAACTGTGAATGATATGAAATTTTTTGGAAAACAGAAGTAAAATCTTTGGATTTTATATATAGCCTCAGGGTCAATCACTTTTCTTTTCAGGTGAAGTTGCACCCCAGTATTATTCCAGGTAGTCAGGCTTTGAAAAGGAAGCTCTGTTGCAGCTAACTGGGGTTATAAAGACTTTAATAGTCCGTAATAATATACAACACAGCCTGATTAAACCTACCAGCTCATTTTACTGGCCAGTAAGAAACCACTGAAGCATATAAAATTGGAATCATTGCTATTTACATATTTGAATCAAGAATGAGAAATTAAAAGAGTCATAAGTTAACGTAATTTTAAAATGAAGTAAGCCTGTTTTTGTCAGTGGCGAACAACGTGAAAAAGGAATTTACATATTACAAGGATCACAGACTGGCTATACAGTAAATTTCTGATGCCAACACAGAGATTTTTCAAATAAACAATGATGAACACGTAATTTTAGTTACAATGCTGACTTCGTTGTGCATGTTACATAAAATATGCGAAACCAAAGACTGCAAACAGGGGCTGTGTGTGGGTTTCTTGCAGCAACAAAAGAATATGTCAAGGAGATTGTGAATAAATAGCAGTTATAACCCAGCAGGGAACCAAAATTCAAGGTGAGATTCTAAGAAGTGATGAAATATTTGTCCTTTCCAAGAGCTATGAGTTATAAAACTTATAAAATGTTAAATTAGTTTCAGAAAATACCAAAATTACAAGAAATACTCTTAAAGTGTGTTGATAAACTTCCTCAGTTGTTTGGTTCATTATTTTTAGGGTCAATATTGAGTGACCATATTATCTTGCTTCATTAATTGCTTACTCATTTAGTAGCTATTTAGTCAGAAAGGTACATCTCTTAGATTTTAAAGAAAAAGGTAAATAAGAACTGTGTACATGATGAGCTACATTATAACTTACATGACTAAAATTTTTTCATACATTTAGCCAACAACAAGCTGCAATACTTATAATTGTCATATTTCCTTCCACTTCTGTCAAATAGCAATCCAATTCCATTATTTCTTATTTAGAGATATGAATGCTTAAAAGGAAAATAAATGATATAAAAGAAAAAGATATTTGAAAGGAATTTCACGTAAAAAACATTACGTAGAAAAAAAGTAGCACATGTTTTACCTTAGACAAATATGAATAAATGATTCTTTAAAAGAATACTGACATTTTCTTATCTATTTGTGAGAGTTTGGACATACTAAGGAAATTATGAACTACCTCATGTTATGCTTTCAATAGCTCTAAAGGTTAGGTCAAATATCATCTTTTACAGATAAGAAAAGTATTAGGAGAGATTAGTGACTAGCTCAAGGCTATAAAGCTAAGTAAGGAGCAACAGTGAGATATGAACCCAGGGCTGTCTGATTCTAACATTTTTGAATTCCCTAATAGCATAAGTAACATTATGTGCACTTTTCCAAAGAACAGGTTGGTAATTTTCATCAGATTCTTAATGATATAAGTCATATGAAAGATACCGTAGCCCTGGTTTTCCTTAGGATTACAGGGTAAATATAGTGCAAATGGAGATGAGTTAGGCTGGCTCAATCTCCCTGGGCTCAAGATGCCTCCAGCATCGTGGAGTAAATAAAATGAGCTTGGAAGCTCCCCTCTTAGGTGGGGGTTTTGTACCTGCCCAATATGCCCTGGTATGGACAATAACTGTTTTGATAGGCTCAGTGTTCAACCTAATGGTTTAGATGTTGGTTCTGATTAGTCAATGCCTTTGCCATGTTCATTGAGAAATATTTTGAAAATTGAATATTTTCCAAAATGTTAAACAATGTAAACATCATTCCATATTACAAAGATCATTTGCAATCAGTTCCACACTACAATCTCCTATTAGTATGCATATTAATTTTTCTTCATCGGTGGCTCATCCAAGAATCTTATAGCTCTCTTGAGGGATCACTTGTTACTACAACATTCATTTGAAAGGCCAGAAAGTGAGGACAAATTCTATATCTATCCCAAGTGATACTACTCAGAAGAATGTGCATACTACTCAATATTCAACATCATTTCTTTGAACACTGAGAATACATCTTAAATGAAAAGATGAAGTTAACTATTTCAACAAAATGTACCCTAATCCCTAAAGAAGACTGTAAAATTATATAAGATAAAAGGAAATAAACAATGTCACACAGTAAAATAATTTTGAGATACTTTTACATGTAGATCTCAGCCTGTCGAGAGTGGTGTTCCAACAATATTGCTCACCTCATTTCACCTGGAATCATCACCTTTAAACACCACCTCACTGCATAGCGAAAATTTTATTTATTTTTTTCTCCTCTATCTTTCATTGTTGTAGAAATCAATTAAGGTCACCTTAGCTAAGTGGTAGACAGAGAAAGGGAGAAAAATAGCAATATAAAGACAGAGTTCCTTTTAGATATAACTAGAATATGTGGCAAGGTGTTTTGTTCTAGTATCTTCTTGTTAAACGTTGAAAAACCTAAAATTGTCAAGCCATCCTTTTAAATATGACATCTTAGCTAGTAGCTAGCCATTTCTTATTCCTCCTTCATCATCATCATCATCGTTCATTCTTCATTCCTTCCTTCATTCATCCTTCCTTCCTTCATTCATTCCTTCATTCCTTCCTTCATTCTTTCCTCTTTCCCTCCTCCTCTCTCATCTTCCTCCCTTTCCTTTTCTTTCCTCCCCTACACCCATGTATAATCATCGTTTAATCCTTAAAACACCTCACAAGCTAAGTGTTGTCCTCATTTTTTGCAGAAGAAAAATGGAAGCCAATGGGTAAAATAACTTGGCCAAGACTGTATATTTAGTGAGTGGAAGAGCTGGGAATCAAATAGGTGGTCTACTTTTAAAATAAAATTCCTGCATAGCTATCATTGCAGAGGAATGTAAATTCTTTCTTTCTTTCTTTCTTTCTTTCTTTCTTTCTTTCTTTCTTTCTTTCTTTCTTTCTTTCTTTCTTTCTTTCTTTCTTTTTTTTGCACTAGCTTCCTAATGAGAATTGATTTTTTTTTTTTTTAATTTAAAGATGATAGTAGCTAGAAAAATGTAAGAGCAGATACTGAAAAAGAGTAAGGTCTGAGATTTCACAGAATACAATCTCAACAATTTCCCAGGGCCAAACCACTAATTGCTTGTATGTGCAGAGTTACTTGATAAAAGATCATTATCAGGTTGTTTACCTCTTTGTTAAATAAGGTAGTACTATAAGTTTCCTTATTCAGAAAGAAAATCAAGGCTTATCTCTGGGGTAAAAAATAATCCTAAGAGATGTGTTAAAATCTCTTTCCCTGAAAATTCTCAAAGTATTTATCCTCCAAAGATTGTGTAGATTTTTCTACACAAACAGGAATTTCAATATAGTTATATTCCAAAGACTTTTGTTATGAGCATTCTAAATTCTCTTGTAAATAGTTAAGTAATCTTATAGAAAAACAATAATAGTTCATATGCATTAAGTAACTCATTTTGGAAGTGCTTTCCATTCAATCTTCAAAATAACTCAATGATGTGGATACAACAATATGATTATTACAGTTTTACAAGTGAGTTAACGGAGGCTTATTGGTATAAAACGACTTACCCAATGTCACCAAGCAAAAGAATAAAGAAATAGAAACCTGACCCAGTTGACCTAATCTCCTAGCCCACTTTGTTCATCACTGTACTATATTGCTAGAATCTGTTTAAATTAAACATATAAAAATTAATCATTCTCTGAAAAGTTAATCATTTTATTTGTTTAAAATATTTATTTATTTTTTTACTTATTATAACAGTACTAAATCTCTTCTTTATCTTTGGACCAGTATAGAGTGTAGCATGGCGAAGATGGTTAATAATGTAATAAATATGTAAGGGACAAGAGAGGTACTATATTTAGTGAGATGGTCGCTTTGCAAGTTATGTGAATCTCTGATTAGTATGCTGTACAACTGAAATTGGTATATTATTGTACGCCAACTATAATTAAAAAAACTCATTGAATTATACAATATAAATATGAGCAACTAATTATCTATTATGTTTCAATAAAGTCAGGGAAAATATTTTGCTCTTACATTTCAGTATAACTTACTTTCTTTAACATGGTAAATTTTCAAAATGTTAACCACGTTGTTGATAGAAACTTATCAGTTTTATAAATTATTCCAAAGTCCAACTGTTGTTTCAAAATTCAAAGAAAAACTTTTACTATTTTATTTTGATTGATATTAATCACAATAGATGAATAAATACCACTTTGATTTTTTTTGTTGTAAGAATTATTGGAAATACTGGGAAAAAAGAAAGAAAACTTAAAAACTCAAAAAAACCAAAAATATGGAAATGGAATTACTAAAGAAATCTTTTACTTAATTCACAGAGAGAAACCCCTTGTGTACTGGTGTATAAAAATTTATGCAATCGAGCTTTCTTAGTTTAAGTTTCAACAAGTTATTAATTTTAAATGTTACAAATTGCTAAGAGCATTTCTTAATTTAGCATCGGACTATGTTGGCATTAGACTATTAATATAAATCTTTTGAGATTAATATAAAACTGTGGTTTCATGGAAATAAAATCAATGTGGAGTCCCTTTTCTTTCTACCTATTCACTACCAAAATAAACAGCCACAATAATAGTCAGTGAAATATGTATGTCTCTTGCATTTAGAATATATTTTTTTGACTGTCAGAATTTATCATGGTCAAATTTTCTCATTTCCGTGTGCTACAAACCACAATATAACAAATACCTTTTAATTAATGTGATTTAAAAAAATAAAACATCCTAAATAAAGACAGTTGAGTGATGTAGTCTCTGCTACTTCTCATTTTCCAAATATTCACTATTTTTAGTAACTAACTCATTTCGGCAACGAATCCCTCATACCCAATCAAAGGGCTAGTTCAGAACAATATGTATTATGTGAATGATATAGTCTGGTTGAATGATGGAGTTTAAAAAATATGTATCATTTATCATTGGAGAGGATTATGCTACTCATCTGTACCAAAAGATCCATTAAATAAAAAATATTGAAGATCAAGTGAAAAAGTTAGTTCTTATTTAAGTTAGGTTTTAAATGGTGTTATAAATTTCATTCGGTCTTTTATCCCAGAAACTAGAATCACATGATTTACCAGAGCTTTTCACTGTCTACCCTTCTTTGTGACAGTTGCCTAAGAGCAGTCTCAAACACTGTAGTCAAGGACATTTTTACTAATTAATCAAATAATAATAAAACATAAATAATTTCTATAGTATACACTATGCTAGCTCCATGAGTGATAAGAATATATAAAATTAATTTATTAAAGAGAAAGAGCTTATGTTTGCTTTCTTAGACCTTCTTGGATTCTCTGGTGACTGAATGTTCCAAATTTCACTCTCAATATTCTAGCCTCTTGCACAAAGCTTTCTCTTGCCTATGGGCGCCCTGGTCCTAATTTGGCTTCTCTGGGCTGGGTTGCCTAAGCCTATGTCCTTTTGCAGAAACCGAGTTACTTTCTTTCTGTACATCTTTTTTTTTTCTTTTCTTTTTTCCCCCGATTAAATTGACATATAATATCACGTAAATTTAAGGTTTACAATGTGTTGATTTGATACACTTATATACTGCAAAATGATTACCACCATAGCAGTAGCTGAACGTATATCATGTCATATAACTACCATTTCTTCCCTGTGCTGAGAACATTTAAGTTCTACTCAGCAACTTTCAAGTATATAATACAGTATTATTATCTATAATCACTACACTGTACATTAGATCTTTAGAACTTATTTATCTTTTAACTAGGAGTTTGTACTCTTTGACCAACATTCCCGCTTCCCCCTCATGCCCTCTTCACCCCTCCCACTCCCCATCCCTGGAAATAATCATTATAGTCTCTGTTTTTACAAGTTCGGCTTTTTTAGATTTCACATATAAGTGATTTCATATACTATTTGTCTTTTTTTGTCTGACTTATCTCACTTGGCATAACATCCTCAAGTTTCATTTATATTGTATACAGTAAGATAGTCTTTCTCGTGGTTGAATAATATCTGTCTCACATTTTCTTTATCCATTCCTTCATTGATAGACACTTAGGTTGTTTTCACATTTTGGCTATTGTGACTAATTCTGCAACAAACTTGAGAGTAAAGATATCGCTTTTGAGATTCTGTTTTCATTTCTTTTGGAT
The DNA here is from genome assembly GCF_000151845.1 of Pteropus vampyrus. Lineage (NCBI taxonomy): Eukaryota > Metazoa > Chordata > Mammalia > Chiroptera > Pteropodidae > Pteropus > Pteropus vampyrus. Next base: position 5,756,452 of record NW_011888803.1, on the reverse strand, counting down.
ATATACTCAAAAGTGGAATTGCTGGATCATATGATAATTCTCTTTTCAATTTTTTGAGGAACCTCCATATTGTTTTCTTTAGTGGCTATACAAATTTACATTCCCACCAACAGTGTACATGGGATCTGTTTTTTCCCACATGCCCATCAGCCCTTGTTTTTCTTGTCCTTTTGATAACAGCAATGCTAACTGGTATGAAGTAATAACTTATTACAGTGTATCTGTACAGTAACAGTATAGTCTTCTGTTAACTTCTTGGTTAAGTTTATTCTTAAGTATTTTATTCTTTTTGATGCTATAATAAATGGAATTGTTTTCTTAATTTTTCTTTCTGATAGTTTATTAGTATTAGAAATGTAATTCATTTATGTATGATGATTTTGTATCCTGCAATTTTTGATTTTGTTTGTTTAACAGTTTTTTGGAGTCTTTAGGCTCTTCTATATATAATCTTACGTTATCTGCAAATAGAGACAATTATTTTTCTTCTTTTACAATTTGAATACATATTTTTTTCTTACATAATTGCTTTGGCTAGAATTTCCAGTATAATATTGAATAAAAGTGGTGAGCGTGGGCATCCTTGTCTTGTTCCTGATCTTAGAGAAACAATTTTTCAGCTTTTAACATTGAATCTAATGTTAGCTGTGAGCTTGTCATGTATGGCCTTTATTATATTTAAGTATTTTCCTTCTATACCCAATTTATTGAGAGTTTTTATCTTAAGAGGATAAAGCATATTATCAAATGCTTTTTCAGCATCTATTGAGATGATTACATGATCTTTATCTTTCATTCTATAAAAATTGATGTGTCACATTTATTGATCTGTGTTTTGTTGAACTATCCCAAGTATATATTCCACTTGACCATGGTGTATTATCATTTAAAATTGCTGCTAAAAGTTCAGTTAGCTAATATTTGGTTGAGAATATTTGCATTTATATTTATCAGGAATATTGTCTTATAACATTTTTTTCTTCTATCTTTATCTGGCTTTGATAGCGAGATAATACTGGCCTTATAAAATAAGTTTCATAGTGCTTAATTCTCCTTTAAATGTTTGATAGAATTCACCAGAGAAGCCATCTGTTCACAGACATTTCTTTTTGGGACATATCTGACTACTGATTCAATCTACTTATCATAATTGGTCTGATCAGATTTTCTATTTCTTCATGATTAAGTTTTGGTAGATTGTACGTTTCTAGGAGTATATCCATTTTTTCTAGGTTGTCCAATTTGTTGACTTGTAACTGCTCATATTAGTCTCTTAAAATCCTTTGTATTTCTGTGGTATCAGTTGTAATGTCTCTTCTTCACTCCTAATTTTATTTATTTGTGTCCTCTCTTTTTTTTTCTTGGTAAGTCTAGGTAAAGATTTGTCTATTTTTTTTAATATTTAAAAATAAAACAGCTTTTAGTTTTATTGATCTTTTCTACTGTCTTTTTAGTCTCTATTTCATTTTATTTATGCTCTGATCTTTGTTATATTCTTTTTTTACAAACTTCAGTCTTAATTTGTTCTGTTTTTTTCTAGTTCTTTGAGATATAGTTAGGTTATTTATTTGATATCTTTTTTGTTTTTCAATATATGAATTTATTCCTATAAACTTTCCTTTTGAATAGCTTTTGCTGCATCCTATAAATTATGGTATATGTGTTTTTATTTTTATTTTTTCTCAAAATTAAACATTTTTTAAAATTTCTTCTTTGACCCATTGATTTTTCAGGAGCACGTTATTTTATCTCCACATATTTGTGAATTTTCCAGTTTTATTCTTGTAATTGACTTCTGGTTTCATATCATTATAGTTAGAAAAGATTCTTAATATGATTCCAATATTCTTAAATTTATTAAGACTTATCTGTGGTTTAAGGTATGATCTATCTTGGAGAATGTTCCATGTGTGCTTGAGAAGAATATGTATTCTCTGCTTTGAATAGAATATTCTGTAAACATCTGATAGGTTCATCTGATGTAACATATAGTTTAAGTTTCATGTACCTTTATCGACTTTCTGTCTAGATAATCTATCCATTGTTAAAAGTGGGGTATTAAAATCTCCTATCATGATTGTGTTGCTACGTCTTCCTTCTGATCTATAACATTTGCTTTATATATTTTGATGTTTCATGTTGGTTGCATAAATATTAACTAATGGCATATCATCTTGATGAATTTACCTGTTTATAGTCTAGATTAGAAAGTTTTTTAAAATAATGTATAAATCTAAGTATGAACTTTTTTCCTCTCTCAAAACACTAAATGCCTTTTATACATTGATCAAATAAGAATATGGATGTCATTTATTGACAACCTTTTGTATGCCAGGCACCATCATATTCAGTTTCATGCTATCCTCACAATGATCTTTTTTTTTAATTATCTTAAATTGTAGTTATTGTTATTATATTTCAGCTAAGCAATTTGTCTGAAGTCTTTCAACTAGTACATGGCAGGAACAAGGTTTGCACCAATATTTAATTTGTCTAAAATTAATTTGCTTTCCTCCGTAAACACATCTACAATCTTTGATAAAACATTACCATTACTTTGAAAATTCTCTAATTTTAGAATTGCCATTGATGAGAAATCACTTTATCTGGTGAATTCTCATTAATGGGCTTAGGAAAGATAGAATGCCTGAGGAAAGCATCATGCCTGAACTTCTCTCTCTTGTCTAAAGAGTGGGCCAAAATCTTTGGCCCTGGGTTTAGAGACATGCTATTGATAGTTTTATTTGGCTTAAAATCTAATTGAAAAATGTCCTACAGCCTTGGAAGAAATTAGACCTGTCAGTTTATCTCAGTGAGAAAAATCCTTCAAAGTATGTAACAGAAATAATATTCCAGAATTTCTTTGTTGACATAGTTAGCATGATAAACATACACTAGTCAAATAATATGCAAGGCAAAATATCATCATACATCACCTTTTGAACAATAGGTTAATTTAACGTAAATTCCGACTTGAAAGATTAATTCCACAGAGAATTAAGTTTATATTTACTTAATTCCACAGAGAATTAAGTTTATATTTACTTATATTTTGATATATTGTTTTAATAACAAGACATGATGTTGTAATTTCAGTTCCAAAATCTGGTGGAGTAAGGACATATAGAAAATTAATTCTGCTTTCAGAGGGAGGAAACACACAACAAAGATAAAATTTCTTCCTAGTATATAGAGTTATATAATATCTTCGATTTTTCAATAATATAGTGGGTTTTATTTGCATCAAGGGTGTTTCTTGCTTGCGTGTGTGTGCATGTGTGTGTGTGTTTAAATCTTATTATGTGAAATTTAAACTTCCTGAGAGTATTCAGTTTAATCTGTATCTTTTAAGTCCCATTTAGAATAATAAACATTTGCTGAGAATTTACAAAATTATTAGCCAATAGCATTATTTAGATGCATATGTTTAAAACACTATTATCTAGGAGTAAAATCTTTAATGTAAAATTATGTGAAAGCTACTCGATTAAACAAATAACTAAGTATGGTCATAGTTTTGTCAAGAAGCCACAAAGAATTCAAGAGTTTGGGTCAGAAACCTAAACTTCTCAAATTCATCCAATACTGTAATCAACTATATGCTTAGTGTAAGGAGTATGCAGTAGTTAAGGTCAGAGCACAACAATTGTAACTGTAATTTTTCACTTTTCTGAAAATTGACAAATTGTAATACTATCTAACCTGAGTTAATGATTATTAATCATATTTCAAAATTATTGTTAGAAGCACTCATTTTCAAGACTAAAATTCTACCATTTAAATCTTTTTTTTTCATTTCCATGGAATTTGGCATAGTATATTTATTAAATCAATATAGAAAATTTATTTTAATATCTATAGACACTTAGATATACTCAAACCAAATTGAATGAGAAAGGAAATTATGAGCATATTTCATAGTATACATTTGCAAACTGTGAAATATGCATGAATCACTTTCCTGGAAAAGATCCACAATTGAAATTATACTCCAGGAATTTTCTGGGTGAATTAAACAGCTTGATGAGTGATAGTCGAAAGCCATTTTGTTGATGAAACAAATCTTTGTTTTGAGGCAATAAGTAGTTATGTTGCAGCATATTCTACACTATTTAAGGAAATGGTCACCAAACCTTTTTATGAATGCTTAATTAAATTTATCTGGTTAATAATGGTTCTTTGAAAAACCTAAAGCTGAAAATTAAGAGAAGCCATGCACCTGAGCATCTGATTGACACCACTTTTATTTAATATAATAATACCTATTGAGTTCAATTGAGAAATTCATAATGGCTTTTATTTACATTTAATTAGCACCTCTCTGGATTAATTCCTCATTTTATAAACCTAATACAACCTTAATACTGGAAGATGTGAATCGAATATGATAACAACATGTACCTGGTTGTTTTAATTAATCTGTCTAAACTGAACATACCACTTCACATTCATAAAGATCAAGCTTTATGCTACCCTTAGACTTCTCATCACGTTAATTGGATGCTCTGCTAGAAAATGATCTTTATATTATTCTGACTCCATGACTAGCAGTGCAATCCCAGTTGGTTATAATGAGCACGGAGAGTCAACATATAATCTTTATTTCAGATATTTATTTATTTAGGTTAGAGGAAAATAGAAATATTAATATTGGTTAATACTAAGTGGTAAAAGAATAAATGAGTAAAAATAATTTTCTGTATTTTCCAGATTTTTCTATAATGAACATTTATTATTTTTGTTAAAAGTAAAATTATATGCATAAAATAAATATATATTTATGTATAAATAGAATTGAAATAAAATTTTGTGTAAAAAATAAAATCACATGTGATATATGTGTATATACATATTTACATGTATGTATGAGTGTGTGTATGTATATATTTTAAATCTGTCTTGGAAGTCCAAGGAAAAACATTCATCATACATATTTTCTGCTCATATTCTACTTGATTTCAACATTAATAAAGGTGAAGTTGAAAGCAAGTTAAGAAATACGAGACCATGTGACCTTAATGATTGTGATAAAGGATAAGAATAATGAATGAATAAATGAATGAATGCTGTCTTATGATTCTTCCTTTTGGTAAAATCTCTGGGAGCCACAAATGCAGAGTGGCAGTAGCTTCTCAAAATGTCTTTTTTGACTAAAGTGTTTGTTCATTTAAATGTTCTCATTGGATTGGACTCAAGACAACATATTTACCGTCAGTATTAATATTAGAGTCGGTAGCCACTAATTAAATAAATAAATGATTATTGGTTATATCAGAAGCATATTCCACTGATTTTCGATTATCCATTAGCCATATTCAGATTAAGAAGAGAAGCAATTTAGTTAGGAAGACAAAGAATTTAAAATATAAATTTTAAATGTAAATGTATACTGACAAATAGAAATAGGAATGTTATATAGTTTAGAAATTCTATAAAATAGAGTTTATAATATCGTATTCTAGTTGATTCTGTAAATTGAGACTGATATCAAATGCAACTAGAATTAGTGCCAAAAGAGCCGAACCTGTAACATAAACAGTTTCTTCTGATAATATTCTTTCCGCTCTAAAGACTTAAAGAGTAATGTTGTCATATTACAGGGATAATTGTTGACCTGTCACATTTGATATCGGGATTTAAAAAATTTCAGTGTTCTTGCTAGCAAAAGCAGAGAGTTACATTTAAATTTTAAAGTTTATATTTTTAGTGAAGTTTTTACTTTGTGTGAGAATATTATTTTTTTTAATATTATCATCTTGTTTTCCTGATTGCTCTAATGATTCCTTTTAGCATCCTTTTCTCCAATCTTTAACTGTTGTCTTTAATTATACACTATCACTAAAATAAACTTCTATACTTTGAGGCCACAGACAGGAGGTCAGGAACAAATTATTCTCTAGAGAAATAGGGAGGAAAGCAATAATTATAAGACCAACTATGAAAAAAATAATAAATCTTCATAAAATGTTGATTAACCAACATTCCTTCCACTCCAACATTTGATAACAATATTTGTCTTACTTCATCGAGTATAAATAAAGGCTGTACACTCACATTAAATGAATGTTCTGAGTCCAGTGGGATTACATGGGAGACAGTAGTGTTATAACTGAGCTGGGAAGCAGGAGAGTTGGATTATAGTTCTGGTTTTATCTCCGCTTTGGGTAAAGCATAACTTTTTGAACCATCACTTTTTTTCATTTGTTAAGACTTAATTGTCCTGGATGATTTGGGAATACCTTTGAATTCTTTCATATAAAACTTTGACAGGTTATGAATGAGTAATCCCACTTAAAAGTATACTTAAATAAAACTTTAACAGCTTAAAGAGTATATAATGTTATCTGTTGACTCATTTCTCATCAGTCCGTATTTTGTTATTAATTATTAGCTGATACTGATAATGTCTTCTTTTCAACTGAGTGCAATATCTATATGTTTATAACCTACTCCATGCACATATTGCACAAATAACAAAGGAGAATCTGTAAAGATATTTTAGAAATAAACCTCATTTGATGAGTTGTCATATTTGAAAAGAAAGATAAAACATAGAGCACTGAGCATTAGCCTAACGACATGCTTATCACACCTCCCTTCATGCCAAAAAGTCAGAGCTAACAAGCAATCTGTGTGTTGTTTAATATTACAAACTTATTTCTTTCCAGCTAAAATTCTCTTTGTGATATTACCAATACTATATTAGTCTGGAATTTTTAAAATTCCCCAAGGAAGATGGAAATTGTGTACAATATCCAGTGGTGTTAACCCTTTATTGTCAGAACCATTTTAAATGCCATATTGGACATGAGAGAGGGTTAGTACAGCATTGCAGTTAAGAATAAGAATTTGGCTGTGAGAATTAATATAAATTTGACCATGGACTTTAACCTTTCTCATTTTTTTTGTTATATCATCTACAAAGCAGGGAAAATAGTATACTACTTCATAGAGTTGCTGTGTTTATTAAGTGAGATTAAGTAAAAATATATTTGTAAAATTCTTATCATCATGATGGCTCTTATAATCTTTTACGTAAATGAGATTAACCAAGACAAGTATTGCAGTATTTGAGAATCCAATGGAATTTTCCCAGGTGTTTATTGTTTGTTTGCTAGGAAAGCTTTATTGAGATATAATTGAAATAACCTTAGAATTCATCTGTTTACATATATCACTTTTTAATATATCCATAGACTTTTGCAACTGTAACCTCTACGTAATTGTAAAACATTTTTGTCATCTCCCCAAAAAAACACCATACCTTAATCTATTTTCTGTCTCTATGCACACATCTATGCCGGACATTTGAAATGAAGATAATATAATATATTTTTTGTGACTGGCTTATTTCTTAGCATATTTTCAAGTTTCATCAATGTTGTAGCATGTGTCAGTACTTTTTATTGGTGAATAATATTCCATTGTACGAATATATCACAATTTGTTTATTCACTAGTAGAACATTTGAGGTTTCTACCTTTTAACAATTATGAATAATGCTGCTAAGAATATTGATTTTGTGTGTCTACATGCTTTCATTTTTCTTGGGTATACAAATCTGAGTGGAAATGCTGAGGATTATATGGTAGTTCTGTTCAATATTCTGAGGAACTGCTAATATGTTTTCTAATGTTGCTGTACAATTTTACAATCCTACTAGCAATATATTAATGTTATAATTTCTCCACTTTCTAGCTATCACTTGTTTTATTCTGTGGTTGTATCTCATTGTAGTTTTAATTTACATTTTCTTAATGACTAATGATATCGAGCATCTTTTCATGTGCTTGTTGGCCATTTACATATTTTCTTTGAGTATCTGTTCAAAGTTTTTCCCTTTTTTAATATTGGTTTACCAACTTTACTGTTGAGTACTGAATTATTTATATATTCTGAATATTAATCCCTTATCAGAATCATGATCTAAAAGTATTTTCTCCCACTTTATGAATTATCTTTGTATTCTCTTGACTGTGTTCTTTGAAACATGTTATTGAATTTGATGAAGTTTAATTTATTTTTCTTTTATTGTTTGTGCTTTTGACATTGTATCTAGAAATCATTGCTTAACCTAATGTCAAAAAAGTTTATTCCTAAATTTAACCTATGAATTTATAGTTTTAGCTGTCACATCAAGGTCTATGATGTATTTTGAGTTAATTTTTATCATGGTATCAGGAAGACATCTGTCTTCATTCTTGTTCTTTCACCATTGGATTGTTGACACCATTGTCAAAATCAATTGAGTGTAAATGTAAGTATCTAATTCAGAGTTCTCAATTCTCTTCCATAGTCTATATGCCTATCCTCAAGCTAGTAACGTACTGTTTCGAATACAGTAGTTTTGTAGTAAGTTTTGAAATTGAGAAATGTGAGTTCTGCTACTTTGTTCTTCTTTTTTAATATTGGTTTGGTTATTTGGAGTACCTTCTATTTTCATAAAAATTGTAAGATTAGTTTATCAATTTCTGAGAAATCCACCAGAGATTTCGATAGGAATACATTCGAATCAGTAGAACAATTTGGGGAATCTTGCCATCTTAACAATTTAAGTCTTTTGATTCATAAACATGAAAAATATCTCCATTTATTTAGGTCTTCAGTTCCTGTCAACAAAATTTTGTAGTTTTCAGAATGCAAATTTTGTTTTTTTTTAAATTTATTCCTGAATTTTCAAATTACTTTTGATACTATTATAAAAGAAACTGTTTTCTTAAATTTTTTTACAGATTTTTTGCGGTTAGTGTGTAGAAGGACAATTGATTTTGTACATTGATCTTACATTGTCCTGGCAACCTTGGTTATTAGTTTTAGTAGCTTTTTTTTTTTTTTTTTTGGTAATATCTGTAGGATTTTCTATGTATAAGCTTGTGTCATCTGTGAATAGAGATAGTTATACTTCTGTCTTTTCAATCTGTATGCAGATTATTTCTTCCTCTCTTGATGAATTGGCCTGGCTAGTACTTTCAGTACAATGTGGAATAGAAGTAGCAAGAACATCCATTCTTATATCATTCCTGATCTTAGGGAGAAAGCAGTGATCTTTCACCTCTAGGTATAATATTTACTGTGTGGATTTTGAAGATGTCTTTTATCATGTTGAGAAATTTCCTGTCTATCTTTTTATTCCTAGTTTTTGAAGTGTTTTTATCATGAAAGTTATTAGGCCTTTTTTCAAGTAGTTATTCTGTACATATTGGTATAGTTTTATGGCTTTTATTCTTTATTAATATGGCATAACACAATAATTGATTTTGAGGTGTTAAAATAATTTTGCATTACTGTGAAAAATCACCATTGCTTGTTTTGTATCTTTTACTCTTACTGGATTCACTTTGGTAGTATTTTCTTGAATTTTTTTCTTTGCTTGTGTTCATTTGAAATATTGGTCTGTAGTTTTCTTTTCCTATAATTTCTTTGTCTGGTTTTTGTCAGGCTAATACTGGTCTCATAGGATGAATTAGAAGTGCATCTCCTATTCTCTTTTTTGGAAGTGTTTGTGAAGAATTGATATTAATTTTTAAATGTTTGTTAGAATTCACCAGTGACAAATCTGAGCATGAACTTTTTTATTAAAAGGAAAGTATTAAAATAATTAATTCAATTTCTTCATTATATGTAGGTTTATTAAGATTTTCTGTTTTTAAATCAGTTTTGATTGTATTGTCTTTCTAGGAATATTTTTTATTTCATTTAAATATCTTTTTTTGGTATACATTTTAAAATACTATTTCATTATAATCCTTTTAATTTCTATAATGTTGATGGTGAGGTCTCATCCTTTCACTCTTGATTGCAGTAAATTGAATCTCCTCTCTTTTCATCCTGGTTATTCTTCCTAAAGTTTTGTCAGTTTTTTTTGCAAACATGTTTTTGTTTTATTAATTTTTTCTTTTGTATTTCTATTCTCTATTTCATTAATTCCTAATTTGACCTTTATTTGTTTCTTCATCCTGCTTACTTTAGGTTTACTTTGATCTTTTTCAAATTTCATAAGGCAGATGATTAGGTGTATTTTTTCTTAATAAAGTTGTTTCTAGCTATATATTGTAACTCTAATCCATGATTTAGCTGTATCCCATAAGTATCAATATGTTGTTCCTTCATTTTTATTTATCTCAAAATGGTTTCTAATGTCTCTTGTAATTCACCTTTGATCCATTGGTTATTTATAAGTATTTTGTTTAAATTCACTTATTTGTAAATTTCCTGTTTTCTCTTATTTTTTTGTAATTTCATTCTCTCATGGTCAGAGAATATACTTCATATAATTTCAATTCATTTAAATTTACTGAAGTTGATTTATGACTTAGCATATGGTCTATCCTAGATAATCTTCCATATCTGCTTGAGGTAAAGGCATATACAGCTGTTTTTGAGTAGGTGTTCTTGAGATAGCTGTTATGTCTAGTTGGTTTAGTGCTAGTCAGGTCTTATGTGTCTTTATTTACCTTTTGCCTCCTTGTTCTACTCTTTATTAAAAGTGGAGTATTGAAGTCTTCAACTATTATATTTGAATTATCTATTTCTCTTTTCAGTCTGTCTATTATTGTTTCATGTATTTTAAGGCTCTGTTCATTGAAGTCTATTTCTTCTGCAGTGTATAGCCTATAAAGTTGCTCCTCAGAGGGTTCAGGCTTGGGCATGCACAGCCACCTTTACCCCCTCCCAAGCCCCAAAGATGACAGTGGTTTTATCTGAGCTCTTCAACTATATCTTCCCCTGACCTCCCTTATCTCCCTGTAAATTTCTGGCTGTTCTCTTTATATCGGTATCACATCCAGATGTTAGCCCTCACTAACTGCTAGCTGATTTCTTTCTGATTTACAACAGTACCTTGGAGCATAAATTATCCCACAGTCTGATCAAATTAATGTCTGACCCATTGTGGGAGGAGTCTTTAATTCTAGTCTTTGAGGCTTGTTTTGACCTAAGGAGGGTTTTCTACTTGGCTAAAATCTTCACTGTTTTGACAATGCCTTTAGGGTCATCTTCCAACACTTTTTCCTAAATAAAGTCAGACCCCTTAGTGTACCCCATGTTCCTGGCTTTGCCTGCCCTGAAAAAAGTCTCCCACCATATTCAGCTAGATGGTGGAAGGAAGTTGGCATGACTTGATTTTTGTAGACTGTCGTTGATTTATCAAGATTTAGTAGATTTTCTTATATAAATATATCTTTACTTTATTTAGAAACTTTCCAGAGACTTTATTTTTTGTGTGTTTTAAATTTTTACCTGATATAGTTGTTTTTCTAGGGAGACAGTTTACAGAGCTCCTCAAGCAACCATTCTGGAGTGCTTCTCTTCCCCAAAATGTTTTTAATGGGTTCACCCTTGTTGTTTGTATTGCTCAGGACAATTATATGGAAAGGGCTCTTTGTGGTATAATTTTTGTCTTCCACAAACATTTTCAGGCTTCATCAGACTGTGAGACTGCTCATGTCAGCAGTCCAATGACCTCAAACCTCAGATAACCCCTGGAGCTGTGAATATAGATGAGGATGTACCTTGGGAATCTGCTTGTTCAGGACTTCCACAGCAGATGGATCTTACTTTATGTCCTGATTCATATTTTGTGGGAGGAGAAAGGGTAAGAATAGTATTTTACTTAGATTTTTGTTTGGTTCATGACCTAAACAGATGATATAGACTCAGGGGAGCCATGAAAAAGCTTCATACAAATATATACTGCTCATTGGTCATCTTCAATACAGTGAGTGTGGACTTATAGTCTTGAAGCCTAGAAAGCTATTTAATGAGATACAGCTCAATGCCTTATATGCTTATCAATTGTTTTAGTGCTTCTAGCTGAATTATTATCCTTATATGTTCTTCTCTGTATTTTCATAGCTGAAAACTCACAAATTATAGTTCCCATAACAACTAGCTTTTGTTTAGGTTATGCCAATGAGGCTCACTGGTAGGACTTGGAAGAAAAGAGAAAGAGAGAAGTGACATCCTTCATCTATCCTGTTTTCCCTGGCATGAGCAGCAGCAGTGGAGCAGGTTCAAAAGGAATGACTGTAGATGCAGCAGCAGAGGCCTTGGAGGGCAGCTGCTACCCAGTTTTTTATCTCTAAGGACAAGAGCTTCACAGAGATCTCAGATGCTGACAATTTTGTTTTCCTTTTGCTTTTCCAGATCTCATTTCCACAGTCACTAAACTTCATGTAAACTTAACATCCTCCTCTTTTATTTCTCTAGCCCTTCCAACATCCTCATAACCAATTCTGAATTAAATTCTTTCTTTCTGAAATAATAAAAGGGGTTCCTCCGTTCTGACTAGTCTTTATCTCATACACAGTATTTATCTAAATCTTTCCCTCTGGAATAGGAAGATGAGAGGAAAAAATGAAGTCAAGTTCTTGCAAAAGAGTTAAGAGTACTATGGTTCATTGATAATAACTGACATGAAAATAGCATCCATTGGGAATCCATACAACCCACAACAAAATATAAAATTGTTTTTAGAAAAAAAAATAAGAAAGATCGAAAATTATAAAGATTTTAGGATAAAATCTAAGAAGACTATCTTTGCAATCTGCTAGTAGGCAAAGATTTTGTAAATAGTACACAGAAAGAAATAATCATAAAAATAAAATAAATAAAATAAAATAGACTTTATTAAAATTGAAAATTCCTCCTCATAAAAACACACTAAGAAAATGAATAAACGAGCCACAGGCTGAGAGAAAATATTTGTAAATTGTGCATATCTGACAAAGAACTTATCTTTGGAATATACAAAGAACTCTTTCCATAATAATAAAACAACACAATTAGAGGGAGAAAAAAGACAAAAGACTAAAATAGAAACTTTGAAAGAAAGTTATACAACTGGTCAATAAGCACATGAAAAGTCCTCAACATAATCAGTTACCACAGAAATGCAAATTAAAATCACAACAAAATACCGCTAAAAGCCTACAAGAATGGCTGAAATTAAAAGACTGACAACCTCAAGTGCTAAAACGAATGTATAACAATCAGAACACTTATACAAAGTTATTAGAAAGCTAAAACATTTTAGTAGTTTCTTATAAAGATGTATGGACACCTACTCTATGATCCAACTATTCCATGTCTAAGTATTTACCTAAAAGAAAGGAAAACATATCTTCTACAAGCATTGAATGTTCATGTAAGCTTTATTCTTAATGGTTCCAAATTAGAAATAATTCAAATCCTAACATCAGGAGAATGGAAAACAATTTGTGATATACATATAGTGGAATGTTATTTAGCAATAAAAATTAATGAACCACTGCTATAAGCCAACACCAGGAATGAATTTTACAATATTATGCTGCAAGAAGCAAGCCAGACACAGAAGAGTATTTACTATAGAATTGTATTTATTTAATTTCTAGAAAAAGCAAACTATATTGAAATAAATGAGCAAATTTTTGCTTTTGAGGCTTGAGGAGGATGAATGAGGAAGAAAAATGGAGGAACTTTCTGGTGTGATAGATACATCTTGATAGGAGTGTGGGTTATGTGGGTGAGTATGTTTGTCAAAAAACTTCTTAAAATTCACTTAAGGATTTGTGTATTTTACTTTACTTAAATTTCTCTGGTAATATAAATTTTTTAATTGACAGGCATAACAAAGACATACTTCAGAAATCTGCTTCTTTACTTTTATCTAAATCATTACTGTAAGATTAATCAAGAGCAAGAAATAAATGCAGAATATAGTCTCATTTAAAGTTATATAATTTTAAGCAAGAATAATTATTAGTATAATCTAGATTCTGTATTTGGCATAAAGGGTCAGATTATGTAAATTCATAACAATATATATAGCCCGGGCTCTGGAGAAAGTCCATGCTTATAAATATGAAAGCTTGACCTGTGAAATCATTATTCTAGAAAGAGACACAAGAAGACATCAATCTGAAAATTATTTGTATTACACTGAAGAGAAAGGATAGAAGTAGATAAAGTATATTTAACACAAAAGAAAACAGACTATAGACAGACAATAAGACAGGGAAAAGAAATAATCAAAATATAACTAACATGTCTTTGATTTGCCTTAGGTTATTATTTTTTTTCTCCTAGATTTACTCTCTCTAATATACCAAGCTTTAGTGCAATCCGTTAACATCTTTGGAAATTATTCATTTTGGTCCAAATCTACTGATATAAAATCTATTTCCTGTCAAGCTATTTTAGCTAGTTCAAACTGTTTGTGTACTTCCTTTTATATTATTTACTTAAAAAAAATAGAAATAAAAGAAAGGAAAATTACATAGATAAAATCTTGCCGGGTAGACTCTTGAAATGAATATGTAAGATTCAGGCTTTCTGACACATAGGAAACATTGCTATTTGAATACTGTTTTATATAATTTTGACTAAACCAATAAAACAATAAAAGCAGTTCTACACTAGTTATACTATGTCTAGTATAGCATGAGATTAAGAACATGAGGTTTGCAATAACCTAAAGCTGGTTTCAAATTTCAGTTCTGTGCCTTAACAGCTGTGTAACTTCAGACAAATTATTTAGCCTCTTTGAACTTCAATGTCTTCATCTGCAAAATTGAAATAATGCTTACCTCAGAGGATTAATTGGATTGAGAAAAATAAATAAAAGTATTCAATATCTGATCTTAATATTAAGCATCATTATTTTCCAAGATATGACTAACGAGGTGGCTCTACACAGTTCAGATGCCAGTTTTTATTATAACTAAAGTTTATTTGAATCAGAGTTTAGCAATTGCCAAGACATACTAGTTGAAAAAAAGCAAAACAGTATATGGAAAACTGTACATTAATTTTATCTAATTTATTATGAGCCTAGCTCTATTGCAGGACTTTCAAGCTTCAGAGTATTTCAATAATAGATTGATAAACTCCTAGTATTGGACAGACTGGTGGATTCTATTTAATTATCCATTTAGGCTCTTTTCTTCACTTTTCTCTTGTCTTGGGTAATGAATTTTTCTGATACTCATCTATTATTGTTGCTAAGGCTTTTAGTCTTAGACTTAAGATTCTTATGGCTGTCTGATTATTATTTATTAAATCATTTAACAAACACTTATTAATTTCTCATCTTACCCTAGCTGCCATGCTTAACGCTCATGATGTAAGCACTCAGTATGATAGACAAAGTCTCTCTCCTCAAAAACAAAGTAAGTTAAGAAACTTTAAATCACTAACTAGATACTAAGTTTTAAATTAAATTACTATTACTAACAAGGAGGACAAGTACTCAATTGTAAGATATTATTTTGGCAGGAGTGAAGGAGTTTAGGCTGATAAGAATTCCCTAAGAGAGTAACATTAAACTGATATCTGATAATATGTAGGTATTTGAAAGTGCTACATAAACAAAAGCCATAAGTAGAAGACTTTTGATACTTAAAATTACTTAAATAGAGCCTATCCAATTGGAGCTCAGAGAGAAAGATGGTAATGGCTCAAGGTCAGAATTATTAAGGTAGACTGGAGCTGGAAGATGGAATTTCTTTTAGGTCATGTTAGATATTCTTTATTTCTTTATAAAAGCTTGTTTTTCTTTGTAAGGAAAGATTTGCTGCTCATTTTGCAGTGCACTGCTGTTGTTGAACCCAATCAATCTGTGCATACCGTGAGCCTTTGAGATCTCTGGTGATGTGTACGCACTCTGCTCCAAAGTCTGAACTTTCTCCTTGGCAGCCTGTGCCCTGAACTATAACTCATGTTTCCCAGACCTCTAAGATCTCTCATCATGGGCCCTCCAGACACAAATGAGTGATACATTTGGATAATCGTTGACCCCAGGTCAGCATCTTTTGCCAGTCTATTTTCTTAACCAGGATCAGGATCTCACCAATGATCAACTCTTTCTTGTTTGACTGAGTGTAGGAGACTGTGATGTGGTTCGACCCTCAGGCTTGTCTCAGCACTCCCTTGAGTATTCATCCTCCATAGCAGCTATGCTACCCACATAGTTTCTTTGCACTAGACTTTAAGATATGCCCAACATTAATAAAGTCTCACTTTTTTTCCTTCTGATATCTCTTCAAGGTGAGTATTCTACGCTTTCACACACCAGTAAGAAATGTGAGCATTAAGGAGACTTACTCACTTACCCAAAGTTACATAGTGAGTGCTAAGTACTAAGATCTATACTCAAGTCTCTTTGGTTCAAGAGAAAAATTACAACAGCAACAACAAAATGGCAATGCTAATTATTTAGCCCTTTTGTATAGAAATAAAATAGCCCTAATTCAGGGCCAAGAACACCAAATAGAATAAAAAGTATCCCCAAAAACACTATTGCTCAAGACCTGAGACCTTTTTTCACTCCTATTTCCTGTTTATCTATTTTCTATCTGTTTATGAATTAATTCCTACCTCTGCTCATTTCAAAAATCTTACAACACTTTCAAAATTCTTTACCTCTGTTCTTTCTCCCACTCAGCACTACACATTGGTCCCAAACACATGATAATTTTTCAAAATAAACTACCAAGTCTTCAAATCAAAGTTTTAATTCTATGTTGGACAGAGCCTGCCTTTTGCACACATATTTCTCTGGTTCTTTTTCAAATTTCTTTCAGCAAGACTAGCAAAATTAAACGAGGTGGGGGGAAAAAAATAAACAAATAATTTTTTACTTTCAAGGTAGAAAAACTCATTTTATTGTGATTCTCTTCTTCTGATTACTGATGTAGACCCACCACAATGTAAAGGAAATGAACTACATGAAAGAGAAGGCACAAACAGTATGAAACAATCTAAGACAAAGTCAAAACAAGAAAGAAATTATTAGTATGTCTAAAATATGCATTAGCACAGGAAAACTCTACACTAAAGCTACAGACAGACCGTAGAAGCATCATAATGTTCAGCAAGTGTCCTTAAAACTGACTCAATTCTTTTTAAGTCAAACAATGTTTCAGAAAATTTTTCTACAAAAGACTACCAAGTGCTTGATCTTAGTTTTTACCTTTTTAGAAAACTGTAGCCTTGAACTAATCACTGTATAATATACATTGCTAAATACAAAATGCTTATGATAAAACAGAATTGTATAAAATATAGGAATAGTTATGTTATATAAAGTATTATGTTTCTAATGTTAACCAATCAAAAATATATGACAACTGGGACTAGACCTTAGAGAACAACATATGGATTTTAATTTCAGACTGTTAGATGGAGAATTGTTGAATGGATTGTGAAATATGTGTTGGTTTTCATGAGCTGCTATAGTTTATATTGTATGTCATTTGGGGCTTCTCATTATTCAAAATTGACTCTTTATCGAAGCTTTTTGTATGAATGACATCCTTTCTGGAGCACCTATTCTCCAACATTTATTAATGTGCCCTTTTGGCATTTAAAATAGCATCTAAATAGGTTTTCGTGTGTGGGAGGGATGGGTAGTCGAAACCAAAGAGAAACAAAAGTAAACACTGGACTCATTTTCATCATATTGCCAAAAAACACAACTATAGACAAGCATCCACTGTCAAGATAAGCAAGTAATGCATCTCGAATCCCATTCAGGGTGCTGAACATCCCGCCCTTAATATATTTGTAAACACATTGTCATAAAATCAAACTCCTTGCCTGATGCTGATGCTACATCACTTGGAAATTGTGCAGGGAACCTGATTCTAGAAAATGTAATTTTCCTGCTGCTTACCTTCTGAAATGCCCTATTTTTAATATCAACTGGATATGAACTAGAATGATTGTGACAACCTTATCTCTAATGCAACAAGAATTGTGGTTATTTTATAGTGTTTTCCTTATAGAAAAACATAGGAATACCATATGGAGAAACACATACTTCATAGGTCTTATGCTAATGATTTTGAGTAGACAATCAATATTCTGGCTATATTCAGAATGCAGAAATATTGACCAACATGCAAAATACTTTTATTTTCAGGGATATTTGAGTCAAAAAGAACCTAGTGTGTGCAAATTATTGTTATACAATTCAGTACATTTCATTTAAATAAAATTATTGACTGTCTTCCATATACAAAGTAGTATGCAATTTATAAGTTCCTAATACTCTTTGAGCATAATAATATGTATTGTTGAAGTACATTGTATGTACAGATGGAAATATTGTCATTTAAATAAAAAATAATGTGTCTAGTGTAGTGTTTCCATTTCCTCCTTTTAAAATTTTAATGTCCTATGTATTATATGCTCCATTTTAAACCACCAAAAAATTAAGATAACTTACCAAAATATAAGACAATCCATTTAAACCCATTTATTAGCATCCCCAATAAACAGACTCTTTCGAACTGTCAATGGCAATATTTGTCTCTCTAATATGTTTTTCTCAATATTTCCCCCCTGCTGTGTATTTAATCTAGAAATTACTTACTTCCAAGTTTACAATAATCTCAGGCATTTTGAAAATCACTCATTTAGCAAAATTAGCAGTGATTTCTTTAGTACATTCTTAAAAATTCTGTTTAAGAAAATTTGGTGAATATTTTAACAATAACAAATCATTAATAATGAGGATTATTAATAATTACATTCTTTATTCTCCCTTTCAATAGATCTTCAGCTTTTTTATAGGCAAAAATTTAAATATTGGATAGATGCCCATTTGCCTGTGTAAGAAATTGAAGGAACTCTTTTTACAGACAATTATACTCGCTTGTTCCTTCTGGATGAACTGGGATCTCATCTCACGTCTTTTTACTGACTGAGTGCTATTTCCAAACTGTTCCCACTCTGGTACTAATGCCTTAATGTCCCATGACGCTGCACAGTGCCTGGCATTTAATCACGCTTGTTAGAACCTGGCAGGATTGCTATCTCTCCTTTCCCAGTGCAAACAGTTTTAAATTTCTTTATACTCAAGAGTTAAAACTAGACATCCACCCTCCAAGACTGATATTGCACTCTACCAGCCTGTTGACTATTCCCTAGTCTGCTCCCCATTACCCAGAAAGTTAGCTAAAATCCCCTAATAAACAGTCATGAACATCTCAGAGGCCCTGGCATTCGAGGCTTCTCAGGATGCAAGGCCAGTTTTATAGTCTTACAGTCTTACCAAATTAGACTCCAAGGCTGTTCTTTACAAAATTAAAAAGAGATTGCTCCTCTGAGAAACAATTGGAGGTATCTAAAATGAAAGAAAGAAAAATAAGGGGAAAAGTGAGTAACAAGGACTAATGCTGAAACATAGGAATTCCTGGCATACTTAAATCTTTGACTACCCAAGAGTAGCAGTTGATTATCTAAAACCAAATCTTACTGTACTCAGACTGAACAGTATGAGAAGTAATTTCAGCTGTAAGTTACAAAATAACACAAGCTTTCTGTAGGTTTAATATATTTATTTTATTTATTGCTGTATTCCCTTCATCTAGAACACTATCAGACACATAGGAGTTGCTCAGTAAATATCAGTTATATAAATATTAAATAAACAAATGAATTTCAGTGGAATGCTGTGGGAGTCAGCATTCCTCAACATTTTCAGCACCAGGGACCGGTGATCCTATGAAAATCTTATGCCTGATGATCTGAGGTGGAGCTGAGGTGGTGATACTAGCTCTGGGAAGCGACTACAAATACAGATGAAGCTTTTCTTGCTTGCTTGCCGCTCACCTCCTGCTGTGCTACCAGGTTCCTAACAGTCCACAGACAGTATTGGTCTGTGGCCCCAGGGGTGGGGACCCCTGCTATGGGGCTATGTGCCTGGTACACCTCTTGTAGTAACTGTTGTTTTTCAATGTCACATGTTTGGAACAAGAGCAAATAAGTTAGTGGTAACTCAGCTCCCTGACCATAGCTGATTGGTTCAGGAGTAGATAAGTCATCAAAACTGGGCTCACTCTTTTCCTTCCCCGCCCCTCCCTGCCCACTACCACCCCAGTCAGAGTAAGTGGGACTGAAATTCCAATCTGACTGAATCCGGACCAGTGAGTCCCTCCTTGAAAAATATGGCCTTAAATAAAGAAAGTTACCAGGTTAATCTTTGGATGATTGATTCAAAGATGTAAAATTCAGGACCTGTTGACAGCCTTGTTTCCCACATTAACAAGATATGAAAAAGATTCTCGATGGCATTTCTACACTTGTTTAAATTGTCCTTAAAACCCAAATGCATTCATGTCTTCAGCTGTGACACTGGTGCATTTACAAAATAAAATATTTAATTTTCTTAAACTAACTCAAGGTTTGTCTTTACCTGTTGATTATACCTAAAAGAATTCTAAGTTTGTTCTTCCTCCCTCCCTCCCTTTTTTATTTCCTTTCTTCCTCTATTTAAAATTAGCCATTGATCTACCTATTTTCTTTCTAAATTGAATATTCCTTAAAGGAGAAGTATTATTTTACCATGAATAACTAATAATAAATCATCAGTTCCCCCAAAGATTGGTGTCTCTGTTATGGGCATGTAGCGAACAGTCATAGATTGAGGAGAAGTTTTAATCCCTTAAATATGATTGCTCAGGGGCTTAATAGGGAAGATTAACATTATTTACAGAACTTTCTTTTTTAATAAGTTGTTTTCTTCCTGTTAAGTCTAAATACTATATGTTTCTTGAGAGCATGATTGGCATAGCAATTATACTTAAGTGCCAACTACTGAAGCAAGAGAGCGCTCTATGCTTAGTCTGAAACTGACAGGTTGCTTGTAGGTCAAAACATCTGAAAAATCTGTAAGTTCAAAACACACTCTGGAATTGTAGCACTGCCCCTCTTTTCTGAACTCCAACCCTGGAAGTTGTTTAATCTTAATAAAAATTATCTTTGCTATTGAGAATCTCAGCCTTTAAAATGATATTGTGAAGACCTTCGAAAAGAAATAGAAGTTTACTTACATGTGTGTGATATTTAAAAAAAAAAACAAAACAAAAACTTGAACTAAATAGAGACCCAGTTAAAAGATGTTATCATTATAACATATTTATTAATAATAATTAATAATGGCCAATGCTGATAGTGTTTACTATGTGTCATTAGTAAAATTTTATATTATTGATTTATCTAATTATTTTACAACTATCTAAGGTAAATATCATTATAATCTCCATTTGATAGTTAAGAAAACTTCAAAGCAGAGAAGTTAAACAACTTGCCAGTTTCACTGATAATCTATTTGTCAATAATTTGTTGGGGTTCTAGTGAACTCAGATGCTAGGCTTCTACGCACCCATACTTGGTTGTAACAGAGTGAATGGACTGAATTAAACCTTCCAAATATCCTTCTAGAATCAACAATTCTTTCTTCAAGAATTTGATTTTCTTTGGTGTATCATAGAAAGAGTTCAGATTATAAAATAAAATGAAGAAGGATTCAGAGAGAAAAGCAATATAATATTCTAGCCATCAATAAGAAGGCAAGTTAAGGAAAATATCCTTTGTTTCTTCATTCGGTAAACAGTTTTTTCATTTATCCTGAGGGAAATGAGTGTGTCTTAATGCAACAAAGATAAATTTTGGAATCAAAAAGCCTAGATTCTAGTTCCTTGTTTTACCACTTTCTATCTGTGTAAGCTTGAGCATGGCACATCATATTTCCAACATTAGATGGCTCAACTTTACAATTCATGCTTTACAGCCCTTAAGGGATTGTTTTAAGAAACAAAAAGAACATCTATGTAACACACTTTATAAATTGTGAAACACAAAAGTGCGTTATAAATATAAGGCATTATTAAATTGAAGGTATAAGCTTTGAAATGTTAAATATCGCAATTGCCAATTAACCCCATCCAAACCCTCTCTGTAATGCTGTCTTTATGTACATTAGCATCATGTTATTTGCTTGAAAAGATCCCATTTAAATGTCAGATTTAAAATCTTTTATTACTCAAATAGGTATTCTAGTGGTCACAAAGTGTAAGTATATATAAGATTCAAGTTTAAATAAGTCTAAATCTGCTTACTGGTATTCTGAAGATTTTCTCTTATTTATTCATGAATAATATTAATAGAATTACATGTACTAAATGTTTTCACATTAGACTGAAAGATAATAGTATCATTGGGCAACTGGCTTTCCCATTTAATACATAACAATGGTGAAAGCAAAGTTGATGATAGATGTACAATATATATATATAGTCCTTAATAATTTTTTAATTCATATTACCAATCAGAAGCTTATACAGTGAGAAGAAGTCCTTCAGAAAATTATAAAGCTTTTCTTAATGTTGACAGTCATAAATAAATTTATAAATCTCTCATTTATGACTTCCTAAAAAATATTTTTAAACAGATTTAGTTATACCCAAAAGGTCAAAATATACTAGGGTTTTTAAAGTTATGCAAGTGCAGCTCTAGCGAGATCATCAGCTAGGCATTAAATACTTTCTCATTCACAGAGCTTGCACTTCAGCATGAAAGGTTAGGAAAATGAAATTGTAGCATTACACTTCAATTATATTTTGCAGTCTTATTATTTTGCCTTTGATAATGCTAGGAGGTACCATGGGAAGATGCCTATTTTTCAAAAATTAGACGTAAGAATTACCATAAACAAGACAGTAAAAAAAAAGAAACAACTTCAAAACACATTTCTTATCAGTGTTTCATTACGTAACTCTACAGGTATTCCCCGCTTTTCGAAAGTTCACATTATGCTATTTCACTTCTATCAAAGGCCTTTGTTAGTAGCTGTTCTCGCTAACAAAAGGAAATCCAAAGAAAAAATTCACTTTTATTAAAAATAACAAAAGCAAATATAGTTTTCGGCGTTTTTTTTTTTTTTTTTTTTTTTTTTTTTTTTTTTTTTGCAGCAAGCCATTTTAGAGGCAGCTCATACCAGGAGTTGCCAGAGTGGCCCCAGCAAATTCCTTCCTGGGAACTACACTTAGCATCTCAGCATCAAGCCACCAGAGCTTCGAACTGTATCTGTGAGCATCTGTGCTTTATCTCTATTCATTTTGTGCATCTGTTGGCAAGATGTGTCCTGGTATAGGAAAAGCCTAAGAGAGTTTGCAAAGGTGTGACGCTTAGCGTAAAACTGGGTATAATTAAGCGTATTTGATATGATTTGGTAAATTATTTCTTGGGTCTAGGAATGCTCAAGAAATTTTCCATGTAAATGAATGGTAATTGCTTCCTCACTTTGCACCAGAATGGCTTATGAAAAGATTCATAGATATGCTCTACTTTTCAACAGCAGTGAGGGGAGAAATGTATGTGTAAATACTGCCAGCAAATAAACTGGGGTGGAGAAAAAATGTTGAGACGGTGGACACTTGTAAAACCTCTTCTTAGTGTGGTGAACTTGGATCTTGAAAAGAGATAATGTCAACTAATTCAAGAAGGGCCTTTAAAATATTTTTAAAATACTTCAAAAATCTTTTAAGGCAACAAACTTTCTCCACAGAATATCCACTCTGCCAATGCCACCCACTCTGAATTTAGTCATTTTGTCCCTTACTTTAACTCCTATGACAGATGTTTGAAAAATTTAAGCATTTGACTTCAGAAAGTACATTGCATTCCCTTCAAATTCATGGATTCCATGGAAAATAAACACAATCACGTTTAGATGAGTTGAACTTTCTTCTTCTTTTTTAATATATATAATGTATATAATAAATTTGCTGTAGAAAAACTCCATTTTGTATTTAATTAGGCTTGGTCAATTTTCTTAAGCTGCTTTCTCAGTAAATAAATTTGGAAATTTCTACTGTAAGAATGTGTACTTACTTAGGTCCCATAGAAGATAAAAGTCAGTAGTACTATTTTGTCTACCACTTACTAACTGGGTGACTTTGCCCAAATTACTTAACTTCTATAGGCCTCAATTTCTCCACAGATAAAATTAGGATATTAATGGTACCTGTCTCATAGAATAATTGAAAAAATCGATCAGTTTATATAAGTAAAATTTATAGAACAGTCACTTAGAAAGTGTTCTATAAATTTAGCTATTGTTCCTGTTATCAGATTCATACCTGCATTGTGTATATGAGTTAATTGAAATCCAAAGATATACTAGATGTTACCCAAGGGCACTCAGCAGAATCAGGACGAGGCAAGCCTCTCACCTAGTCTTTTAACTTCATTCTTCCTCGAATCAATAACAATCAGTCTTCCATTGTGTTACAGTGTTCTCTGGGCACAATTCTGTAATGGTTTTTATACACTGGATTTTGATTATATGTTTCTATCTTGACCCATATCTCCCCTCACTCCAACTATACATAAGATTATTGATGTAGGAAAAATATTTTTTAGTTACACAATGCCCGGAAACATACTAGTAGCTCAATAAATATTGCTCGAGTAAGTGAATGAATGAATGTATAAATAAGATATTTTGTTGATTGAGAAAACCAACCTTGTAAGTATACTCCTGGTGAAATGATAAAGGCTTTTCCTGTCAGTTTTTTGTAGTTGTTCCTAATATAGTTCAAATCAATTCAGTAATGATAAAAAGACAATTTCAGTAATGTCACCCCTCTTTAATCAATGGTACAATTTCTGAATGAAGCATATCAACTTCGCTTAGTTTTCGCAATGATTGACCATCTGATTACAAGAATGTCTTGGCTTAAGTGGAAACTTCCTTTCAATTGTTGCTACAATAAAGAAATTTTTATCAACATCATATTGATTCTGCTGTATATTAAAGTCCTTAACCATCTACTGTAAGCACGTAACAAAAGTGATGCCCAATGACAGCTCAATTTGGCATAACTATTTAAAGTAGATTGAATAGTTATAAAGTAGATTTGGGCCTTGTAGTCTGAGCATAATAATGACAAGCTACTGATTATTTCTCAAGAGCAGAAAAACAAAATTAAATTATAGCATGGAAAACATAAAGAGAAAACACATGAGGAAGATGAAAAGATGAAAAATGAGAAAAGTGAGTAGTTTTTAACCTTCATGACTCAATTGATGTACATTTTTTATGCCTGTCCAGTTTTGTATATCTAAAAAAAAGAGAACAATTAGTCTAGTAAAGATGAAAGGTTGTTATCATGGGTCGCATGTTCATTAAATGACAAGTAGAGAAAATGCTATGGAAGAAAGTAATGGATATATTCCAAAAGAAGAAGAAATAAAGTTAACAGGCTAGAATAAATATGAAAGTGGGAAAACTAGGAAAATATATCAAATGAATTAGTGGGAATATATTTCTTATCATCTTTTTATGCATTGCATAAATAAGAAAGAAAGATGTTGGTAGAGGTCCTCTTTATGAGCACTTAACCCCTAGTGCCTAAATTGTTTTGTTTCTTGAATGTGGTTCCACCTGAAAGATTATTTAAGGCAGATAATTCCTTCTTTTTTTCCCTTTGTATAGACTAGAGACCTCACTTTCCCTACCAATTTGAAGTAGATAGAAAGTGATTATTGAATAAAAGAGAATACAAAAAATTTTACATTATTATTCAACAAATTTGTGTTAAGTATCTCCTCTATACAGGGCATCAGGGAAACAAAGAGGGTAGCAAGTGTCTTTCCATACATTGCTTATTTTGGCAGATTTAATGTGAAAACCAATAGGATAAATTATTCTTCCAAGGCAATTGAGCTTTATAAGATCAGTTTTATAAACCAAGGTTAAACATTTAGATCTGCATATTAATTTAGCCATGGATTAGAAAATAGGAATCCATGTTTTCTCAACATTTTAAAATTTCCTAGCTTTTCATTTTTTTTATTAAATGTTCCTTCTGATAGCTTTACTCTGTGTCCTTTCCTAAAGGAAAATATACCCTTTAAGTGAAGGATCTTGGAATATAGAAAGAAAAATTAAAAATCTAGCATTACAGGTAAGAAGAGTAAGCCATTATCATGACTAAGAAAAATAGATTTTTTTAGTTGCAAATTCCTAATAATCTCTCAAATGTCATGCTAATGACTCAGTGCTTATTCACCCATCAGACAAAACACCCCATACTGAGAAGCCTTCAAGGCTACATTAGATCCTCACTTGTCTGAAGGTCATTTGTAATTATTCACTCACCCACCTTACAGAGGCACTGGATGGAATGACTAATGTATCATTGCTAACTACTTTAAATGGTACATATTAAAAGCCAGATTCACATCTTGTATTTCTTTATGAAAAGTCATTGAAAAAGTAGGATAATGAGATAGTCTTTGGAGACTTTCAGCAAAAGAAACTGTCTGAGTGGATGAGAATTCATTTTTAAAACCAAGCTCACTAAGAAAGGACTGCAGCTGCTATAAAGCATTGGTCCCCAGTGGTATCTTAACAAATACTCTTGACATACATTACATAACATCACCATTGCCATCTGTGCACAACACTATTTTTTGGTGAGAAGTGAGTGTGATCGGATGCAACTCTTGAGACTATTATGATTTTATTTTAAATGGATGTGTTTTAGTACTTCAGCTTTTTGCACAAAACACTATTGTACTTTAAGACAGAGTGTTGCCTCTTTAAAAGGTGAAACACATCTTGAAGTTGTGATTTAAATGTATATTGTTTTCTTTTAGGAAATTCTATAGGAAATGCTATTTTTCTTTTAGGCAACTATAGGAAACTCTATTTTTCTGCATTAAGGACAAAGATTAGAGCTTAAATCCATTGGGATTCACACATTTTAAATTGCTCATGCTCATTCTTGTAAGTTAATAAGAAAGAATATTTATATAAATGAAGAAAAATATTCTCTGCTGTTTCTAAGGTGAAGACAAGTTATGAGCTCAAAGTTAATTAAACATGAAGCCAAGTTATTCTGGATTCTGGTGCCGTATGGCTCATAAAGAATGAGAATAAGAAAGAAGAAATCTAGTTCTAAAGTGTCGCTGTATCTTTGGGAGGGAAAAAGTCTACAGCTTTGAGTTCCCAGGCAAATACAGAATCTTTCTAAAGTGGTAGTATCTCACTCATCTTTTGATTTAACATTTGCCTAATCAGCTCTAAAAGCAAGTGATACATGATGGAAGGATACATGAAGGGGAAAATATAAAATGCATAGGGGGAAAGTAGAGTGCTAATAAGTGTACAAGTGTCTGATAGGTAGAATGTGCCTACTTCTTCCAAATATGTCCATAACCTAACTCCTGACACCTGTGAATATTTTAAATTTCATGTTAAAGGGACCCCGCAGATATAATTAAAATAGTGAGATTGTTTTGGATTAGCTGGGCCCTAATTAATTTATTCCTAATCACAGAAACCCTTAAAAGCAGAGAACTTTCTCTGGACGGAGGCCAAAAACATGCATCAGAAGACTATCTGAGAAAGCAGGGAAGGTTAAACGAGGTGTTATTGGAGCTGAGTCCAACTGGAAGAGGGCCTTGGAAGTGGAATTCTTGCTGTTGCCACATCCATGTAGACACTACCACATGTAATGAAGTACTCCCACGTGCAGTATGTTTGGTACCATTGTGATGCTCAAAGGCTCCTGAGCCAAGTGGATTAAAAAAAAAAAAAAAAAAAAAAAAGAAGAAGAAGAAAAAAAAAAAAAAACCCAGCAGATTCCAAAAGTGTGGCTGGGATTATTTTAATAGGTGTTTAAAAGTTAAAAATCAAATTTGCAGCTTGTTTTGACAATTGGGGATTTGAAGTTCTCTGACAGAATTCAGAAATGTAACTTGAAGTACCTAGAAAAGTTGTTCTTAATCCTCATTATTTTTCAGAATTAATCATGAATTTTAAAAGAAAAATAAGGTTGTCCTAGTCTTATCCCAAAAATAAAATCAGAATTTCCAATGGTGAGACTTGAACACACACACACACACACACACACACGTTTTTAACTCCTCAAGTGAATAAACGTTATATTTTTGTGAACTTGTCCAGGAATATTCCTTGTACAGCCATATTTTTGATGAAGGCGGCAGTAAATTCAAGTTTATATAATCTAACAAAAAACTGATCTCTACATACACTATGCTTGCCATGTAACGACCAGGGGAAGGCATGGTTATGAGCTTATTTCAGGATTCCTGTAATAACTCACCTGTACACATGGTTGACATAGGAACTAAAGTGGGCAGCTGTAAAATTTCTTCATAAAAAAATTCTGGTTTCACTTCAGCATGCAGAAAAACTATCAAAACTTCAAAGTTTCAACTTAGAAAAATTATTCTTATCAACTTGTCCTGGAAAGAAAAAATGTAAAGCACATACTACAATTACCCAAGATGTCTGTAGGCCCATATCAATATTGAATTCGTGGAAGGGAAAATCCTTTGGGAAAAGTGAAACTCAAAATATACACCTAGATAACTAAATGTAATGAACTATAGTGAATGATTGAATATAGGCTAAATATTTAAGAGCTTCTGATCTTAATGTTTTGGTAGTAATCTTCATAATTTTGGACATTTTATTTAGAGATAAATAAAAAGTAGTCAGGAGTATTACAGAGATCATTAAAGCTTATTGGTTCCCCCAGGAGAATATTGAACTGGAGAATACACCCATGCAATTTATCCAAAAGGAGAATTGGTTTAATCTAGAGAGAATATTCAATAAAGTATTATGTCCAAAAATTGCATGTATATATGTATGTTGCAAAGGTGGGGGCAAGTTGAGTATTCACTCTTTTTATAAAGTATGTCATTTTCTCCTTGTTCTTTCTCTCAATCAGTTTTGAAGAGTTGCTGTTTGTTTATGATATAAAGGTGGAATTGCCATTTGTTAAAGCAGAACTTCTAAGATATAATTATCTAGAAAATTTTAGTAGATTTCAAAATTTAGATTTCAAATATTATTACTCAGTTTAATTGTATTCACATCATTTATGTTATAAGCCTTCTTCCAAAATTTAATAAACACTTCATAAGATCAAAAAACTCACTAGTTTTCTAACAAACTTGTATGTGAGTAGTGAGACTGCCATAAATATACCCCTATTAATCACTTATAAAAATGTGTAAAGGATGTGGTTCCATAGTGTAGTGGTTAGCACATCTGCCTTAGACACAGAAGGTCCTGGGTTCACACCCCAGGGGAGCTATGTTTATCCATGTTCTATGACCATACCATCCTGAACAAGCCCAATGTCTGATCTCAAAAGCTAAGCAGGGTCAGGCCTGGTTAGTACTTGGATGGGAGGTTACCTAGGAAGACTGGGTATTGGAGGCATAAATAAAAAATAAAATAAAATAAATAAAAATGTGTAGAAACTTGTCATGAAAATTTATATGTCAGAAAAAAATGTTTTTGTGAAAAAGGAAAGAATAAAAATGGTGATGTGGGATTGTTTTTAATGACTGATTATCTTAACTAAAGATATTTGAAGCCAATTCCTGATAATGAAAAAGGAAGACATTTTGCTCTCTTAACAAAAGGAGGCAGGATCAAGGATAGATACAGAGGCTGTGTATGAAACATAATTAGTGTTATATAATTTTATATTAGAAAAATAAAAAAATAACTATTATCATAACATAAATAAAAAATGAAGATGGACAAAGTCCTGTGTGCTGGAGCATCTGTAATAAAAGTTGGAGAACAAAACTCAAGGCCAGTTTATAAAAAACCTGAGTAGATATGGTTGAATCAAGGAAGATTAACTGGGGAGCAATTCAGTCAAGAAAATAAAATGGATAAAAAACAATTTAGGTAATAAGATGTAGAAATAGCTCTCTCGAGTGAATTCTAGTAGATATATCTGTTTTCCATGTAGTAAAATAGATCCAATTTGTTGATTTTAGCATATTAAAGAAGAGTCTCATTAATAAGAGTAAATAAGATAGTGAGTCTTTGGCTTTATAAGGGAGTGTGAGCTCTGGGTTTCATGTCACAAACTCTAGAATAACGTAAAGGCTTCCAAAAAGACAAATAAGTTAGTATCATATAGCAGGACCTTTTGAGAAGAGATCAACTTTCAAACATGTTAAAGCTATAATTGAAAGCAATTATATATTAAAAATGAAAGTACATAAAGATACTAACATGAGAAACTTATCTGATATCTGGAATTTTAATATATGTCATAAACATGTGGACTTTCTTTTCTAAAATTTAATATTTCTGATAGTGTTTATGATATGTTACTTAACATATATAGAACAAGCATATTATTTGTACTTGAGAATCTCAAAGATAGAAAACATTATTTTTAAAATATTAAAAATTCAGTATCTCAACAATCCCATTACTTAAAAGTGAAGGTCTCTATAAAGTTTAGTAACTCTAAAACTGATGAGTATTCAGAATAATAATTTAGTGCATAAAAAGGAAAAACAAAGATCCATATTTTTAAAACACTGGTAAAATAAAACAGTGGTAAGAGGTAAAATATAAATCTCCAAAAAAATAAAAAATATAATGCTACATGATTTGAAATAGAGCTTGATAATATTTTAATTTCTATAAACCAAATGTATTCTTAGCATCACATTTTTAATGTTCTTCAATTTTTAATCCCATTATTTATTTTAAAAGTAAATTAAGGTTTTTAATAATATACAACTTCTTTTAGCAGGGTTTATATCATGCAGTAACCATAATAGGTTTAATTCATTGATAATAAAGCAGTTCTTTTCAATACCATTTTGACAAATAAAATTCTGAAATCTGTTTAGAGCTAATACATTACAATTCTTTCAGTTAATGTAGATAAAGAAATAAGTTAAAATCACAATGCTGTTCAGTTATTTTGTAGGAGGGCAAAAAGCTTAAATGTGCTCCATCCAGTGTCAATTGAATATCTATCTATCTTGGAAATTAAGTGTTCTGCCAAGGGAGCCGGCATTCACATTCACAAAGGAGATACTATTTTTGCTTTGCTTCGCCACACTTACTTTGAAAATGTACACCAGTAGAGGTTCAGCAATTCCACTCTGTATGAAGCTACATGTGCTTCAATAAATCAAATACTTAGTGGGAATCTTAGCTTGAATATGTTAACCTTGAGAAATAACAAGTCATGAAAGCTTTGAAAAAATGTCTAAAAATAAAAAAAAATGAGAAGCAAATATAATTTTCTCTTTTATTTCAAGCTCTGAAGTCCATATCTATCAAATATTAAAACAGCATTACTTTAAAATGTTCAAATGAAAAGGGAGACTATGTGTTTTTACTTAATTGCTATTCTGTTATATAATACAGTCACATGCTTACATATCAAGCTCATTTTAATATTAGTCCTAAACACTTTTTCTCCAACTTAAGCAAAATAAAAATAATTAAATAGTTTGCTATCTTCCCTATTTTTCTGTATCCTTGTAAAATTTATCAGGAAGTCACTATTTCATAATCTGTGAAAAATATGAAGCTGATACACATACAATTAATTATATAGTGATCCCTTCTAATCTAGTAACAGGAGTTGGAGGGAGTTGGTTCAGGAAAACTACTCCATCCTGAATCTTGTTGGCAAGGGCCAATTCAGAAAATAGAATAATGACATTTTCTAGGTACTTTCAGATGGTGAGCATTCAATGATGAACATATATTATCTCTGGTTCCAAGGTGGAGTTAGATATTGGGCTGATAAAGTTTTCAGGAAGCCGAAATCATAACATAAGATTTTCAGATCTGTAATTGTTGGAGCTCTTGGTATATAACTGGCTCAGGGTGAAATGGTTCTCATGAACAAGAAATCCAGAACATATAAGATGACAGAGGAGCAGACATGATTCCAAGTTGCTGATAGTGATAAAGCAAGCTGGCCACAGTGAAGCCAAATGTGTGTAGACCTTCAAGAATTTAGGAGGCACTGTGTTTGCAGCATTATCAGGATACTGAACTCTGTAATTCCCACCACACCTGCAAATTTTTGATGTCTTTCTCAAAAAACAGTTAAGTGAATGAAATTTGGAATTATTGGAATTTATCCTATTTACTGCAGTTTTCGATGCCTTAAGAAGTACTTAACATATAGTAGGTGCTTAGGATTTATTGATTTGTAAATTGGGCAAAGATTGCTTCTTAGGAAAGTTGGGGCTCAAGGAAATTGGGTAGTGATTCAACTCCCAAGGATTGCCTTTTTACCAGAGGATAATAAAACAAAGGCATTTGAAACGAATACAAAGTGGAACTGTTGAACTCCAATTATCCTTTTTCTCATTACTGCCTTTCTGATGTAACATATTC
The DNA here is from genome assembly GCF_000151845.1 of Pteropus vampyrus. Taxonomy (NCBI): domain Eukaryota; kingdom Metazoa; phylum Chordata; class Mammalia; order Chiroptera; family Pteropodidae; genus Pteropus; species Pteropus vampyrus. Next base: position 5,724,462 of record NW_011888803.1, on the reverse strand, counting down.
TTAGTTTTGTTAGGTCTATGAAGAATCAGCAGTTTGAAACCCTTAAGATTATGTCTAAGCAGATAGTTCTTGGATTGTCATGGCAGGCAGCACAGCATGTTGATTGGATAAGATTATGTTGATGAGATTATATTTCTTACACTCCCTTAAACAAACCTTCGATGAATGAGAATAAAATATTTCTCTGTACAATAAAGAAGGTCATTTAATCACAATTTTTACTCTGCATCCTCATTCTAGTTTTAGTCAACTGTATAGAGGGATGAAATCCAAAAGTCATTTCAATGAAATTCATTTTTATTACAGATTCCAGTCACTAATTCAATAATTATTGATCAAGTATCCAAAATGTACCAGACTCTATAATAGGCTGTGAAGTTACAGTATTGAGCAGGACTAATCTCTGTCTTAATGAACCTTAAATTTTATTGGAAGAAATCAATAAGCAAATATGAATGGTGTGTGTGTGTGTATGTGTGTGTATGTGTGTAGTCTGACAATGTTGGGTACTATAAAAAAAAAGCAGACAATGAAAGGACTGTTCATGATTAGGGATGAAGGAGATACATTAAATAAAACAGTCAAGAAATCCTCTCTAAGGAGACAAATTTTGAACAGTGATTCAGATGACAGGAAAGAGAAAATTATGTGAGGATCTAGCAAAGAGCATTTCATGTGGAACAGTATGAAGACCCTAAGATACAGATGAGGATGGTTCATTTAAGAAGCATCAACAATATCCATGTTGTTGGAGTGGGTGACTGAGTGAGTGAAAAAGAATTAGGAATTATTAAATGTAGGGTTAATATAATCAATGCTAAAGACTTCCTGTATTATCCAAAACATGATGGAAAGCCTTTGAGGGACTTGGTTTGCTGATGAGTGGCAGATGTAGAATCTTAAAAAAAGATGTCTTCATATTTTCTTTTTTTTTCTTTTTAAACATTTCTTTTACTGCTTTGTGGAAAATGTGCTATGGGAGCTATAAATAAAACAGGAAGACCAATTAGAAGATATTACTACATTAACTCAGGCAAGAGATAATTATTGCCTGGGTTAGGATCTTGATATTATACATGGTGAAAATAAGATTGAATTTTGATGTATTTAGATGATAATGCCTACAAAACTTGATGATAATGCCTACAAAACTGGATAATGGGACTTGAGGAAAGTGAGAAATCAAAGAAATGTTTAAGGTTATTGCCTGAGCAACTGAATGTGTGGTTGTGACTTTTATTAAGACCAAAGCAGCTAGAAGGATCAGATTTAGGCATAAAATTGGTAGTAATCAAAAATTATATGTATATATATAATATGAAAGATTTTTTAGATATATAGTTCAGAGATGATATAGATTTGAGAGTTGGCATAAAATATAATGTATTCAAAGTCACATAGAAGTGATGGCATTGCTTTGGGATATGTTAATAAGTAGAGAGAAGGAGAGAGCATTGGATGTGACAATAATTCAAGTGAGAAAAAGGAGGTTATGTGGGAGGAAAATGTGGTATTGTCAATGAAGTAGGAGGAAAACAAAAGAGAGTGAGTGGTGGCTTAGAAGTCAAGTAATGGGAACTGGTCAAGAACAAAGGAGTAAATATTTCTGTTTGTTGATGTTGAGTGAACATGATGAGGAAATAAAATTGATCATCAAATTTTATACAACACGGATGTTGATGTTCTTATCAAGAGCAGCTTCAGTGGTGTAATGCTGACAAAATCTTAATGATAATACATGAATAAGGGAATTAAGAGGTGAAGAAGTAATCAGTGAACATATATCTATCACTCATGGAGCTTTATTTCAAAAGACCACAGAAATGTGTGGTAATGAGTTAAAGGTGTTTTTAATGATAAGGGCATTTGATGTTTTGGGTTTTTTTGTTTGTTTGTTTGTTTGTTTCTTTTGTTTGTTTGTTTGTTTGTTTGTTTGTTTCTTTTTGGAAACCATCCAAGAGAGAAGGGAAAAGTGGTGGCAATGGGGAGAGAAGAAATAATTTCAGGAGCAAAGTCTTTGAGTAAGAGGGAAGGAGCTAAAGCCTAGATTAAAGGGGTTATTTCTTCATGGGAACAAGAATGATTTATACTGTGAGAGAACAAATAATGTAAAAAATATGGTTATGGGCAAGTAACAGGTTAGTGATAGGAATGTGAGATCATTTTCTTTTCACTGCTATTTTCTCATTGAAATAAAATTTATTTTTTATTATTATTTTGACCACCAGATATTAGCAATGAGTGGAAAAGGGTTTTAGAATTATAAAAATATCTACGAGAGAGACATTTCAATAATGTAAATGATAGGCCTTGAGATCTAAGCTAATTAGTGAAAAAGTTAAAGTTGTGGACAAAGATAATAGACAATAAATAAACGGTAATGACAATAGATTTGGACTCCTGCATGGTTGAAAAATTATTACAGTGGATTCTATAGAGAAAATGACCTGGGAAAACATGAGATGGTAGTAAGAATATAGGATGCTTGAATTTGGGCATTTAGGAGTGGGGTCATTATTGGCAATGGCAAATTCTAATGTATGACCATAGGACTGGATATTTAAAGTGAGCTAGAGGAAAAGTTGGTTGCGGATGGTCAAATAACTGAAAGTAGCATTAGATGAATTGCCTCTGTGATTTTTGAAATTGCCAAAAATGATGCCAGGAGTACTCTGTAGAGGAAAACACTGAGCCAGTTGCCAAAAAAATTATGAATAAGGGGAGTAATGGTGAGGTAGTAGCTGACTACCAAGGAAGCATAGTGGGCAGTATAGTGTGATGGCATGCACTTCTTTGGCACTGTAGTGATTGACATGTAGTGAGAAAATCTACTGAGAGCTGAAAATCAAGGAGGGTACCTCCAGGCTTCATGACACATGGGATATGAGAGCAAAGGTGCCTCCACTTGAGAGCAGGTGGGGTGGGGGAGCTGTAGTCTTCAGAGACAGCCAACTTTTAATAACAGATAAAGTGAAGAACCTTTCAAACCTGATATTGAAGCTATGTAAACTTTGTTGTTCACAGAAAATGAGCTTTGGAGGGCACAGTAGAGAACTCATTTTTGTAGACTTAGAATATGCAAATGTTAATAAAAAAAATACAACTATAATTATGATGTTAGTCACTAACATGCATTGAGTACTTACTATGCACCAAGTACCATGTTGGGTCCTTTGCACATATTATCTAAATTTATCCTTACAACATCCTATTGATTTGTCCTGTTATCCATATTTTATGGCTGTAAAACATTAAGTAACGTGCCTAAAATAACTTAGCCAGGATTTGAATCCTTATCTCTCTGACACAAGTGTCTAGATTTCTAAAAATTGCCTTGTTTTTCATTATAGCAGTCATTCTTTATCCATGTATCTCTTTCTTCATGTTGGTATAAGGACCAGTCAGTAGAATATTATATTTAACTATAAATTTTAGTTACACAGGGTATATTACATATAAGTTAGTATCATTATAAAAAATATTTGGATATTTTGATCAGTTACAAACAAAAGTTTGTAAAATGACCTTAGTAACACCATTATCTGTTCGTTGGTGGATTCAAAGGAAAGATTGCCTAACATTCCCTTTCTCATTTTTATTTTCCTCTTTTTTCCAGATACCAAAGATAGGGCTATTGTGACTCTGAGGTTTTTCCTTTAAATTCACCAATTATTAATTTGTTTATAGAACAAATACTTATTAAGTCATCATATTATATAGACAATGTGTTAGAACCGTGGAGAGTGAGACTGATATAATTTCTTGCATCTTAGAATGTAGAGCCTGGTGTGGAAAACAGATGCTAAATGAATAATTGCACATTTTTAAATTTAAAGTACAATGTGAGAAGTACTTTGGATAAAAAGTACAGGTTCCAACATACGTAATTGAAGGGTGCAGCTATACTAAGATGACTTTCTCCATAGAGTTGAATGTCACATGCAGTTACTCTCAATGGTGTGTTTGCTAAAAGGAAAATGGAATCTATTTCCAGTCTCATTTATCTCTGGGTCAGATTTATGCAGAACCAAAGCAAAGCAAGAGTTGAGTGATTATATAACTGACATGGATTTTAAAACTCCCAATCGATCCTGCAGGCCAAGAAATCCAACCTTTTCAGCTTTTGCTGCAAGACAGACAATACAGGAAATAAGACCCAGGCCTTTGGGCCAGTAATCCAGTTTGTGTATCCTAGACCACAAACTATTTTAGGATTAATTCTATGATCCAACAATTCTGAATAAATACTTGCATCATCTTCATAGCTCTATTTTCTGCGTTAAAAAAAAAAAGAAGTAATTCTTCCATTGACCTTGGATAGTAAAACATTATCATAAAATAGCCACATCCTCTATTCCCAGCCTAATCTATCAGAAGGATTAAGAAATATTAGAAAACAGCCATCGGAAGCCTGCAAAAGATATTGTTATTCTGGCCTGAGAGTAGTTTTGTCCTGACAGTTATATTGACTCATCTTTAGAAATAAAGTGTATAATTTCAAATGCTTTTAATAAGTTATCAGGTGTTAAAATTTCCTGATAGAACTCCAAGTTTGATAATTGCAGAATTATAGAGAGACCAGGTAACTTTAGTAGTACCAGTCTTCTTCCCAGCTTGTTCCCTGGACTCAGCAAGCCTGTCCATTTTTGAAGCTGTGGAGACCAGCACAACTAAAGGCACCGTTTTGCCTTTTAGTCTCAACCTTTTGGCAAAAGAATAAAAAAGGGGCCAACCTTAAGAGTTATAGCTTCTAATGTCTTAGCTGCCCCTTAATAAGTATGTATTCAGAGCACATTGACAATAGTGCGACTGACATTGTTACTAATATAGA
>NW_011888803.1:5716579-5719581 GCF_000151845.1 Pteropus vampyrus | reverse complement strand
TTTTTCCAGATACCAAAGATAGGGCTATTGTGACTCTGAGGTTTTTCCTTTAAATTCACCAATTATTAATTTGTTTATAGAACAAATACTTATTAAGTCATCATATTATATAGACAGTGTGTTAGAACCGTGGAGAGTGAGACTGATATAATTTCTTGCATCTTAGAATGTAGAGCCTGGTGTGGAAAACAGATGCTAAGTGAATAATTGCACATTTTTAAATTTAAAGTACAATGTGAGAAGTACTTTGGATAAAAAGTACAGGTTCCAACATACGTAATTGAAGGGTGCAGCTATACTAAGATGACTTTCTCCATAGAGTTGAATGTCACATGCAGTTACTCTCAATGGTGTGTTTGCTAAAAGGAAAATGGAATCTATTTCCAGTCTCATTTATCTCTGGGTCAGATTTATGCAGAACCAAAGCAAAGCAAGAGTTGAGTGATTATATAACTGACATGGATTTTAAAACTCCCAATCGATCCTGCAGGCCAAGAAATCCAACCTTTTCAGCTTTTGCTGCAAGACAGACAATACAGGAAATAAGACCCAGGCCTTTGGGCCAGTAATCCAGTTTGTGTATCCTAGACCACAAACTATTTTAGGATTAATTCTATGATCCAACAATTCTGAATAAATACTTGCATCATCTTCATAGCTCTATTTTCTGCGTTAAAAAAAAAAAGAAGTAATTCTTCCATTGACCTTGGATAGTAAAACATTATCATAAAATAGCCACATCCTCTATTCCCAGCCTAATCTATCAGAAGGATTAAGAAATATTAGAAAACAGCCATCGGAAGCCTGCAAAAGATATTGTTATTCTGGCCTGAGAGTAGTTTTGTCCTGACAGTTATATTGACTCATCTTTAGAAATAAAGTGTATAATTTCAAATGCTTTTAATAAGTTATCAGGTGTTAAAATTTCCTGATAGAACTCCAAGTTTGATAATTGCAGAATTATAGAGAGACCAGGTAACTTTAGTAGTACCAGTCTTCTTCCCAGCTTGTTCCCCGGACTCAGCAAGCCTGTCCATTTTTGAAGCTGTGGAGACCAGCACAACTAAAGGCACCGTTTTGCCTTTTAGTCTCAACCTTTTGGCAAAAGAATAAAAAAGGGGCCAACCTTAAGAGTTATAGCTTCTAATGTCTTAGCTGCCCCTTAATAAGTATGTATTCAGAGCACATTGACAATAGTGCGACTGACATTGTTACTAATATAGAACAAGTCAAAATACAAAGAATTTTAAATGGCTCACATTCTTTAAAAATCATTTTGGAACCGTTTCTTCTTCTAAACCAGAGTCTCCTGCTGCTCCGGTAGGTAGTGAGATCTCTAAAGTGACAGACAATGGTGACTGTGATGAATGGTCATAGTCAAAGGTGCCCTGAGTGAAAAGCAAAAGAATGAAAAGCTGGTCTCACTTGTGTGATGCCAGTCTTGGAGACAATAAATGTCTGTGCATGTACTTTTAAGTCAGATCTTTTAAATTGATTGTTAAGCAGTTAACTGTTAATACTTCAAAATGTTTCATTCTTTGTTAGTATTGGGTTTCTGTAGAAAACTTTCCATGCAACTGTAAATCTAGAGATGCCATCAGTTGTACTTAAATAATTTAATTACTGCTTTTTAATGTGGAATAATTTAAGCTTTTTTCACATAGAAAAATTTTAAACTTTATAACATGAGAGAATTTAAGTCTGAAGAAAATAGATATTTTCAATAATCAGGTAAAATATTATTCCCTCCAATTGACATTGATGTATAATTTACATAATAAAATGTTCTTAGTTTTTAACAAGTCCTAACAAGTAAAACTGAGTGAGGAGGATTATTCCACGAGACCAAAAATAAAAATAGTATCTTTTTCTTTTTTTATTATTTTAGAGGTTGTTATAATTGCTTTAAATTACTGGCTAGAGCTTCTTCAAGTCAAGTGTAAAAGGTACGGAGCCTAATCAGCAAAAAGTTCAAAAAGGTTATTTTATTTGTGACCTAGTTAAGTTATTCAATTAAGTACCAAAAAATTCAAATCTGTATTAAGTTGTACATTTTTTTAAAAAGGAGAGACAAAAAAGAACAGAACTGGTTAGCTAGCAACTCTCTCCTCAAATCCCACTATAGTGTAAAATTGCATCAAAAGTATTATGGTATTATACCACTACCTACATCAATAAAATGCCAGTTTGACATATTATAAAGAAAAATCAGTTACACTTCAATAAGCCCAACTCTCTAGAAAGAAAAGGAAGTGAGAGAGGTATATAATATGCCTCATCCACAACAAGTCATCAGAGACCACAAATCTTTATAACTCTGCTATGGCACAGCAGTCTTTATTTCAAAAAGAGTAGCTTCCAGCTCAAGAAATCTTGCTTCCTTCAATGCTACATTTCAATACAGACATGTAATTCTGAGAAATAAATAGTCAAAAAAGAATGGAATCATGATCTTCCATACCATTTTATTCTCCTATTCTAATCTTGCCTGTACACACATTTAGAATCAAACTTGCACTTCAATATTTCTAATAAGGTTTTCATTTGGATAATAAAAACAACCTTCTTTAAGAAGACTCCATGTTTGCCAATATTTGATCATTAAAAAACTAAAATGTGGGATCCTTCAGACTTGATTTATAGCACTAAAGTTTAAGAATAGATGCCAACTGCAAATTTACTATTCATTGAAGCCCTGGAAGAATAAAGAGGTATAAATAATCAGACAACTCTAGATGGATAATAAATCTGCTTCTGGCTTTCTTTCTCCTGTAGTTTCATAAGGGAATCCAGGATATTGTGGGGGCATGTTCCTAACCTTTGACACTGACGTGAAGGGAATATTCATTTACTTAGTAAATTCTGAGAAGAATGCTAAAGTACATAAGATATTTATCTGATCTAAGATAAATTTCTTATTTATTTTTGGTTCATTTAAATTTAAAGGTTTAAGATCTATCTTTCTCCTAAATACGTAATGATATTCTCTTGCCATAACATAC
>NW_011888803.1:5713085-5716529 GCF_000151845.1 Pteropus vampyrus | reverse complement strand
TTGCCAATATTTGATCATTAAAAAACTAAAATGTGGGATCCTTCAGACTTGATTTATAGCACTAAAGTTTAAGAATAGATGCCAACTGCAAATTTACTATTCATTGAAGCCCTGGAAGAATAAAGAGGTATAAATAATCAGACAACTCTAGATGGATAATAAATCTGCTTCTGGCTTTCTTTCTCCTGTAGTTTCATAAGGGAATCCAGGATATTGTGGGGGCATGTTCCTAACCTTTGACACTGACGTGAAGGGAATATTCATTTACTTAGTAAATTCTGAGAAGAATGCTAAAGTACATAAGATATTTATCTGATCTAAGATAAATTTCTTATTTATTTTTGGTTCATTTAAATTTAAAGGTTTAAGATCTATCTTTCTCCTAAATACGTAATGATATTCTCTTGCCATAACATACGATCCTTTCTAGTCACGGATACTTTGACCAGACATCTCGTATTCTGTAGCCCTGTAGATTTTCCATAACCCTCATTACTATCTTTGAGATGTAAAAACAATTCAGACCTCATCGCTGATCTTATCAAACTTTCTTCTACCTCTACTCGTATCAAAGTTTAGAAAAAAAAAAAAAAAACAACCAACCAACAAAAACTTTATCTGTTGGGAGATAAAAACTGTCTTTATGAAAAAATTAACTTTCCAAATGGGCTTGGAAAAATGGCTAACGTTTCTTTGATAGAGTTGTGAAGAGTGTTCCAAGTGAAGGAGTGCATATAAACAATGGTATTTAAGGTAAATTAGTTAAGTTATAATTGGAGAACTGTTAGATAATAAGTTGAAAGTGAACTTGAGCTTTTATAGTGGATGGCCTCAAAAAAGAAGAGGAGGCATTTATTCTTAATTCAACAAGCAAAGACTTAAAGATGCTGAGGTATCGAGCAATAACAACACAATCTAAACTTTATTGTGCAAAGATTAATCTAACTGTAGTGTGTAGAAAAACTATAAAGGGAAGAAGACAAAGGAATCTATCTAGTCAAAAAATACTGGAGACTGACTACAGTTTGAACATTTTCTTACACCTTCCTCCAGTTCTTTGCTCAGGTTGCTCCCTCTGTTTTGTCTATTTATTTTTTATCCTCCAAAATCAGCTAATGAGGAATATTTCCATAATTCAAAGCACAATTCAAATCTAAATTTTAACAAGATTTTCTGAGATCTTTAGCAGAACTCTTTAATGCCTTCATATATTTTAACTACAAGTTACATGGCTCATGGAAGACACCGAACAATGTGTGTCAAATAACAATATAATAACATGCACACATTTGTATTATGTTAAAGTTATTTTTGCATAATTTATCTTATACAATTAGGAGAAGTGTGTCATCTTCAGATCTTTTCATCTTTGTAAGGAGATTTTCACATAGTAGGTAGTGAAAACAGTTAAATTAAACTCTCAAATTTTCTGAAGATGTACTAATATAAGAAATCCATACCTGAGTATGCATAATATTATAAAATAGTTGAATTCGCCATTATGTATTATCACACAGAGTTGTATTCAGAATCAGTAATATTGAATAAATAATTTTATATTAAACAATTTTTCTAGATATGTTAAATAAAATAAGGATTTATTTTCATCAGAAGATCGTAGAAGACATCAAGAAAATTGAAAAGAATGGAAAGCTAAGCTTGTACTCTAATTATGAGTTTATTCTAGTTACCAATTTATTGCTTCTCAATTTCAAATATACCCTCTTTCCATGCTTTATGATGCTGGAGTTGGACCCTGTCAACCTCTCTTTCGATAGTGGAACGATGATAGTAAAAGATGCTGGAGGGACACCCCAATGCAGCTTTCCAGTGAGTTTCACCATTCTCCTAGTGACAGTTTGCCAGCAAGTCTCACTAGCACCACAGAAGGCAGCTTTCCAGTTGGCTTTCTCATTTTACAGCAAGCAGCTTCTTAACGACATTCGTACCCAGTTCATTAGATGAATTCTCAGTGAGTTTTACTGGCATCCTAGGGGTAGTTTCCTGCAGCCCCTCAGTGAACTTCTCTGTCACCCAAAGTAGCCTCAGTCACATCTCTCAGGTGAGATCTGAGTCTCAGTTCTGTGCTACAGGTTAGGAAGAACCCATTATCAAGTTTGTTTTTAGCTTGTGTTCTCTCCCTTAGCTCTGGAGATAGTGATGCTCCAAAACTTTGCTATCCATGTACTCTTTGGGGTTCTCTATCCCTTTCAATAGTTATCTCTTTTACCAATTTAATACCTCTTAATATTAAAATATTTGTATTCATATTTCAGGTGTGCTTTTTGTCTACTGAATGGATCTTGACTTTAAAAAGCCTTTAAAGGAATTTTCTGGAAGCAAGCAACCATTACAAGAACAAAATGCTTGTATTGGCTAGGTTGCAAAAGAGATCTTTCTGTTTCAAATGGAGAACTCAAGATCCTTTCTACACCTACAACCCTTCCAAGGAATTCCTTATAAATAGGTCCCCTTCACCCTGAACACAAATGAATGAGTGACTTTTGCAGAGCCAGCAATCTTACAGGCATTCAGTGGCTTTTAAGATATTCTGGCAATATTTTTTCTCCCCAAAACAGATGCTATAAGTTGATAGTGACCAAACAATCAATCAATCACTCAATCAGTCAATTTCTCTCTGATAGAAGAATGCATCATGATTAATAGGTAGAATCTAAAATAGGACCAAGTAAGCCGGAGCCATGAGATAGTAGGAAGCACAAATAAGTAGAAAACAGATAAGTAGAAAACACCTGTTACTTGCTCTTATAAAAGCCTATACTTTTCTTTCAGAGCGTTATCTTTTTTTAAATTGAGGTAATATTGGTTTATAACATTATAATTCAACATGTGTACATGTGTACATATTACATTGTGCTCATCACCAAAAGTCTAGTTTTTATTTGTCACCATACAATTGACCCCTTTACCCAGTTCACCCTCCCTCCACCCCTTTCCTCTCTGGTGACCACCGATCTATTGTCTGCCTTTTCCATAAAATTGTCTTAACTGTGGAATTACATTTAGATACTTTTCTTCCCCACTGGGCTCTGAGCTTCACAAGAGTAGGGATTGTGTCTGTCTTGCTTTCATAAATCCTCATATCTATCATAAGAATGAGTAGTCAATAAATATTTGATGAGAGTAGCAGAAGGGTTACCAGCAAGATAACTTAGTTGAGTCTTGCATAGTATCCTGAATACTTGTTCTAGATCCAGATATATATTTCAGTCACCATGAAACCTAGCTGATTTCCTGTGCTTGCATAAAGAAACTATCACTGATTAAAGACCACCTACTCTGGGACACTATTAATTATTTCGAAGCAAAATGTATCAATGAATTTTACATCTGTGTTGCTTATGAATTTTTGCCACTGAAGCTTTAATAATTCTACTGGTTTCAGGCCTAATTTCTAACACCTGGTATATAGCTAGCTAATAT
>NW_011888803.1:5701346-5713035 GCF_000151845.1 Pteropus vampyrus | reverse complement strand
AGCACCACAGAAGGCAGCTTTCCAGTTGGCTTTCTCATTTTACAGCAAGCAGCTTCTTAACGACATTCGTACCCAGTTCATTAGATGAATTCTCAGTGAGTTTTACTGGCATCCTAGGGGTAGTTTCCTGCAGCCCCTCAGTGAACTTCTCTGTCACCCAAAGTAGCCTCAGTCACATCTCTCAGGTGAGATCTGAGTCTCAGTTCTGTGCTACAGGTTAGGAAGAACCCATTATCAAGTTTGTTTTTAGCTTGTGTTCTCTCCCTTAGCTCTGGAGATAGTGATGCTCCAAAACTTTGCTATCCATGTACTCTTTGGGGTTCTCTATCCCTTTCAATAGTTATCTCTTTTACCAATTTAATACCTCTTAATATTAAAATATTTGTATTCATATTTCAGGTGTGCTTTTTGTCTACTGAATGGATCTTGACTTTAAAAAGCCTTTAAAGGAATTTTCTGGAAGCAAGCAACCATTACAAGAACAAAATGCTTGTATTGGCTAGGTTGCAAAAGAGATCTTTCTGTTTCAAATGGAGAACTCAAGATCCTTTCTACACCTACAACCCTTCCAAGGAATTCCTTATAAATAGGTCCCCTTCACCCTGAACACAAATGAATGAGTGACTTTTGCAGAGCCAGCAATCTTACAGGCATTCAGTGGCTTTTAAGATATTCTGGCAATATTTTTTCTCCCCAAAACAGATGCTATAAGTTGATAGTGACCAAACAATCAATCAATCACTCAATCAGTCAATTTCTCTCTGATAGAAGAATGCATCATGATTAATAGGTAGAATCTAAAATAGGACCAAGTAAGCCGGAGCCATGAGATAGTAGGAAGCACAAATAAGTAGAAAACAGATAAGTAGAAAACACCTGTTACTTGCTCTTATAAAAGCCTATACTTTTCTTTCAGAGCGTTATCTTTTTTTAAATTGAGGTAATATTGGTTTATAACATTATAATTCAACATGTGTACATGTGTACATATTACATTGTGCTCATCACCAAAAGTCTAGTTTTTATTTGTCACCATACAATTGACCCCTTTACCCAGTTCACCCTCCCTCCACCCCTTTCCTCTCTGGTGACCACCGATCTATTGTCTGCCTTTTCCATAAAATTGTCTTAACTGTGGAATTACATTTAGATACTTTTCTTCCCCACTGGGCTCTGAGCTTCACAAGAGTAGGGATTGTGTCTGTCTTGCTTTCATAAATCCTCATATCTATCATAAGAATGAGTAGTCAATAAATATTTGATGAGAGTAGCAGAAGGGTTACCAGCAAGATAACTTAGTTGAGTCTTGCATAGTATCCTGAATACTTGTTCTAGATCCAGATATATATTTCAGTCACCATGAAACCTAGCTGATTTCCTGTGCTTGCATAAAGAAACTATCACTGATTAAAGACCACCTACTCTGGGACACTATTAATTATTTCGAAGCAAAATGTATCAATGAATTTTACATCTGTGTTGCTTATGAATTTTTGCCACTGAAGCTTTAATAATTCTACTGGTTTCAGGCCTAATTTCTAACACCTGGTATATAGCTAGCTAATATTAGAGAAGCCTGAGAACATGATAAAATACACTTCATTGTCCTCCGGGAAATTTCATTATGGCTGTGAAATAATCAGGATACACAGGGATCTTTTCTATCATATACTTTCTTTTATTATAATTTTGCTTAATGACCTAATGTTGACCAATTGCAAGGGCTTGATCAATTAAAGCTATTATGATAGATGATAACTCATGTTCATATTCTGGTTTTGGCAACTGATGATATGATTCAGAAGACTGGTTCTATTTAATATATCTGATAGGTTAAAGGCAATCCCCAACTGTTGTTTTGTCCCTGGTAATTAAGAAAATTTATAAGTGTAAATATTAGTGATAATGTTATTAACTCATGTGCAAGACAAGTTTAGAAAATTTTAATACACATCTTTATGTATTACAAAGAAATAAATGCAATTTATAAATTCATATAAATAACATAGTGGAAATCCCACTAAACTGTAATATGCTTTAAGTCAGCCATGATTAAAATTGCATTTGACAGAGAGAAAAACAGTATTTCTCTTTCCAACAACTCCCTGCATTATCATCATGGCATGGTTGGGTAGTAGTTAGTGCCAGCTGAGGACCCTTCTCTCCTCTGTGTCACCATCTGGCTTCAGTTCCACTTCAATCAGTTTCTATTGGTTTTTTGATTTATGCTGGAATTCACAAGCAGAAATGAAGGAGGTTTGCCCATACATTTGAGATAACACTCTTCCTCCTCATTTTTGTCTCTTTGTGACTTATAAAGAGACATTTTTTACTCACAAGTCTTGGCCCAGTTAAGGTAAGCATTACCAGCAGCAAAGAAATGTCACCACTCTTGCAAAATTGCTCATACTCTTTTGCCAGACTACGATGTCAATATTTTCTCCCCTGTGGTTCTACAGTGTGATTAGGATTTTTGTTTACATTATATCAAATGCTAACTGTCCTCTGCAGGTAGATGATATTGTTTGTCTTGCTTAATTTTAGTTAGCTATGAAGACCTTTCTCTTCAACCTTGAGCTTATGCTATTTTGTTTTAAAAATTTAATATCATTCTATATTTACTTTTGGGATCCCAACAGTAAAACACTGTGTGTTGACATTGTTATGAAAGATGAGCCGAGCAAATTTCTATGAAAACCATATTATTTCAGGTTTCTACTCACTCAACAAAATCAGTAGTAGAAAGCTAGACTCCCAAACAATTTAACATAGAGTTCAAGTCCTCAGAGAGAGCTATAATAAAAGGTTATTCACCTGTTTTTATTCAGAGCATGATGCTAACTATTCATTACAAATGTACCATTAGAAAAGAAACAGTGAACACCACTGCACTTAATGGTCAATTGTTTTTTCCAATAGAAACCCATTTTCAGCGTTTAATATATCAATAGTCCACCATGTAGCAGATCTGCAATTGTGCACACGACATTAAAGCCTTCAAATAAGACTTGAAGAAAATGAGTTATTTGGGGGATCTTAGTAAACTCTTCTATTTAATAAAATATGCATGAGCAAATATTCAGCAAATATTATTGATCATCTTCTGAATGTTGGAAACTTACAAACCATACTCTGAGGAAGCTACTATCTGGTAGTGAAGGTGAGTGTGTGTATGTGTGTGTGTGTGTGTGAATGTGTAACAGAATTTTGGGGCTGGCCAGGACCATAAATGTTCTCTAAACTAGGTTCTCCAATTTTTTAAATTAAAATGTCAACGTCCAAAAAGGACTTGTGGCATTCTTTAGATGTAGAATGCTGAATATGAATCCTAGTCCATCAATTTTTCTATACACCATGCATCTATACTGAATGTATATCAGGAATTCACATATATGACCACAGAGAGAATTTCAGAAAATTTAGGGGATTCATCTGTGAGAACCAACAAGATAAGCTATTTGTCATCCTAGAATCATTTTACATAATTGTATAAGGAAAGAGATGCCTGAGAGAAGAAACTGTTGAGAGTAGCTAGAGTCACCAATCATCAGGCAGCTCAGCAAAAAAAAAAAAAAAAAAAAAAAAAAAAAGTGGTAAGGGAGAATAAAATCACATCTCTGCACAATTTTTCTAAATGTCTTTAGCTTTGCTTCAGAACAAGAAATTTGCTGATAAACACAATAAATTTGTGATTGCAAGTGCAAGTATATGCTTATTGGAATGTATATTTCCTAGAGTATGTGGTCATTTTCAGGTGTTCTGTTTTCAAAACTCTATTAACATGAATTTTATGGAATTTATAATTGTTCATATTGAATCATGCCGGGGGGAAAAATGAGTTTTCTAGATATTGAAGCATATTTGATGTTCAAAGACCTACTCACTAAACTATTCACTAAAAAATTCTAACTTCCATATTTCTAAAGCCTTGAAAAAAAATGAGACAATTTGTCTGTTTTTCACCTTAATTCAATGAGGTATTTGATTTTCAACTACTGTCTCAGACTGTATTAAAACCCTGTTACTAGGGAATAAAAGAAAATTACCTGTAATCCCCTTTCCTCAGAAAGCATGTTATAATAATGGATTTCTCACTTTAGCCTGCCTTAGCCGCTGCCTGCCGAGAACTTCGTGTGCATTAGGAGCACGAGAGCTGCTAACCCACCTCACCAGCAGGTGATGCTCACCTTCTCCGACTGAAGGGACAGAATTGCTCTTACCATTTGGTTCAAAGAAAAGACAGAAAGCTTGTGGATTAAAGTGACCTATCATGGACTTCGTGTTTGGAAACAGGCGAAAAAGAAGCTATTGCTAAGACAAAACATTGGGTGATTATTCTAAAATAGACCAGCTTTCTTCAAAAGATACTCCTATGTTTGAAACTATTATCCTATCATGGAAAACATCATATCAATATAAAAAATATTGTAGCTTAGTGAAAAGTGAAAGATGTCACATCACATATCTAAAATAATTTTTCTTTTTATATTTACCTTTTCCTAGTTATTAAAATAAGACCATGTTATAGCAGCTTCTTTTATTAGGTTCTCTAGTCATATCTATCCCCTCTTTACCCATTGTCTATGCTTTCCCCAATGCTAATTAGATTTTAGAAAATAATCATCATTATTTAGTGAATGTAATATTGAAGAGATGGGAACAGACACTTAGGTAATATTTAATATGTATCAATACTGTGTAAGACTTTTTAAATTATTTTACAGAAACTCTGCAAGGTGGATATTACTAATGGGGGAAATTGAAGACTTAAAAGATAATTTCCTCAAGTTTTCTCCAGGGGTAGTAAAAGATGGCTATTAATAACACAGTTGATTGAAAGCATTGATGTGAGTTATAAAGGTCACAAAGAAGTAATGCATTGTCTTCTAAGAACTTACAATATATTGAGAGAAACATGAAAAATGTAAATGTCATAATGCAAAAATGTATGAAATACATAATCAACATTGAAGAAATTGGAAGATGAGATTATAGATGAATCATAGAATTAAGTAAGTTTTGAGAACTATTTCAATACCAAGGAAAATAACAGCTAATAATAATTGAAAGCCCAGTGCTGTTCTAAAAGCTTTATATATAGTAAGTCCAAAAAAGAAAAATACAAAAAAAAAAAAAAACTATGAGGTAGCTCTTTTTATTCCAGTTTTACAAAGGATTTTAAGTCACAAGTAAGTTAAGCACATTATCCAATAAAATAGTTATTTTTGTGGTGCTTGTACAGAAGTGTATTCACATACTTCACTGAGTATATCATAATTTGAATTCACTCTTTTACTTTCTATAATTTAAATCCCTAACTAATTCAGGTTTTGTGAGATAAGTGTCCTCATTTCTTTTGATTTCTCTGCTGCTCATTGTCTGGCCTGTGTACTTGGAAAGGGAGTTTGGTAAACAGAGATGGAGATATTCTGAGTAAAAGGTTTGGCATGAAAAAAGTTAAGAATTTAGTTTAGGATATACTTCCTTTGAGTTGTTAATGAGACATCCAAGTTAAGTAGATAGTTAAATATATGGATATAAATGTTAGTGTGAGTAAAAGACTGTGTAAATGGGTTCAGGTATTCTTGAAGTTGTCTTATCTACACTCACCCTTTCTAGTCATCCTCTTGTATTCACTCTTTATGTTTTCAAAATCTGCCTCCTTCCCTCAATACTTCTGAAAATTTTCTCTCAAATTTCAACAATATCTTTCTAAAAACTTTTCCTATATTTAGTCTTCATTTTATTCACTTTTCTGCTGAATTACATGCTTTTCATCATCTTTCTGTTCCTTTGGATCTGATGGAAAATATCCATCTGGTGTTTTAGGATTCACAATCACTTTCTGCAGATCCTGTTTTTCTGCTAAAATGTTAAGTGTTGTTCAAGGAATTATGTTTTCTGTTGTCTTGTTCCTATGATCATAATATTTAATAACTTCAGGAGTCAGGCAGTAAAAAAAAAAAAAAATGAATAAAATAAACCTCCTGTAGAAAAACATAAATAGAAGGAAGTGTTGCAACCTGCAAGGTAGACACCTTATCTAAAAGAAATCGAATGCAGAGTTTTTAAACACTTTGCAAATAACACAAAATTTGTTCATGGATCACCAGGGCTTGAGATAAATCACTGTTAGTTAATATTCTCTCCCCTAACTGAACTAAACAAGCACTTTTATGCAGATAATTTAAAAATAAATATCATTAGCTCAGATCTTTTGGAGATATATAGGAGCCAATGATTTCTAAACCTGGAGAAAATATGAACAATATTCTTTTTTATTCTAAAGACATTGTACTTTCAGAGCCATTTTCAACTATCAAATTAAGTCAATACCACTGACATCTTAGAAACACTAACACTTTACATGCTAAAATCTTGAATACATTGCCATTTTTGGATAAGTAGTTTTTTTCCAATGTTCCCAATTTCAGTAGTGATTTTCCCAAGATAGAAACTCTGTAGTCAACTCAAAATTCTTCTATTTCTTTGCTCTTCCTTTGTTAATATCATCTATCCTTTGAACCAAGTACATTGAACAAGAGGCCCTTCTCAATAATCTAGAAGTTTGATAAATAAGACACATGTTGAATCAAATTAGAGATGGAGTTATACTAAAGAGACAACACAGATCCCAGATCTGTAAGTCTTCCTAGTCACCTACTATAATCTTTGTGCCATTTAGATAGCATTCAATGAATGAAACCTAGAAAAAAGAAGCATCACTAAGACAAATGTTGTCAGTGCCCATCCAAGGGCTGCCCCAAAATTATTCAATAATCTAGTTCTTTTGGCAGTATCATCTTACTGTGAGATTAATGTATTAATCAGTTCAATGGCTAATGTCAATAAGTATTTGACACAATTCTCTTAGTTTTGAGTCCATATTTATGAGGTAATAGTCTTATTGTTATTTGATTTTTCCGACTGGATGAAAATTCACAGAGAAATAGATTTTCAGTTCAATTAATAATGATTATTTCTCCTCAAGAGTGCAAATGGAAGAGAGAGAAGGGAGGGAGAGAGGGAGAGAGGCAAAGAGAGAGGGAAGGAGGATAGAAGGAAGAAAGAAAGAAAAGAAGGAAAGAAAGAGGGAGAGATAAAAAAAGAGAAGTGGGAAAGAAAGGAAGGGAGGAAATATTAATGTGACTTGTCTTTGTATTTTGCTAGAGGGGTCTCATGAAAAATTTGGGCTGATTATAATGACTGAGTGTCTGCTTTCTGTGACAGAATTCTCATCCCCCTGTATTAATCTAGTGGTCTCATGAACTTGATAATGTGAGGTTCCTGAACCTTCAAGTGGTAAGACTAGATCAGTTAATATCAAATAAATGGTACCCTATGAAACCTCCTCAGAGACTGGCAAATCCACATCCCTTCAATTGCTAAGATTTTTTAGCCTTATCTACTTTCCCAGTTTTTACAGATCCTGCCTCTCTCTTCACGCCTTTATACCCTTTACCATTTCACCACCACTACCACACTTCTAACATTGACAACTATAATTTAGACACCCTAAGTAATCTTTCTGCTATTAATTATCTTTAATTTATCCTTTGTTGCCACACAACTCTTTCAAAACATAAATACAATCCTTGCTTGTATCTTTCCAGATTAAGAGCTTTTCAAAGATCCTTGACCTAGGGTAGAAAAGAGGAGTGATATTTAAATTTGTGTCTACACTAGGAGCAAGACCACTGTCCCCTCCTTAAACCATACTCACTGCCTGGAAGTGTAGCAGAGAATCGCACTAAGTATAATCTCAATTTATGAAATGTTTTTCTAATTTTTTTTTTCCCTTTGAGCCAGAAAGACGTGCACATCAGCTTGAGATGAATTTGAAGTACTTGCTTTGTCTTCAGTGATGTTCATTTTGTTAAGGACAGTTTTCAAGGGTATTTATTTCAAGTAACACTAACTTGATCCAGTCTATAACCTTAAAGGCATATATTTGTTCCATATGGTAAAGTAGAGATTATGCATTTTAGGTTCTAATAACTATGTAAAGGTACAAATTTAAATCAGATATAAACTACCAAATGAGTTTATGATCTAATCTACAAAATATATTTCTTTTTATAGCCTTATGCATAGAAAGATGAGCATTTTGCAATGCAGTAAGCTCTGGCAGTGCATGTAATATCACCATGAAAAGAAACAGCAAAAGAATATAAGGTGGTGCATTTTAGTAAAGCTAGAGTTTGCCAACTTTGACACACTGAGATTTTTTAAGAACTGAGATGAAAGACTAAGTTTATGAGTGCTGAGTTACAATCACAAATCTTATTGTTATTAATAGACGTATAAAATGTGACCTTAATAAAATTTATTATGTACTGTACAAAATTTGCCTTGTAAAGTATGTCATTTTATTCAATGTTGTTTACTCTTCCTTATGTTCATTCTCAAAAGGCAAAATTGAGTGATGACTATATTCTCTGCTGTCAGAACATGCAAAGTAAACAAGAATACTATCATTCAGAAGCTAAGCCAAGGGGATATATGGGGTCGCAGCTGTAGATTAAGTAAACAGATACCATTTATCATTTTATTTTCCTAAAGATTAGAATGGAATTATACAAATTAAACCTTCTAAAAATTAAAGATATGGTCATAGCAACTAAAATATTGTTTCCCACCAAACTGAAGGCCTAAGAAACTTCAAATTGAGCTTTGATTGCCCTAATGTCATAGACAAATCTTTCTTTGAGTCAGCTCAGTATATAGAATAAAACAGCTGTTCTGGCTATCTCAATACAATCCTGAACAAGTGTGATGAAGTGGCTGAGAAATTGCAGTGATGTATGATAGTGCCTGCATCGAAAGTAAATTTGTCCGCAACCTCCCGGGCTCACTGAATATTAAGATAAGGCAACTGGGATTGGCACTTCTTCTCCTCAGTTTCAGAACTAGGACATGTGGAAATGATTGTAGGCTTAGACTATCACATTCTTTCTCAAAAAAAAGGTTGGCAAGTTCTCAGAAACTGAGGCCAGTTATTATCATGCTCCTGAACATCATTTGGAGGAAAATATAAGGTCTACTAGAAAAGAAAGAGAATCCTGGCACTTTTGTAAATTCCAAAAAGTTTTATTAAAAATACAGCCTTGGAAAAATGATATGAGAAAAAATATCAATATAATTTCATGACTGTCGTTTGGGCTTTAAGAGGGAAATTGATATAAAAGTTCATTTCTTTCTTATTAGGCTAAGTTGTGGTCTTTAAAAACCTAAAAATATGGGTTAAATTCAAGGGACTCAATTCAGTTCTCTTTTCCAGGAAATGGTGCAATTTAAATTTACAGTATTAAAAGAAAGATACAAGATCTGACTCCTAAATGTCAACATAATGATGAACAAAAATCTTATTCACTATAAGCCAGAATATATTCTTCATTTCTTTGCTATTTTACATAGAATGGAAATCTGTCTTTGAAAATGAAATGTGATAGTCAAATTTTAGATGCTAAAGAAGGTCAAGAAATTCTAGTGCAAATTTTTAAGGCGTAACTGTGATAGGCAATGTCGAGAAGAAATTTATATAGAAAAACAAATAAATAACCTTCTGATAAACTACAACAAAAGTAAATGAGGTTTTACTTTGGCCTCTATACGAAGGAACACTGGCATATATATAATTGCTGCATGTAAATGTAATAGAAATAAACATGGAATTCGAGGCCCATGGTTTTTAAAAACCAGTCCCAATGATTTTATAGAAAGATTACTTTTTCCTACTGAGCAGCAATTCTCTTATTTGTAAAATAAAAATAATGACATCCATAATAAATAGCTGCATGAAACAATAAAATAATGTATATAGCAGACTCAACACAATGCCTATAAGATATCTACTCTACTGAAATACAACATTTCATGTATTAAATATTTAGGGAAATCAAAATCAAAATCAGATGCTCTTATTGTCTATATTCTGGGTTCATTTTGAAATATGTTCAACCGACTATTGTTTATTATTCTATTCCCAGTATTTAAAAAACTGTTAAAGGTATAAATAATTTTTTAATTTTATTTTTAAAGAGATGAATCTAAGTAGCAGTTTTGATCTGATTTGATTGTTTTAAAATCAATTTTAAAGTTCGTCTTTGTTTTTCCTGCAGTAAAGGTTATTCTCTGCCCAAATCCTGGATGGAGTTCATAAATCACTTGCTAATATTACAGCGTCCTTCCCGTAAGTATGGTGTCCTGTGGCCACTTGGGGTGAATGCCAGATGCTGTATGAAACAGAGGTATGCTCTTACAAGCTCCTTTCCTAATATGACATCCTGCAGAAAGGATCTACTTTCTCTGGGAGCATACTTCACGCAATGCTTATGTGACCTCTCAGTGCATTAAAGACAGCAGGTAAATCATTGGTTTTAGCCTAACAGATGAATTGATTTAGGGATGCACAGAAAAACTCACTAAACAATGTGCTATCCAGCTAGAGCAGTAAGCACACTTAGGCCAAGCAAAAGGGTCTAAATGCTTAATTAACTTTTGCTAACCTTCCAAACAATGAAGACACCAAAAGTATAATCAATTGAATCTATTTAGCATTAATCTAGAGCTAGATTCTCTGTATCAACCAAGTGTTAGTCTTGACTACACCTAGTTAAATACCTCAAGAGCTGCTTGCTTGCTTGTTTGTTTGTGAATAGTCTTCCTTTTTTATTTCCCACAGGAAGAAATACAGAAACCTCAAAAAAGATTGGCTCGCCCAAGTGTGCATTCACTCTGCTCAAGCTCCATTGGGTAAAAAGATGCTACTTATGTCATCTGTCTATGTCAGACACTAGATTTTAATGTTAGACAAATAGACAGAGGTAATTTTTAAAGTGCAAGTTGGGAAATAATTTTGATAACATAAAATTTGCACCAATTATTTTAGCTTTCTGACAGTCTTCTAACGCAAAAGAGATTATTTTTCCAACTGCTGTGGGCCTCGACCCAACTCAAGAATTATTTCTTGTAGCAACACAGAATTAAGGAAATCTTGGATATTTGTATTTATATTTATGTGAAGAAAAAAGCCACTGGTAAGTGTTATTTTTCTTTTTCTGTCTCTATTCTGTCTTGTAAACTTTCTTCATGCAAATGAGAAACAATGACCACATGACACTAGACAACTAAGAAGCTGATGAGCAGAAGAGATGATATCAGTATGACTTGTCTATTTTATTTTCAATTAGTACAGTCCAGTAGTTCAGTTCATGGATTTTGAAGTTAGATTTTGAGGGAGCATATCCAGTGTCCTCCATTTGTTACCTGCGTGACTTTGGCAAGTTCTTTAACTGCTCTGTACCTCAAAGTCTTCATTTGTTAAATGAATATAATCATCGTAATATCTTCCTCACAGAGTTGTCATGAGACTTGCTTTATAAAGCACTTGCAACAGTCCCTGGCATATATGTAGTAAGTACTATGGAAATATTATCTATCTGTTTATCTATTTACTATCTATCATTTATTCATCTATCTGTCTACCTATCATTATCATCATCATAATTATTTATAAATAATATGTTTAATATGAGTAAAATTGTGAGACCTGGGCACACTATGTTGGGCCTATAAGAAAACTCTATAAAACTCCTAGAATTTTTTTTTTTATTTTAGCTTTCTATTTTGATGAAACGTATGTGATGTTTATACTACCACAGTATAAATAGAATCACAATTCCTGCTT
>NW_011888803.1:5691806-5700236 GCF_000151845.1 Pteropus vampyrus | reverse complement strand
AAACCTTTTACTTTTGCTTCCATCACATGTGACATTATTAAAGTTTAAGGTTGCAGAGATCCATTATCTACTGCAGCAAAAGAGAAAATTTTGAAGGCAAAAGGTCATTTTTACTTTAGAAGGGAAAAGGATCTTGATACTCAAAGTATCTAATCTTTAGAAACTGCAATTAAAGAAATTCAGTTAATACCAAGAAAATGTTCAAGTCTGGCATGATAGGGATCTGATCTATTTTCCCATTCGGAGTATAAATACCTATTTCTCTTGGCTATTCGGCCATAGCCAAGAGAAAATATGTTCCAGGTGTTGAACATCTCTTCATTGCGTATTTTGGGGGAATAGAGCCAACTACCTCTAAATTTAAGAGAAGAAAAAGGAAGAAGAATAAGAAATATGTGTGTGCATGTGTGTGTGTGTCTGTTGCATTGCAAAGGGATATCTCCACACAGAGAAGAATCTGAAGCAGCCCTTTATAAAGTTAATACAGGAGGATATTTTTCACTTCACATTTCTTTTAACTTGAATACTTATAGGTTCCTGCCAACTATCTGTTTTCAATAGAGGTGGAGTTTTCAGGGGGAAAAAAATGGTGAAATACAAATAAGCTTAATTTCTGTCCCTTAAAATAGCATTCTTTATAAAATGGTCTGATTTCTTCCCTAAGTTTTAGAGCTAAACAATTACACTTGAATAGCAAGGATGTTATAAAATAAAGTGTTGTTAGCAGTCTTCACTTGTATCCATGTGTAAGTCTTTCTCTTCTTTCCATCCTGTATTTCAATACTGCTAATCGATTTGCTGGTGTTAAGAACTTCTCCCTGATATTTTGATGCTAGAGCATGGCTTCATTAAAGTTTCCAGTCTGAATGTTCTCAGATATATCTAAACGTTTTGTTTTCTTCTCTCAAATTTATGTTTATGAAGAGGGCACACAAGTAATGTTTTGTTATCCAAGTAAATGGAAAGGAGGAGCAGAGTGAATGATTTAGAAAAGGAAATAATCCTTCTGGTAAACCTGTTAACAGCAGAAGGAGATTCTTTAATTTGGATAAATAACAAAATAAGTATGTAGCTGGAAGATATTCTTAAGGGAGAGTCTGAAAAATGAGATGAATTCTTAAAATTATCCCTTTCCCATGTTAATACTTACACTCTAAAAAGGCCTTTTCCATTTACTTATTAATTTACAGAAGTAATACCTAATTTACAGGAGGTTTTAGGATTAGAAGAGATTCTTTTTTTTTTTTTTTTTCCTAGAGAAAGAGAAAAGTGGCATGGTAGTAGGTACATCATGGCTCAGTAAATGTTAGCAATTATCAGAAGTTATAAACTATGCAGTTTAAGAAGTTGATCTTTAAAGTTAAACAAAACTAAGATTAAATTAATGTCTCTGCCACTCGATATCTGTGTGTTCTAAAGTTACTGATGATCTGAGACTCGCTTTCTTTATGTGTAAAAAGGAGAAAATAAACCTCCCCCATTAAACTGTTTTGAGTTAACTTAAATGAGTTAATATGTTTACAGAGACTA
The DNA here is from genome assembly GCF_000151845.1 of Pteropus vampyrus. Lineage (NCBI taxonomy): Eukaryota > Metazoa > Chordata > Mammalia > Chiroptera > Pteropodidae > Pteropus > Pteropus vampyrus. The sequence continues at coordinate 5,698,706 of NW_011888803.1, read as the reverse complement.
ATTTAGCAAATGGCATATGTTGTCTCCACCATGGGATATGAAGCTACCAGCTCCTATGGCCAAGGAACTAAATGAACCCTTTTCCCATGTCCTCAGCAACTATCCTTGTATTGCCTATTGCTGTGTAACAAATTATTCCCAAATCCACCTACTTAAAATAATAAACATGCATTACCTCACACGGTTTCTTCGGGTCAGGAGTCCAGGAATGTACAAATGGTGTGTTTCTGACTCAAGGTCTGTCATGAAGTCGCAGTCAAGATGGCAGCTGAAAATGCAGTCATCTGATGGTTTGACTGATCTGGAGAAGCTGCTTCCAAATTCAGTTATGCGGCTGCTGGAGTTGGGCCTCAGTTCCTCACCAGGTGGGCCTCGCATAAAGCTGCTCATCATGTAGCATCTCGATTTGAGAGAGACAGAGTATGTTTTTATAACCTAATCTCAGATGTGACACACCATCACTTCTGCCATATTGTTTTGGACACACAGATAACCCTGGTGTGATGTGGGAGGGAACTAACCATACGAGGATATGAACACCAAGAGTCAGAGATCATTGGGGCCATTGTGAAGCTGGTCTTCCACTGAACAGACTGGCCAGCCAGCAGAAGTAATCTCATGACTGACTGCAAGTTAGAGACCCTGCATGATATTTCTTGCTGAGAATCTTCTAACTTCAAAAACATAACCTGCTAAAGGCAAGCTATATCTTGCTATTTTGTTTTGTTCTATTGGCAAGTCCTATATCCGGTAAGAATATCATCTAAAGCCAACTGACTTCATGACAAACACATCCAGAGGTTACAATAATAGTGTTCAAATTAAAAATATCTCTACAACCACTATTTTTAATGTCCACAGATGCCTGCCCACTATATAAGACTGGGTCAATCACAGAGCAAGCAAACAAGCTCTGCTTTGTGATGCTCCAGAGAGGAAGTGAAGGAAGTCTTTAGGAAATTAGAAAAGAACAGAGAAATGGAAAAAATATGATCTAGCAGCACAAACAGAACAAGAAAGTTACAGACTCAGTCAAAGGACAAGAAGAATTAGACAGTGTACAGAGAGTGCCAAGTATTGACTGTATAAAACATATTTAATATTCCAACAAACAAATCCTAGTTATAGAAACAATATTTCTATTAGCTTTTATTTTGGGAGCTTGCTGCATTTGTCTTAAATCTTGGGAATTTAAATCTCCAATGAAATTTTATTCAGGACTGCTTTAAGTAGAACAAGTCAATTGCTCTTCCCTGATGCACACTGTTTTTCTGATTTTAAGAAACAGGTTAAGAAAAAATAAAAGATTCCACAGAATAGGAATTATATATTTGTGTGAAAATACTTTTTGATTAAGTTCTAAAATAATCTTTTGGAACCATAATAAAACCACATACAATATTTTTCGATTGCTATATTGTTTTGCAACAAGTCCTTTTTAAATCAACAATTTAACAGAAGAAAAAATACAAAGTCCAAATATAATAGAACTATGTACTCAATTTTGCAATGAAATATCACAAAATGTGTTACATAATGATTATGCTGCCATTACGTTTCCTTAGCTTTTCAAAGTGTAGTTGAATGATTTAATTCCTGCATAAAGGCAGGTCAAATATCCTCAAATAGGAGCTTTCCATTGCTCTGTAAACAGGTACTTCATTTTATCATCTGGCTTAAAAATAGATGAGCTCATTCTGCTTTTTGATGTCATCTATGGAAGGTTATGCTAAAAAATAGAGTAACTGTGGATTAGTAAATTCTCCCTTCTCATGAAACAAGACAATACCTGTCCTCTAGGGAAAAGACTTATTGCTAAGAATCAATAAGAATGATCTCAGGTCTTTTTTCTTGCTTCAGAGTTAATTACGTGCCTTTGATTACTTTGTGTTATGTTTTTCAACTGTGATCAATGAAAGTCATGTTTTTCGACTGTAGTCAGTGGAAATTACTCAGACAACATGTAGAACTAGTCTGTATGTAAATGATGAGGCTGTGGATTTCTTCTCTGGATATGGTTGCTTCAGTGTACAAGGCCCTATTTATTCACTTAAGCAGGCTCAGGCTTATAAATACAGAGGTGACAACAGCCACACAATTAGAAAAACCAATTTCCCCGGCTGGTGTGTAAGGAATGACTGCAAGGAACTCTAATGTAAGCAAAGGTCGGAAACTGATGGAGGTGCATAGAGAGTTGCCACAACTCTGCAGCAGGTGCTCAGCAGGCTCAAAGGCCCTGCTGCTGGAGAGCAGCAATGGAAGTGAGAGAAGAGCTGGGAGAGACACACATTGACATCTGAGTTCATTGCTAATGAGAAAAGCATGCTACTTTGCCCAACGATTGCATTATTATCTAAGTATTATATTTGGAAGAGAATTCAGAGTAGCTTTTTATAGATTTATGTTATTCACTCCAAGTTCATACTGAAAAATGGAGATTAGCAGGCAAGTGGGAGGGGAGCATTATATTGTGTTATCAAAAAGAAACTTGGTACTAAACTGGAGCATTTGGGAAAGATACGATCATTAGCATTTTTATGAGCTTTTCATTTCCACTTTTTTTCTGACACTGGTAAGAGATCTGTCTTCTCCTAAATGTAATGATTTGTATATTTGCCCTCATTTGCAAGCTCAGAGTCTGAGGGAAGACAAATACAAGTACTGTTTAATACTGAAATTTTCTTAGGCTGCTCTGACTAAAATGAAAAGGCATTTATCCTCAAATTAGTGACTTTGAGCAAAAGAATGTAACGAAAAATATGAATTATTTTTGGTTCAAGAATTCTTTCACTCTAAAGTAAGCCCTCTGCTAATGTTATGTATGATGCAGGAGAGGTAGTCGAGAGGACAACAGGAAAAACCCACATTACAGTGTTGGTCCCTAAGACAACAACATTATGCACCTATGCATCACTATTTGCCTAAAATGCTTATTTTTGTCCAAAGTGCTTTTCAGTATTTTACATATGGCAGAGTAAGGCATGTAATATTTGGTCACTGTGAACATTTTGCCAGTCATCACATGAATTAGGTCCCAACAATGCTGCATAGTTGCTCTCACTTTGTCTGCAATTGGGAAGCAACTTAAAGAGGGTGCTTAAGAATATGGACTCTGAGCCCAGATTCTCCCATATTTTGAATTTTAGCTACATTCTGTAGCAGCTGTGTGACCTTGCACAGCTTACTTAATCACTCTATGCCTCAGCTTCTTAATCTATAAACTAGGGTTAAAAATCATGGGGCTTTGAGAGAATTAAATGAGATAATGTATATAAAGCAATTAGAACAGCTTCTAGCATATAGTCAGCATCATACTAGTGATTATAATTGTTATTATGCTTTGTTTCAGGAAAATACCATTTCACATTTTAATGTAGAAATACTGAAAGAAATTAAACCACAGGTAGAAAATTTAATAAAATAAAGAACTGATCTCAATATTTCATGATTTGCCTTTAGCTTCCCAGTTGCTTTGTGTCCATTAAACTCTCTTAGATTTCTGGAGTGAAAGTCATTTCTGGAGCCCTGCTGAGTGTCTCACATGTGTGCATTAACATTCCGGTAATAAAGAAGAGTCCAGTTTTGAAACATGAATGAACCGAGTTATTGTCAAACATCTTATTTCAGGAACTCAAAGGTTTAAATATCAAGACCCCGACTCTAAGATTCAGGATTGTATCCATACACTGTTCCTTATTAGAAACTTACCTCCATCTAGATACCTTTAATAAGTCCACAGTTTTGAATTGATATAGTTATAATCAGCAGTGCACTATATTTCCCAAGGGACCTAAACTCCAGTGTCCTTTAGTTCTCTTTGCAAAAATAAACCTAAATTTCTATGATTCTTTGATCAATGAAAGGTTATGAAACTGATCAAACTAATATATCTACAACTGATATCACGATGTCTGGTTATTGTGTGATGTTCAGAGTTGTCAAGTGATTTGCAGCAAAAAAAGTATTGGGGAATAGATTTAAGGGGCAAATATTTTCTTATTGCCATGTTTATACATTCTCTCTGCTTGTCTTTCTATATCCCAACAGTCCAAGATGTTAATGGAGGATTTTAAAGCAACAGAATGAAGGATGTGTTCCTCTTTCTCAGAATAAGTGCCTATGCACCTTAATACAAAATATTTGGATATCATTTGAGATTTCACTGAACATTTTCAAAGGGCATCCATATACATTTTTTTTTTTTTTTACTTTCACACACATACCCTTCTTCTCGAATTTATTTCTCTTATTTTGTGAGGGTTACAATGGAGAAAAGAGAGACATCAAGTGAAGTCTCTTTTCTTTTTCTGTGTTTTGTTTCCTAAGCACTCACCAGGGGTAAGCTGAGATCCAACAGGTCCTGAGGACAAGCGTCCCACCCCATCTTCAATTTGGTGGCCTCTTAGGGGCAGTTCTCTAGGGGATAATGTAGTGATCTCAAGAATTAATGGGGAAGAAGTATAGTAGGTAGTGGTATCAGTTGTGAAAAATAACAATCTTCAGAGGACTCATGGGAGTCAGGAGTCTCTTGTCAAGGTTTGGGTGTTCCTTGAACCCAAAATGGCATGTATGTACCCACCTTTGTTTATAGCTATAAGCTTAAGAAGCCATTTGCTAGAAAACAAGGATATTTCTTTATATCACTACATTAAAGTATTTAAAAATTTGTGAATAATTTTTAGCTAGCCTCCAAGTTGGGCCACATGATTTTTGTGTGTTGGTATTCACGCTTATGTAGGATCCTCTCATGCCTAATAGAGCTAACCTACATAACCAAAACAGAGTACAGAAACGAAGTGTGACTTCTGAGGCTAGGTCATAAAAACATTGAAGCTTCTTTGTACTCTGTTTGTTCTGAGGGAAGCCAACCACGAGTACACTTGGGCAAGCCTGCAGACAAGTCCTCATAGAGAGAAACTGAGGCTTCCCACAAATAGCCAGTGAGGAACTGAGAGCCTCTGCCAACAGCTGTCTCTGTCCGTGGGCCTTCTTTGAAGCAGATTCTCCAGTCTCATCGAAGTTGTCAAATGACTTCAATCCTGCCCAACATCTTGATTGCAACCTCATGAGAGACTCCAGAGCAAGAACCACCCAGCTGCACAAAAGATTCCTGATCCTCAGAGATTTTGATAAAATGAATTTCCATTGTTTATCACTGCTAGGTTTTGATGTAATTTGTTGTAAGGCAATAGATAACTAAATAAGAAAGTAAGAACACTAATTTGTTAGAACACTAATTGAAAAGGTATGAAACAACACAACACATTCAATATAATTTCACCACTATAAATGGCACATAGAAAAAAAAGACAACAATTCACCAAAATATTACAGTTATTAGCTATTGGGGCTTTGGTAAATTATGATTTTTTCATATATTTATAATGTACAAAGAATTAGTTTTATTGATAATAACTTTGAAAACATTTTTAAAATATTTATTTTAATATTGGAAAGTTTGAACTTGCTTTTATTTGCTTGATAATATGTCGGGGTAAGAATATTCTAGAGACAATTTTAAAACATAAAATATAAAACTCTATTTTTGGAATCAAGTCAGTTTTATATAGAGCTAATTTTCATGTACCCTTTTGCCTTTAGCTAAGCCTACTTGAATTTGCAATGCTCTTTTTAGCTTCAAACATGAGCTTAACTGTAGAAGAAAAACCTTGCATTCTAATGCTCAGTGTGTGGCTTAGGCTTCGGTAACTCGGAGCCACCCTGCCTAGATGCCATGATATTGTATGTCTTGTCAGAAGAATGATAATTAAAATAATGTAAGTGGAAATGTAAATCAAAGTCCTTGGTCACTGTTTAAACTATCTCTCTGCTGCATTATATAGTGGAGGCATGGTATTACATGACAGTTAAAAGATCAAGTCTGATTCCAACATTTACTCCCTGCGTAAACTTAGATTAGTACCTATTTGGTACCTCTTTATCCTCCTCTTTAAAATGAAGATGCCACTCATCTCAAAGGTTTACTGTTAGATAGTAAACCTAGCCTGGCATCTAGGACGTATGAGTTATTTTTCTTTGCTTAAGTTTTCCGATGTTCAGAGTCAGAAAGCAGGACCCATAAGATTTAAATGTTTGAGACAGTATGATATTGTATGATAAGTAATGAGTGTCAAATGAGTGACTACTTAATAAATATTTTGTTTAGGCTGTGCAGTCTCACGATCTGGAACTCAAATTCCCACCACACTGATTATTAGCTGTGTGGCATTAGCGAGTGACATAATCTCTGTGAGTCTTATTTGTTTCATTGGTAATAAAAAGAATATATGAACTATTTCATAGGGCTGTTTAAAAATTGAATTAGATAATAAAGATGAAATGAGCATAGTTCCTTGTATAAAATAAGTACAAAATATGCTATTTCCATTTTTTTTTCTTTTTTTTCTCTTCATTCTTTATGCATTGCCTGGGAATCTGGGTGAAGGAGGTAAAAAAAGCAGTAGGAATGAAGATGAGAAGGTGAATAAATGTAAAGAAAAATAGTGACAATTCATCACTGAGTCATTATTTCATCTTATTAACCCAAAAATGAACATCATCATCATCATCATCATCATAACAACAGTATTAAATGTTACCTCATTAATCTCACCATGGCATATTAAACTGCCTGGCAGAAATGTCATACCTACTATTCACAAAAGCAAATATTAGTGCATATAATTTGGATGTATCATGAAAATTCCCTGCTTCAGCTTGTTAGAAAAGTTCACAAAGCTGTAACACTCACACAACAGATAATGGTAAGTCACAAGATGTCAAATCTATCCTTGTCATGAAGAAATAGGAATATCTTTATAAGGTTAAGTCAGGGTCTCTCTAACTCTATCAAAATAGTGACATGTGAATAGTTGGCATTCTTAGGACCTTGGAATTGCT
>NW_011888803.1:5679878-5691756 GCF_000151845.1 Pteropus vampyrus | reverse complement strand
GCAATAGATAACTAAATAAGAAAGTAAGAACACTAATTTGTTAGAACACTAATTGAAAAGGTATGAAACAACACAACACATTCAATATAATTTCACCACTATAAATGGCACATAGAAAAAAAAGACAACAATTCACCAAAATATTACAGTTATTAGCTATTGGGGCTTTGGTAAATTATGATTTTTTCATATATTTATAATGTACAAAGAATTAGTTTTATTGATAATAACTTTGAAAACATTTTTAAAATATTTATTTTAATATTGGAAAGTTTGAACTTGCTTTTATTTGCTTGATAATATGTCGGGGTAAGAATATTCTAGAGACAATTTTAAAACATAAAATATAAAACTCTATTTTTGGAATCAAGTCAGTTTTATATAGAGCTAATTTTCATGTACCCTTTTGCCTTTAGCTAAGCCTACTTGAATTTGCAATGCTCTTTTTAGCTTCAAACATGAGCTTAACTGTAGAAGAAAAACCTTGCATTCTAATGCTCAGTGTGTGGCTTAGGCTTCGGTAACTCGGAGCCACCCTGCCTAGATGCCATGATATTGTATGTCTTGTCAGAAGAATGATAATTAAAATAATGTAAGTGGAAATGTAAATCAAAGTCCTTGGTCACTGTTTAAACTATCTCTCTGCTGCATTATATAGTGGAGGCATGGTATTACATGACAGTTAAAAGATCAAGTCTGATTCCAACATTTACTCCCTGCGTAAACTTAGATTAGTACCTATTTGGTACCTCTTTATCCTCCTCTTTAAAATGAAGATGCCACTCATCTCAAAGGTTTACTGTTAGATAGTAAACCTAGCCTGGCATCTAGGACGTATGAGTTATTTTTCTTTGCTTAAGTTTTCCGATGTTCAGAGTCAGAAAGCAGGACCCATAAGATTTAAATGTTTGAGACAGTATGATATTGTATGATAAGTAATGAGTGTCAAATGAGTGACTACTTAATAAATATTTTGTTTAGGCTGTGCAGTCTCACGATCTGGAACTCAAATTCCCACCACACTGATTATTAGCTGTGTGGCATTAGCGAGTGACATAATCTCTGTGAGTCTTATTTGTTTCATTGGTAATAAAAAGAATATATGAACTATTTCATAGGGCTGTTTAAAAATTGAATTAGATAATAAAGATGAAATGAGCATAGTTCCTTGTATAAAATAAGTACAAAATATGCTATTTCCATTTTTTTTTCTTTTTTTTCTCTTCATTCTTTATGCATTGCCTGGGAATCTGGGTGAAGGAGGTAAAAAAAGCAGTAGGAATGAAGATGAGAAGGTGAATAAATGTAAAGAAAAATAGTGACAATTCATCACTGAGTCATTATTTCATCTTATTAACCCAAAAATGAACATCATCATCATCATCATCATCATAACAACAGTATTAAATGTTACCTCATTAATCTCACCATGGCATATTAAACTGCCTGGCAGAAATGTCATACCTACTATTCACAAAAGCAAATATTAGTGCATATAATTTGGATGTATCATGAAAATTCCCTGCTTCAGCTTGTTAGAAAAGTTCACAAAGCTGTAACACTCACACAACAGATAATGGTAAGTCACAAGATGTCAAATCTATCCTTGTCATGAAGAAATAGGAATATCTTTATAAGGTTAAGTCAGGGTCTCTCTAACTCTATCAAAATAGTGACATGTGAATAGTTGGCATTCTTAGGACCTTGGAATTGCTGAATAGCTCAGAAATCTAACATTATGCATAGGCTTCTCTATGAAAAAGTTTAGGTGTCCACTATTGAATTTTAAGCAAGCTGACAATTTTAGATCTTGATCTTAATGCATAAAATAGTTTGTCTACTGAGTATAGTGTTTTCTTGAAAGTTCAATTTTTCCTATTCATTTTACTAATCTTACTGTTAGTTTTTTTTTTTTTTAGAATATTTAATTAATGATTTAAAAAACTGCTAATGTTCTAGGGCTTTTAAAACAAAAGACACAATTTTTAAAAATCCAAACAAAAATTAATTAATTAAAATAGTCATCGTAAGTCATTATCCCAATTATGGACTGGGAATACTTTAACAAGCAAAGAAATTGGCAATAAAGCAGCTTCCTGGATTGTACTATGCCTATGAGACTTTACTTAGAGTCCCTGTGTCCCTTGCCTAAGGCGTGTACTTTCATAACATGACTTGCTGCATGGTTTTAATGAAATTGTAGCAATCACTCTTTTGGAAAGTAAAATAAAGAAAAGAAGGAAGGAAGGGTGGAAGGAAGGGAAGAAGAAATAAAAAAAGGAAAAAAGACAGAAAACTAGTTATAATCTTACGGAACAAATTCAGATTTTATTTTGCCAATTTTTACTTTTTAAAATTGGTGTAACTTCAAAAACATAAAAGAAGAAAGAAAACACACAGATAAGGTATAAATAGTCATCGATGTGAATCACTACCTCTTTTTTTCCTACCTACCTTCATTTTAATCTAGCATCCTTCTTTTCAATATGTAGTAATCTGAGTTGAAGGAGAACAGTAACGATACTTAAATAAGACTATATTAAGTACTTATTCATTCTCAAACCCTTTCATTCAATATATACAAGAAGACTGCACATTGGGTTTTATTTTCCCATTTTATAACTGAAGATACTGGAGGACATGAACCTGGGGCTTGCCCAAGGTTGCATAGGACTCCAAGCCTTCCTGTCTGATTTCAAATGTTGGTCTTTCCACCATGTACGCTCGTAAACATGCTGCTTGGATTTCAGCATTTTGTCTACATCCTTGCCATATTGTCAGTTAAGAAGTAGATTTTGGGGTCTTAAGTTTTGTTTTGTTAAGTTTTCTTTCTAACTCTGTGCCAATATCACACTGTCTTAATTATAATAGGTTTATATCTCTCAGATAGGTTTATTTTAATTTTGAGGTTAGATTTTAATTTCATTTTTTTCATGGTTACGAGTCCACTAAGGTTTTCTGTATTTTCTTGATTCACTTTAGTGATTTATAATGTTTTAGAAAATTTTCATTTCATCTTACTTGTCAAATTGCCAAAATTTAGAGTATTTCTCCTCTTTTAAATTTATTCCTTTTTCTTAGTATGTCCCATTTGCATTCTAATGTTACTTATTTTTGCTCTCTATCTCTTTTTAGTCAGTCATGCAGAGATCTGTAATTTTATTTAGTTATTCAAAGAACCACATATTGGATTATTTCTACTGCATTTTTGTGTTCTATTTGATTATCTCCTTCTACATTCTCTGGACTTCTTATTTTTCCTTTTTCAAGCTTTTTAAGTTAGATGCTTAACTCATTTTGTTAGCCTGTTTTCTTTTCTATAAGCATTTTACTACAAATTTCCAACAAAGGTCTGCATTAACAAAATCCAACATGTTTAAATAATCTATTTCTTATTGTCATCCACATCTATTGTCTATAAACAGAATCACAGAATCTAAATGGGTCCTTCTGTTTCATCCAATCTCATATTTTCTACCTCCAATTGAACGCTTAGTCCTTTTATTTTTGATGTAATAATTGACATTTTGTGTTCGAATCTACCATCTTGGGTTTTTTCTTTTTTCCTCCTCTCATTTATTTTTTTATTAATCCTTCCTGCCTTCTTTTGAATTAATTGGGAATTTTTTGGGATTCCATTTTATTTCCTCTATTCTTTTTTTTTTTTTAATTTTTATTTTGGGGTGTGTAAAATTCTTTGTAGTTTTAATAGTTACCTCTGATTAAAACATTCATCCTTATGTTAGCACGGTCTACATTAAATAATATATACTATTTCATAAGCAAGATAAGAACCTATAATTCTATTTCTATAGATATATATCTGCTTCAGAAAAGAAAAGATTAGCCGCTTAAAACAATAATGACTTTAATTTTCTGCATCAGAAATTTGGAGTGTTCAACTAGGCTGTTCTACCCCATGCAATATTGTTTGGGCCAAGTAGCTGAATTTAGCTGAAACCGGAGTGCCCAAAATGACTTCTCATCTCTCGGGATATGTCTCAGCATAAATTTTAATCATTCAGTAGTTTAACCACACCTCATGTAACATGGAGCTGGACTTCATGAAGAAGAATTCTAAGAGGATGAGCCTCTGTGTGCTAACTCCTATTAAGCTTCTGCTTATGACATATGTGTTAACTGGTCAAAGAAAGCCACATGGCTCTATCAAGAGTGAATGTGAGAGGAGACTGCATAAGGGCATAAATATTGGGAGGTATGGTAAATTGAGGGACATTAATATACAAAAACATAAGTATAACTAAATTGAGCTGGGGTGAGGGCATGTAGAAATAATTACCAAGTGCAAATAATTTATCTTTTTATTTTCCTGCTTTTTTTCCTTCCTATTTTGCCTTAACATTTGAAGGACATTTTCACTATATGTAGAGTTCTAGTTTAACTTTTCGTTGTTATAATTTTTATCAGTACTTTTACTAATTTATTTTATTGTTTTCTAGCTAATACTTTTTTTGTACTTATCCTTCATGGAGTTTAATGATCTTGAGTTTGCTTATGTTGCTTCCATCTCTTGACTATTGTAAATAATGCTGCAATGAACATAGGGATGCAGAGATATTCTTGACTTAATGTTTTGGATTTCTTCAGGCAAAAACTCTCCACAAAGTGGGAATAGAGGAAACATACTTCAACATTATAAAAGCCATGTATGACAAACCCACAGCTAACTTCATATTCAATGGGGAAAAGCTAAAAGCATTTTCTTAAGATCAGAAAAAGGACAAGGATATCCACTTTTACCACTTTTATTCAACATAGTATTGGAAGTCCTAGCCACAGCAATGAGGCAATAAAAAGAAATAAAAGCCATTTGAATTGGAAAGGAAGAGGTAAAACAAGTCATTATTTGTAGATGATGTAATACTATATAGAGAGAATCCTAAAGAGTCCACAAAAAAACTATCAAAACTGATAGATAAATTCAGTACAGTAGCAAGATACTGTACTGATAACTTTGAAAATTAATATTCAAAAATAGGGGGAAAAGGAAAGACAGTTCAGTTTTTCCTTAGAGTAAAATGCCATGTAATAAAATAAGCAGAAATGATAGAAGTAAAATATTAATAATTGGCAACCATCACAGTAATAACTGTTTCAAGCAAAAATCATAAATGGATGCTAAAATTACTGAGTGAAAGTTTGATGCATAATGAGAAATTTATATAATCCTAAAGTATTGCTCCACAAGATACATATTTTTACAAAGGAAAAATCATCAGTTAATCATAGAGAAAATCTGATAGATACCATTTTAACCAAGCAACCAAGTTAACATCACTGATAACGGGATAACTAGATGTCATTTGCTTTCTACTATGATGCCCAGAGAAGTACACATAATTTCCATTGTATTTCTGCCAAAAAAAAAAAACGTATTCTAAATCTAATCATGAGAAAACAGTACATAAAGCCAAATTAAACAACATTCTACAAAATAAGTGGTCTGTGCACTTCAAAATGTCAAGATTATGAAACATACACACATATAAAAACAAATGTTGAGAAAGTGGTCCACATTAAAGAGACATGACAATTAAATGCATCACATGACCTTGGTCTAATTCTAATTTGATACTGAATTAGAGAAAATAATTTTGCTATAAAAGACACCATTGGTACTATTTATAAAATTTGAATTAAAATTTTAGATTAGACATTAATACCACATTAATTATAATTTCCTGATTTTGATAATTGAATTATATTTTGTACAAAGCCCTTGTTGTTTTGTTTTGTTTTTTAAATAACACAGTGAAGTATTTAGGGATAAAGCAGTACTATGAATGAAATATATATTCATTTATTATTTATTTATTTATTTATTTTAGGTGAAGCAACCCTTGGTTAACCTCACAAATTGCAAGGACCTTGTCAACTTACAATCCTTCATTTACCTGGTCTCCTTAGTGGTCTCCCATCCAGGTACTAACCAAGCCCAACCCTGCTTAGCTTCCGAGATCAGACAGGATCAGGCTTGTTCAGGGTAGCATGGCCATAGACTGAAATATATATTCAAATGGTTAAATTGCTAATGTTTTTATAGAGACTAACTCATTAAGGCCAACATTTAGGTGATTTCTTCTAAGAACTGACAATTTAAAAGATTCAGGCCTAACATTTATAAACACATAAGAAAAACAGATAAAACTGAAGATACAAAACATATTAGTGCTTTAAGTCTAAAAGAGTCCTTAGCATTCACCTGAAACCAATTTCCACTGCTTTTTAGCTAGGAGAGGCAAGATATGAACAGTTTACCTTCCACATTCCCACCTGGAAACTACTATCATTTTTCATCTCCTGAATGTCACTTATAACCATGAGGAGTTTACTGGAGAGCTGTACACCTTACATGATTTGTGGCTCCTGAATGACCTCAGGGGAAATGTTATCATAAATGATCCTGTCATTCAAACTGACAGTGTTTTTTTTAATTTGAGATTTTAGCTAATGTCTAAGAAATGGTTTCTTTTTCATACCTAGGGTCTTTCTTATGAATTCCGTCATGAGTCTTTTGAAATGTACACCTGGTTTCTCAGCCACAAAACATGAACTATTTCACTTACCAGTAGGCAATATTTTTTGAAGATTTGAATTAAACACTAAGGTTAAAAAATTCTTGCAATCTTATGTTTTTATAACCTGTAGTATATTTTGATTATATGCACTCTTCTTAAGGATAATGTATGGAAGAAATCTGATGAAACAGGTCAATTGCAAATTAGCATCATACTTAAAATGCGGGTTTCATTCTTTGTTAATCCAACAGTCTATGTTTGCCCCTCATGATGAATCTTTCAGTTTGATCACTATGGTCCAATGTAACTTTCTGTAATATCAAGTACTACAATGTGTGGAAACAACACACACACACGCACACATATTCACACACAAAAACTTCTCTAGGGTCATGGGAAAATGTCAAATGTGGTAGGAAATTTTCAGTTGGTATGTGTTGGTATGTGAGAATGATTGGGAGAGAGAATGAGAGGAGCTTCCTAGCATAGAAATTTTTCAACAAGTAGAGAATGAGGAAGGTGGAAACTTTAACTTTTCAAGTCCTTAATCAATACCAAGAGAGGAATCTCCCAAGTAGATATGACCCCGACACAATTCACGGCCAACATCATAGCCACAGTTATAGACAGAGTTATATAGTTTTCAGAAGTGCCAACAAGAGGTCTCATACCTAAGTTTTTGGGAAACTTCACAATGTTTTATTTATCTAATGTCTATTTAACAAAGCTCAAAAATCTTAAAAGGAGTCTCAAGTGTTGCAACTAATATAGATTTCTAGATGTCATATGAATAATTTATTCAGACTATTTAAGTGTCTGAGATTTTCAAAGGATAAAAAATTTCATATTGCATTTTGCACAATGCACTCTTAATTTACAAAATTGTGCTAAATTCTGATATTTTTTATCTCTCTAAAGGTAATTTTTTAAAGCAATATTTTGAATAGAGTAGAAAATCACATATAAAATTGCCTGCATGTTTTTTATATTGGTTCTTCATCATTCATGAGGAAGGCTTACCTATCTCTATCACATTGAATTATAGTTATCTGTTTACTCATTTTTTTTCACCTTCTATATTGTGAGTTCTTAAGAACAAGAATATGAATGTCTATACTTGGCATAGCATAAGTGGTTAATAATTATTGAATAAATAATGAATGATTGCACTGACACCTCTAACAATATCAATACAATTTGCTCTTTAATTTGTTCTTACCTAGGGATAAATTTCTAATAATGTGTCTGCTCACTTCAAGTATGCCTTGTAACCAATGAAAAACATTTTTTTTCTATGGAATATCATATCTTTGATGATATTTACTTACATTTTATTGATTTAGAATTTTACAAAGCATTTAGGTGAAATGAGCCTGATATGACAACCCATGGATCAGTTGCTCAGTCTGGTTTTCATGAACCTAAGTGACTTTTTTGTCTGTTTATTGTTGATTGGATGGTTTGTTCATTTGCTTATTGTGTAAGTAATGGTTATTGGTAGATTTACATTTTAAAATACACCCTTTTTAAATATATAGCTTGAAGAATTTTGAAAAATGTATAAACCACTGTAAACAGTACTCCGTTAAGATATAAAACATTTCCTTCATTCTAAAAAAATTCTGTTTGTTGCAGGTAAACCACATGTGCACACGCACGCTCTCTCGCTCTCGCTCGCTCTCTCTCTCTCTCTCTCTCTCTCTCTCTCTCTCGCGCGCGCGCACACACACACACACACACACACACACACACACGCACACACACTTGCCTTCCATAGGCAATCAGAAATCTGATTTCTGTCATTGTAATTTAGTTTTGTCTCTTCTAAATTTCATGTAAATGGAATCATAGACTATGTGCTCCATTAGATCTGGCTTTTTCTGTTCAGCATAATGTTTTACCCCTCTCTACTTCTGCCTCTCTCTCTCCCCACTTCTCCCATTATTAATATCTAGTATTAATTTGGTACATTTGTCTCAACTGATGAACCAATATTAATACATTATTATTAACTAAAGTCCATAGTCTATACTAGGGTTCCTTCTTTATGTTATACATTCTATGGATTTTTATAAATGTTTCATAATCATCCACCATTACTGTAGTATACAAAACATTCATTGTTCTTTAAATCACCTGTCTTCTATCAATCCATCTCTCCCTCTCTCCCTCTCTCCCTCTCTCCCCATATCCCTGATAATCACTGATCTTTTTACTGTCTTCATAGTTTTACCTTTTCCAGAATATCATATTTTTGGAATCACACAGTAATCAGTCTTTTTAGACTGCCTTGTTTCACTTAATAGTATGTATTTATGGTTCCTCTGTCTTTTCTTGGGTTAATAGATTATTTTTTTTTAATGAGTAATATTTTACTGGATATACTACCATTCGTTTATCAATTCCCCTATTGAAATAATTTCAAGCATTTTTAATAATAAATGTTATTCCATTGTATGAATTAATATATTTATAAATTTACTTATTGTTAGATAATTGGATTGATTTTAGTTTTTGGCTGCCATGACAAAGCTACTATGAAGTTTTTATGGTCATATTTTAACAATTCTCTTGGACACTTACCTAGAAGTAGAATTGCTAGATCATTTTTAATTTTAACCATTCCAGTAGCTGTTAATGATTTAACATTGTGGAGTTAATCACAATTTTTCTAACAACTAATGGTGTTAGAATACCTTTAACATGCTTACTGGTCATTTATATTTCTTCTTTTTACCTGAGTCTGTACAAATCTTTTACTTATTTTTTACTGGGTTGAATTTTTCTTATTATTGAGTCCTACAGAATATATATTGTGAACTTTATCTCTCAGTCTGTCTTGACCTCTTCCCCCACCGGCCTCCGATGGTGTCTTTTAAAAAGCAAAGTTTTTAATTGTTATGAAATCAAATATTTCTTTCATATTTAGAGCACTTTATGTCCTCTCTAAAAATTATTTCCCAATTTTGCAAAGATTTTCTCATATATTTTCCTCTAGAAGATTGTTAGCTTTGGTATTTACATTGAAGTCTATGATTCATTTTGAATTAATTTCCTATCAAAGTGAGTTAAGAGTTGAGGTTGATTTTTTTTTCATATTGATTTCTGAATTTCTAGCACCCATTGTTAACAAGATTTTTTTCTCCCACTGAGTAACTTTAGAACTTTTGCTGAAAATAAATTGACCATATATGTATAGGTCTATTTCTGGACTATCTCTTTTTCGTTGATCTACATAGCAATCATATGTCAATACTAGGTTGTCATCATTACCATCCTTTATATGTAGTGTGGATCAGAAAACTGTTCCTTTTTACAAGCAAGTTTTGCTTCTTCTAAGTCCTTTATATTTCCATACAAATTCTATAATTAGCTTATTAAAAATCTACGGTGTAGCCTTCTGGGACTTTGTTTTCCATAGAGTTGTACAGTTTAATTTGGAAATTAAAATTTTAACATCGAGTGGTCTATTTCATGGACAGTCAGACCATCTTTAATTTCTTTTTTGTAGTTTTTAGTGTTTTATACACAGTTTGTTAAATTCCTTCCTAAATTATTTCAAAATTTTGATGTTATTATAAATTATATTTTTAATTTTACTTATAATTGTATGCTAATAGTATATAAAAATATTCATTGATTTGTATCCTGCAAACTTTTAAAATTCATTTATTAGTTCTAATAAAATTCATTTATTAATAGATTTTTTGTGTGTGAATATTCCTTAGGAGAGGAGAAAAAGAGGAGAGGAGAGGAGAGAACACATGTCAGGAATGAATGAGGAACCATAACTAGAATGACTACACTTAAAAGGGAATTATGAATGAACTTATGCTAATAAATTCTGTGACTTAGAAGAAATGAGACTTTTTTTATATTTACAGTCATGTTTTCTGTGAAAATACATAGTTTCTTGTTCCTATCTATCTAGTTGCTTTTGTTTTCTTTCCCTGCTTTATGGTACTGGGTAAAACTCCCAGGACTGTGTTGACTAGAAATAGTGAAAGCTGACATCATTTCCTTTATCCTGATCTTGGGGACAAAACATTCAGTCTTTCCCCCATTAAACATTTTGTGGAGCAGAAAGATCCAGTTACCTATCTCAGATGAAGATTCCCATCACGTGGAGGATAGCAAAGAACATAATGCCAACCTCCAGAAATAGGAGTCCACAGACCCAGGCCCACTGCATCTTCTATGGCTTAAGATTTGCCAAGGAGAACTCAACACACAACACTAATGTAAACAAGGTTTTACCCACAGAAAGAAGAGACTAGAGAGATAAGGCAAGCTCAGTAAGTGTAGTATGTGCCAGTCTCCCATGGCAAGTGATTTCCTACAGATAGTTCCCACAGGGTAATGGACTGTACACACACCTTTCTTGCTGCAGAGGAAGACTCTGTCCCTTTCCCGTGGGGAGTAGCTATACTGGTGGGAAAGTAATTTCATTGTGTACTCGGAACAGGGGAAAAGTTTCTCTTAATGAAGGATTTGAGGCTAAGTGACAGCTCAGCACCCAGTTGTCACACAGAAGAATGTTTCAGGCCCAGAGCACTAATTAGACAGTCCCTGAGAAAGGTAGAAGGTCACATGATGACCGCTTCTCCTACATAATTCTAAAGTTTCCATATTAAGATGTTATCTAAGGTTTATTTGTAAGAATCTTTTACCAAGTTAAGAATGTTTACTTCTAGTTCTAGTTTGCTGAGAATCTTTTTTGGAATGGGTACTGAATTTTGTCAAATGCTTTCCTGCTTCTATTGAGATGATCATATAGATTTTCTTATTAAGTGCATTGTGCTGAATTACATTTATTGATTTTTAAATGTCAAACCAGCCTTGCATTTCCAGGTTAAATCTCAGTTGGTCAGGATTTATTATCTTTTTCATATACTGCTGGATTCAATTTGTTAAGAATTTTTCCATCTTGGTTCTAGAAAAGTATTTTTCTCTTCCTTTTTCTCCTCTTTCGTAATGTCTTTTTCTGATTTTTATATTGAGATAATGCTGGCCTCATCAAATAAATTGTAAAGTGTTTCTTCTCTGCTTTCTGAAAAAGTTTGTCTAAATTTGTTATTGTTTCTTCCTTAAGTGATCCATAGAGTTTTCCAGCAAAACCATCTGTATCTCGAATTTCCTCACATTACAGTTTTTAATTACAAATACAATATTTTTAATGGATAAGAGATTCTGATTTTCATTTTTTTCTCATCATTGTTTCGATAATTTGTCTTTTTCAAAGAAAATACCCATTTCTTCTAAGTCGCAGAATTTATTAGCATAAGTTATTTCATAATATTGCCTTTTAAATGTTCTCATTCTAGTTATGGTTCCTCATT
>NW_011888803.1:5671209-5678793 GCF_000151845.1 Pteropus vampyrus | reverse complement strand
ATAATTTCCATGGTACATGAATGTTATTAAGTAACAATATTACCAATATTTTAGATTTATTTAGTGTACTTCCTTGGAGATTTTCAACTCTCTATGTTATAAAATACCAGAGAATAGGATCTTATCAGAGGATAGATTTGAAGAAAGATTAGTGCATTTTGAACCACATACGAAGAGCTTAATTGCTGAAATAATGATAATGACAATACACTCAGATATTTTTATTACTCTTTTTAGAGAAAACAGCATAGTTTCAGAGTCAGACCACAGTTTGGATTGACTTTCTTAGTAGTTGTGTGACCTTGAGCTTGATTCTGAACTTCTGAAATAATTACATAATGCTTAGATTACTGTGTAGATTGTATTGGACAATGTATGAAAAGTTTCTGATATTGTGTCTAGAAAATAAGTGGTTCTCATTAAATTTAGTTTCTCTTTCCAAAAGTTTCTCATGTTACAAATAACATAACGGGAACTTAAATATTAAATGACTTTCTCAATGTTGAACTTGTAGTAGTGTCAGAACTAAATCTTAAAACTGCCTTTTAGTTCTAAAGATTTTTTGTTTTTTGTTTTTTTTTTTAACTACAACACAGCTATCTCAGAAGGAGCAGCAGGAGTTTTTTATAATAGTTTCACCATTGTTCTGTAGCATAAAAGCTAAAAAAAGCAAACCTCAGTCTGGGTACATAAATATAAAAATTATGTTGGACAGGTACTGTCTCATCACTGAGCTACAGAGTGAATGTTCTAAATTTGGTTTTTCACTGTCTCATCATTGGTCTAAGTAGTAGCTGTTATTACATAACCAGTCACTGAAAATAGCTGTTTGCCCGAGACAACTTAAAGAATAGAAAAAAGAACTTTGTTTTCATTTACAATTTTGTTTGTATTAGTATTGTTCTATTCTAATTAATGAGATCTGTTTTGTAAATGAGATAATTTAAGATAAAAAGAAAAACATTAGTCAAACTTGTCAACTTTCCAATATTGCTATGAGACTGAATTGACCCACTGAAAGGATTACTGTATGTCTCATTAATCTGCTCTATTCTATTTCACTTTTTGTTTGCAGGGCATTGTGAAGAAATCTTTTTCAAAGTTGAGTTCTTATTGGAATTTTTAAAACTCCAAGATGTTGCCTTTCATGTTAAATGACACCTGGTATTCTATTTCTGCCTTCTGTGAAAAAACTAAAGATAATTACAGATAATTTTGATTTCTGATCTGTGTTTGTTTGTTTTTGTGTCCCTTATTGTTTAAATGATAAAGGGATAGGAAAATATTCAATACATTATCCCTTTGGATATAGCTTTTCCTAAAGTTTCAGTCAGCAGATTGTTTTGCAGATTTTATACGCTGTGTCCTTATCAGTATCTTTCTTAATGATATATGTGAATATACCACAATCTGTTTAGTTATTCAATAGTTGCTGGACATTTGGATTGTTTTTAGTTTTTTAGCTATTATGAAAAAGCTGCTATGAGGATTCCAATTCAAGTCTGTGTATCGGCATATTCTTTTGTCTTAAAAACCTAAGGATGAAATTTCTGGGTCATATGATAGAGGTATGTTTAGCTTTATAAGAAAATGTCATACTGTTTTTTTAAAGTAGCTATAGCATTTAAAATCCCCATCAGTATATATGAGAATTCTATTTGCTCCACATCCTTGTCAACACTTGGTTTTGTAGCCTTTTTAACTTGAGACAAAATAGTAGATGTGTAGTGGTATCACACTATGATTTTAATTTGCATTTGTCCAATGACTAAAGATTTTAAACATCCTTTATTTTATTTATTTGTAATCCACACATCTCTGATAAGTGTCTTCTCAAATCATTTGCCATTTATTTATTAGGTAGTTCACCCTTTTATTATTGAATTGTAAAATTTTTATACCTGGAAAAAGTTCTTTATCATGTACAAACTGTGCAAATAGTTACTCTTAGTATGTAACATGACTTAATTTGCTTGACAATATCTTTTCTTAATTAGAAGTTATTATATTAATTTTGATGAAGTTCAACTTATTCATTTTTAAAATTTTACAGTTTGTGCTTCTTATGTCCTATTAAGAAATCTTTGTATAACCCAAAATCTATAAAATTTCCTGTTTCTTCTGAAGGTTTTATAATATTCAGCCTTGTTTTAGCTTCATGATCTACCTTGGGTTAATTTTTCTTTATGATCTAAGCTCAGAGACAAGTTCTATTGTTGTTATTGCTGTTTCTTTGCATGTGGATATCCAGTTGTTTCAGCATCATTTGTTGAAAGGATCATCCTTTTCCCATTATATTGCCTTGACACTTTTGTTAAAAATTCATTGACCGCATATTATTGGGTCTATTTCTGAATGTTCACCTTTTCATTGATACCACCTTTATGCCAATACCATACCGTCTTGATTAATGTAGCTTTATAATAAGTACTAAAATCAAGTAGTATAAGGCCAACGATCCTGTTCTCTTTGTCAAAATTATTTTTCTATCTCCTTTGCATTTCTATATGAATTTTAGATACAAAATACAAGTGATCAAATATACTTGCAAATATTTTTCACATCACTTTAAACAAAAACAATTACAGTAGAAACAAATTTGCAATACCATTTTTGAAACCATTAAAGTTATATAAATAAAATATAAATACCTAATGTTAATAAGGGTACAGTAAACAGAGCTATTTTTATCAATATTTGTGTAATCTTCCTGGAGAGAGTTTGGCAATTGATGTTAGGAGACAAGCACATTAATATGATTTTACTTGGTAATTCCTTTTCTACACAACACAGTTAAAAGGAATAATCAGAATTGTATTTGAAATGTAAGTGAAATTGAATGGATGTATAGTAGACTCTTATGGTACCCCACTCATATCACCTAAGCATGCACCATTCCCGTGCACCTTATGCCAGCACCTGTGACTACATGGGTATGCCATCTGTGTAGCTGCAAATAACTCTGTTTGAATGCTATGCTGTCACCTGCTTGAAATTCTTAAACATTTTTTTAACAAGGGGTTTCACGTTTTCAATTTGCACTTGACCCTGCAAATTCTTCAGCTGATCCTGCCTCTGATTCTGCTTGAGGACTTTCTTTGACCCTCAGAACCCACCCAATCCATGTGAGACTGAAGGAAATGTAAAGTGGTCTCTGCCTCTTAGAACAGCCAATTGGACAGGCTGTATGTCTCCCAGACTTCACCAGAGTGATTGAAACTCAGTTGCCCACTATGTTAGGCTGCTTAACAGTAAGCAAATATTTTCTTCTTTTTTTTTCTCTTTTTCATTTCTGCACTTTTCTGTGAATATTTCTTGGTTTCATCTCCCAAACAGGCTGTCTGCGCTTAAATCTTCTTTTAAGGTCTGTTATTGAGAGAGAACTCAAACTAAACTTGAGAGTCTTGAGCATATAGTTAGTCTTTAAATCCATGACACTTGGTAAGTTCAATAAAGATGTTAAGTGCTAATGGAAAAGAGAAGCTACCCAAAGAAAAAACTTTAAGAGTTTGGGGATACAGGGAGGAATCTGCAACAGAGACAGAGAAGAATCAGCTAGAGAGTTAGGAGGAAACTGGAGAGCATGGTGCCCTAGAAGTCAAGCCATGAGAGTGTATCAAGAGACAGAGATCATGTGATTCAGAAATGATCATTGGACTTAGTTAGCATTATGGAGGTCAGTGTTGACCTTGACATGAGCAGTTTTGTTGCAGTGGTAGAGGCCAAAGTTTGAATAGAGTGAGGCAAGAGAGAATGAGAAGAGAGAAACTAGAGCAGCCACTACAGTTATTTTCCTATGAATTTTGCAATAAATAAATAAATAAATAAAAAGGGGGAGATAAGAAATAAATAATAATTTGAAGAGTAAGTAGATAAAAATTTTGTTCATTTTTTTTAAGTTAAAATATATAACATACTATTTGTGTGTGGCTGAGAAAGAGCCAATAGAGAAAGAGAATAAATTTTCTTTATTCATTTTTCTTATTGACAAAATCAGCACCACTTTACCAGGTAAACAGCTGGAGGTGACTGTTTAATCATAAGAATACAATTTTAAAATGTTAATTATTCTTTAAAATTATTAACTAGGTAATTATCCATTTCTTCTTATAATAGTTCTTTTTTTTTTTCAATCAATTACTTAAAATCCATTAGAACTTTGCCACTTATATTCAAAGCCAGGGTGTTAAGTTGGGTAAACTCTAGGAAACATTACAGATATCAACACAGCCACAGTGGGAGCAGATAGGAAAAATTGAAGTCCAATGTATGTAGGCTGACAGAATGAAAGCTTTTTTATGGAATTGAATAAGTATATATTGAAAGAAAAATATAAATATTCTGCAATAATAAAATGACAAAAACAAGTCTTCCTTAAGTTCTTTTATAAACTATCCTCTAGGAGAGAAAATTCTACTCCTGGTTGTAACTTCTAAAACATAATCTCAAAACCTAACTCATAACCTGGTTGTAACTTCTAAAACATAATCTCAAAACCTAACATTTTACTTGGATTATTTTAAGAAGATAATCAGAGTTTGGACAAATATATTCAAACATGTATTTATTTTAGATCAGCTAGCAAACTATTATTGACCTTCTACTATATTCTGTGGAGGATATACAAAATTATAAGACGCAGTCCTTATTATCAAGAAAATCTGGTTGGAGAAATCCTTTTAGTATGCGTAATAGAAAAAACAATGATATGGTAGGGATATCTGTTTTCTTTAAGGGATTATACTAGGAATAAAATGCCTTAAGCAAAGCCATTCATACACCTGTTTTACTAATGTGCTTTATGAGTGATCTTCATGTTAACTTTATTATCCGATGGTCAAAAAGACTTGATGTTTCCTGCCTAAATATATCCAAGTTTCATGAGGAGAGCAAGATTGGGGAGATGCACCTGTTTTATGTGTTTTTCGTTTTTTTGTTTGTTTTTGTTTTGTTTTGTTTTTGGAGGGAAGAGATTGTTCAGACACACTTAATAGTTTATGTTTGCATTGACCATATACTGAAGGTCACCTCATTCTTCAGATAGGAAACTGTATAAACTATTTTCTGGTTTTGTTGTTAGCAGTCCTTGCCTATAACCTGATTCCTGGGTAATTAGGGACTGAAAAGCTAATCAGAATTCAAGTGTAGTGAAGCTCACAATTGGGATTTGTGCTTAAAAGCCTTAGAAATTTTGGAGAACCCCGCTCTGCATTCTTTAAAATGGTCCAAAAGTCTAATCACCAACTCGAGAGAGGGGATACTACAGCTCCTTTGAGTCTAGCAGTTATAGAGAAGACCTATAGAACACCCCTCACATTTCTAAGTAAATAAAGTTGCTTTCATTGTCAGTTTTAATAGGGTTTGGAACCCACCCAAATGTGACTGAAATCAAAGTGTCATTTGCATGTCCCAAATATATCGTGTTAAACGTTATCCCTAAACAGCAATCTACTGTTTATTTACCAGTTAATAGTTTATTCCATTTAGCCATGTAAAACAGGCTATGCTTCTTTTCCATCATTATAAACTAGAGTTAAAGTAACTTAGTGATATTTTAAAAGGGAAAATAAAATGTAATGAAACAACTCCTTGAAATTTAAGGTATAGTCCAAATGGTCCTAGAATGTTTCATTAGGTCGACAGGTATATATCAAATTTCTTAGAATAATGTATTTATTGATACTTTAATAATTAGATGATCAGGATCAACAAGTCTTAGTCAGTTTTCTGGCCATTATGAATGGCCTCTTGGATATTCTCCTAAGACAGCTGGAAGAATAATCAGTACATTCCTCAATAACCCAGTTAACGACTGGCTCATTTAACTTCCTTGTACTTTTTTGTCCTTGTCCCCGAAAAGGACAAAGGGAAATAGTATTTGGTCAAGCCCTGATAAATCAATAACTTAATGCAGTTAGTTACACTTACTTAGTGCAGTTAATATTAAGAGCTTGTAAGAGTTTCCTTGTATTTACTTCTTTATTCCCACATCAGCCGTTATAGAACATTCTCATTTTCCACATGAAAGCCACAGGAACCATTTCACAGCTCAGACCCAACAGACTGAACACCAAAAGATTAAGTGGCTAAGCTGCCTAGCATTGCTTGTTTAGCTTTGCCCACAGGATTTGAATTTGCACAACACTGTTGAACATCCTAAAATAATTTAACCACATCCCAAACACTGCATAAAGAAAGTCTGTTCCATTTCTCGCCTCTTTAGATTGCACGTCCAGAGCAATTTCTCCCAAATTAAATGCCATTTGGTTTGCGTTAGAATAATCAGGGCAACTGCAAACATTAATAAGTCTGCAATAATAGCAAAGTTATTTTCTTTTCCAAATAGCCCTACACATACCAAAGAAAGCTTTTCCATTCCAATTTGTTTTTTCTTTATTTTTCAAAATAGATGTATCTCTGTAATCTTGTTGAGTGTTATGATTCACACCCTGGTTTTATGATGATATGAAGCTTAATATAAACACATGTGTAAAGGAAAGAAGAGAAGGCAGCCTATGGAAATAAGTTTGCCTTTTACAGGTTTGACTTGGGTTTTTCTAAGCATCACTGCATGCCTTCACTCGTTCATTCGTGTATTTAACAAGCACTTATTGAGAGTCCCTAATGTGTCAGGGATAGTATGAGGGGTTACGAATAAAGAGAATATGAAAGAGAGACATGGTATTTATCATTAAGAAGCTCATGGCTAGTTTGGAGAAGATAAGCAGTCAATAGATCACCACCAAGGAGTATTGGATTAGGGAGATACACAGAATGATGCAAAGTCTTGTTGAACAGAACCTTTATTTAGATTTTTCTTAAGAAAGGTAGTTGTATTCAGAGCAGAGAACAGAAGACTAGCTCTGTCTGCTCATATATTCACCCTAGAAATGAAGCTATTATGCTTTATTTGAGACCAAGTTGGCATTCTTTCGTGGTCATTGTAAAGTAATTCTGATGACCTGCTTCACTGTATAAAGATGAACTGAGGCACAGAGCAGTTATCTGTTTCACACCAGCACAGAATTAGAAATCTGCAACTAATTTGCAAATTTGGTAATTTCTATAAAATAACTCCCACCAGCTATAATACATTTTAAAAGTATTGAGTGTAGCAAGTTCATCAGTAAACTGTAGACATGATAATTCAGTTATATACTCTAAAATTGATTAAAAGAAGTCATAAAAAGAGAAAGACATCTGTTAATAACATCAAAAATTAACCTCTGGGGGAGAAATCTGGAATGAGAATGTATTCTAAGAAGCTATTCATTGCTTCTTAAGGTCACTTTAAATCCAGAAACATCAAGTTTAATGTCAGTATTTTTCTGAGATATTACAAGTGAGAGTTGACCAGATGTTACAAATCTTCGAAATGAGATTGCTCAGTTTACATAATATTTTTTAGAAATATTAAAATCTTGTTAGAATTGTTACATTTTTCTTTATCTGTTTTATGTATTTCAACATAAAGGATGCAATTAAAATTGTTAACTTCTTTCTACATCTTTGCCTTTCCATTTCTGTATCAAGTCTCTTATAAGAAGCAAATGCTTTAAAATATTTAACCTGGCATCCTGATAT
>NW_011888803.1:5653887-5670234 GCF_000151845.1 Pteropus vampyrus | reverse complement strand
GACTGGCTCATTTAACTTCCTTGTACTTTTTTGTCCTTGTCCCCGAAAAGGACAAAGGGAAATAGTATTTGGTCAAGCCCTGATAAATCAATAACTTAATGCAGTTAGTTACACTTACTTAGTGCAGTTAATATTAAGAGCTTGTAAGAGTTTCCTTGTATTTACTTCTTTATTCCCACATCAGCCGTTATAGAACATTCTCATTTTCCACATGAAAGCCACAGGAACCATTTCACAGCTCAGACCCAACAGACTGAACACCAAAAGATTAAGTGGCTAAGCTGCCTAGCATTGCTTGTTTAGCTTTGCCCACAGGATTTGAATTTGCACAACACTGTTGAACATCCTAAAATAATTTAACCACATCCCAAACACTGCATAAAGAAAGTCTGTTCCATTTCTCGCCTCTTTAGATTGCACGTCCAGAGCAATTTCTCCCAAATTAAATGCCATTTGGTTTGCGTTAGAATAATCAGGGCAACTGCAAACATTAATAAGTCTGCAATAATAGCAAAGTTATTTTCTTTTCCAAATAGCCCTACACATACCAAAGAAAGCTTTTCCATTCCAATTTGTTTTTTCTTTATTTTTCAAAATAGATGTATCTCTGTAATCTTGTTGAGTGTTATGATTCACACCCTGGTTTTATGATGATATGAAGCTTAATATAAACACATGTGTAAAGGAAAGAAGAGAAGGCAGCCTATGGAAATAAGTTTGCCTTTTACAGGTTTGACTTGGGTTTTTCTAAGCATCACTGCATGCCTTCACTCGTTCATTCGTGTATTTAACAAGCACTTATTGAGAGTCCCTAATGTGTCAGGGATAGTATGAGGGGTTACGAATAAAGAGAATATGAAAGAGAGACATGGTATTTATCATTAAGAAGCTCATGGCTAGTTTGGAGAAGATAAGCAGTCAATAGATCACCACCAAGGAGTATTGGATTAGGGAGATACACAGAATGATGCAAAGTCTTGTTGAACAGAACCTTTATTTAGATTTTTCTTAAGAAAGGTAGTTGTATTCAGAGCAGAGAACAGAAGACTAGCTCTGTCTGCTCATATATTCACCCTAGAAATGAAGCTATTATGCTTTATTTGAGACCAAGTTGGCATTCTTTCGTGGTCATTGTAAAGTAATTCTGATGACCTGCTTCACTGTATAAAGATGAACTGAGGCACAGAGCAGTTATCTGTTTCACACCAGCACAGAATTAGAAATCTGCAACTAATTTGCAAATTTGGTAATTTCTATAAAATAACTCCCACCAGCTATAATACATTTTAAAAGTATTGAGTGTAGCAAGTTCATCAGTAAACTGTAGACATGATAATTCAGTTATATACTCTAAAATTGATTAAAAGAAGTCATAAAAAGAGAAAGACATCTGTTAATAACATCAAAAATTAACCTCTGGGGGAGAAATCTGGAACGAGAATGTATTCTAAGAAGCTATTCATTGCTTCTTAAGGTCACTTTAAATCCAGAAACATCAAGTTTAATGTCAGTATTTTTCTGAGATATTACAAGTGAGAGTTGACCAGATGTTACAAATCTTCGAAATGAGATTGCTCAGTTTACATAATATTTTTTAGAAATATTAAAATCTTGTTAGAATTGTTACATTTTTCTTTATCTGTTTTATGTATTTCAACATAAAGGATGCAATTAAAATTGTTAACTTCTTTCTACATCTTTGCCTTTCCATTTCTGTATCAAGTCTCTTATAAGAAGCAAATGCTTTAAAATATTTAACCTGGCATCCTGATATATAAATCCACTTCTTTTTTTTTTAAATAGGTACCCAGACAAAGAGTAGTATTCTTTTCCAGCCACTTCATTTGTTAGAACCTTCCAGTAAAGTTATCAGTCCACTACTTGAACCACATGGATATTGTTCTAACCTACATACCAAGATTTCTTTTCAAAGTTAACAATTGTCATTTCTAACATCACAGCAGTGTTTTTGTTTCTGCTGTGCTTCTTTGATATTGGCAAGAATCAGTTCAAAAGAATGCAATGAAGTCTTCATTAGGGGATGATGATACTCATAGACTCTGGGAAGACAGCCAGGGGATTCAATTGGTGAAACATTCAAAGCGAAAGGTGTACCACCTTCCTTTACATTCTCACATGCCAAAGCTGACTGCTGAGGCGTTGAACTAACGATCTTTGTCCTAGTCTTTGTGGTGTTCAACTTCTCTTATTTCCTCAGACCTGAATATCTGTTTTTATTATATTGCTTTCAGCATGATATGTTATGATGTTCTGAGATTTCACTTCAAGGCCCTGGCAGGTTTCTTTTACATCTGTGCATTTACTAATCATAGAATGGTACTGGAGAAGGGATTGCAGGGCAGGCCATGTGATAAAAATTGTAAGGATACTTAAACCCTGCCAGAGAACACTTGGCCTGGAGATGTCCTTCGCTTGAGTCAAGGCAGGGCAGGAAGTTCATGCTCTTGGGACATGAAATACTGACTTTTTCCTTATTATTAGAATATCGGCCAAGCTTAAAGGAACAAGGACTCTGTGAAAGATAAAGTGCCAGTTCTTCTAGCTCTCATGTTCACCTGTCAATCCACTGTTCCAGATCCAGATTATAAAGAATGGAGGGGGGCAGGGAGGAGGAAAAAAGAGCCAAATTGTCTCACACAGACATTGTTTGGATTAGCTAATAAAATCTGCTAAGCTTTAAAAAATCCCTATCAAAAAACAGGCAATTAATTTTATCTCCTTTTCTAATCAAGAGCAGCCAACAAGAGCTTTCGGAGCAAAGACAGAATAATTTGGTAGCATTATTTGGTTAATTCATGGTTTCATACTAAGGCAATAATATTAAGACAGCCTAGGAAAAACTTCAGTTCCCTAAAGTTAGAAATAGGAATGGTTCATAAAACCTTCCAGCTATATCCTGATGCTGAATGGTATTTATCTTGTGGTTAAGCTGGTTACTGTGCAATAGTTTCACCTCCTCAAAGGCACCTCTGCTGCCAGTGTTGCACAAGCTATAGTTGCCCTTCGAAGTAGATATGTTTACTATAGAACTTCTGGTTCTTTACCCTACATGCCTAGCTCAGCTTTTTTTTCTCCAGTCAATCACATCCTGGGATCCAGTGTGTAAATCTAACATTGCATGTCTTGTGCATTACTGTTCTAAAGGATCTTATTTTGTGTACTGTATGTATCAGAATAGGGTACATTGGTATATAATGTAAAAAGAAAAGTACATATAAATAATGCAGCCAACTATCGAAGTGTCATACCAACTAAAACATCAAATAAACATTGAACAGTGGGAAAAAAAAATTTAAAGCCTTCACAAAGTTTAAAGACTCATGGATTGCTGCATAAAAACCACAGAGTAAAATAAGCATATTTATTAATCTAATATAAAACACTAATTTAAAATGCCATGGTTACAAAGTAAAGCATGCCACAGCTTATAAAACTATTTGCTTGTGCTAAATACTCATATACTATGAATGCCTTGTGCATGTTTAATATGCATGTTTTTAAGAGTTCCCCCAAAGTTGTTGTCTTATCAGAAATCTTTAAAAATGGCAGTAGAATTGTAAGGTCATCGTCAAGAGCTTTGAAATATTTAATTCAATTTTTTAATCTCACAAAATCAGAAACTGAAGCCAGAAAGAACAAGTATTTTGTCAAGATCACAAAGCTAACTAGCACAGACAGGGATTTTTCCCATTTTCAGGAATACGCCATGATGCATTCAAAGAACAGTGTAGTTGGCTGGACTTTCCACATGAAATCCAGTTCTTTTAAGTTAACCTATGAGTTATTAAAAATAGCTTCACTGTTTTTATTAAATAAGTAACTACTGAAATAAATCATATTATATTTAATGACTACACATATAGTTATATATAATTCAATTATAATAGATGATATATATTTCTTTGATAAGATGGAGTGTTCAGTGGGTTAAAAGACTACATAGTTACAATAAATAGTTAAATTTCTACTAGAATCTGAACGATTGCACTTTCATTTTTCAAGAAAATAAATGCAAGGAATAAATTTGACAAAAAAAAGTATTCCACAAATGAATAAAAATGCACTTAAAATGCTAAAGTGTTATTTCTTAACTTCTTCCCTTACCAAAGAGATCATTTCGTATGTTCAGTTACAATTCTTTCAACAGTGAGTGCAAGTTGTAGACTTGTTTTTCAGCTTTTTTCTAATGTGGTTGACTGAACACTGGATTGACATGTTCAGTGGTCACATTGTCATCAATTAACGATAACAATAACATTAACGATATAACAATAACATGCACATTTTCTTGACAAATACTTTAAAGAGTAAATAATATATTCAACCATAAAATAAAAAAGGAGAATGTATATGTTCTTTAAAATATTTTTATAAACATAGGGAAATATAGACAGAAACATGTAAAACAGAAAATAGAACAAAATGTGTTTCAGGTGGCATTTTAAACAATCAAAAGAAATTTTAAAAATAAGAAAAAAGATATATATTTTATATACAGGCATTAACTTGAAACCAAAACTGTAAGTTTATATAAAGAGTTCAAAATGAAGGAGAGCATAAACGAGCCTGAAGAAGAGAATAAACCAAATGAATATTATTTTATAATCAATTTAAAAGATTAAGTGAAAATGTTTAAAAGAAGGGAAAAAACATTGTAACTTAATAAAATCTATCAGTAAGAAGAGGAAGTGATGGCTAATATAATAAGAAAGCCCATTTTAATTAAATTTTCAAAATATAAGTTAATCAACATTTATATAGGCCAAATAAAAAATAGAAAATAGAAGATAAGCTGAGATATGAAAAGTAAAATAAGAAAGAACACTAATTATAGAAAAATACCAGTTTGCTAAACTTTTTGTTGATTAATTGCCCAGGGCGGCACCATTGCTAATGAATGAAAGTCATCAGATGCCTACTAACACAGTATCTCTAGTGTTTTATTTCTTTGCACTGCTAGAAAAATCAAATGGAGCCAGTACACAAGAAGCTCAACAGTAATTTACAATATAAATAAATAAAATAGAGATTAAATAAATTGTATTTTCAATTGTTTTCAGCTGTATTCTTCAAATCAATAGAGGAGAAAAAGTTCTGTGGTGTCCCACTACTATAGTTTAAAACATTTCCTTAAAAATCAAATAACTCACATAAAACACAATTTTTTTTTGTAACCAAAGATTTGTGAATTTTAAAAGCCACTCATTTGACAAATTTGTAGAAAAGAATAAATTCACTATCAGCATGTGTGCAGTTTTGGAAGTGAGTTGTAAACGCTTCTTGAAAGGTATCTATAGTATGAAACAGTGTCATTAGATTAACAATTTCTGTTGTTTTCAATTTTATGCAAAGATGATTTTTTTTCTATATTTATCAATAATGACACATAGGATTTTGAAATTGTTGTTTAGTTTTTTTTAATGTTCAGATAAAAATTGAGTATTTATCTTATGACATAAAACATTTCAAATTTTGTATTGCTATCTAGTCAATCAGCTTGACAGCTTCATTCTTACAGCTGGTGTTTGCTCTCTCTTTCTTCTTTTTGATTGACTGGGCATAACTGCTGACACAATAGCCTCTGACCAAAGGGAATGGTTCTTTTCCAGAGTTATTGTTTTGAATTCTATTCACAGTTAACCATGTTTCACTGAACTCTTCCAATATAAACAAAATATTTGAATTACTTTCAAAGTAATAATACCCCAAGGCAAAATTTAATATGAAACCTAACTTTTTTTTTTCAGTAACTCAGCAGAAAGAACTACGAAATATTTAATGCTTAGCAAAAGGACCAGGATCAATTTTTATTGTTGCATCAGGTCAGCCACTATCTTATCTAGTAAGCAGACTGTCTAGTTTATGTTATTTTTTAAAAAAATACATTCTATGAGAGGCAGATGCAACATCAGCTGTTCATGTTCAATTCTTATGTAAATATGAGAATGATGCACCCCCAAACTGATTGGGGAGGAGTCACCTGAAATTGCTTGATGCACCTCCAGCTAACCTTGGGGTAATTAAAGAAAAACTCTACCATGCAGGATTCATGCTGCTTCAGTCATCAACTAAGCAAATTAATAACAGTCAGCTTTTAGATACTTCCCTGAATAACTTAGAATATGTTATAAGAGGATGATTAAAGACTCTAAGTTCTAGAGAATTTTTTCTTCATCCTGTTCATTATCCAGATAGAATATCTATCTAAAAATGAAATGCTAATAGGTAAGAAAATCTGATCTTGGCTGTCACTGGTCTTTGAAAGAAATTTATACTAGTCAATTCTTCTTAGGAATATTTTCTTCTGCAAAATTATTGACAACTTATGCATAGGAAGTGGTCTGGAATTTATCAGCATCAAATGACTGATTCTTAAGATTTATTCCTAGACTCAAAGGTAATGGTTAATAGCCACAAAATATCATTTTTCCTGGTGCATTACAGCTAGAGTTTCTATTTTCACAATCTGAGAATATGATGTCTAAAGTTATTTTAGCACTTTGTCCACCCTTGGACAAAATAAAGACAAGTTTCTGGATGACACAAGAAATAAAATCATGAACGGAATGAAATGAGTCTAACATTCAGTATGAATACAAGGAATATGTTAATGTCACTGTAACCAACGGTCATTGATTTGTTCCTAGTTTATTTAGAAGTATTGGCATGAACTAGCATAATGTATGTGCCAGAATCATCACAGTGTTTTGCTAGACCAGTGATAGAGATCACATTGCTCGAATCAGCAGACTTTTTCTGCTTACATTTATATCACCTTTCTTCATCTTTCTTATGGCTCCTAATTTTCATCTAATGAAATCATAAGCTTTGGAGTCAAACCTGGGATTGAAGCTTGACTTGAGAGTTATTACTTGCTTGACCTTGGTCAAATTAACCATTCTTAGCCTTAGTTTCTTCAACTGTAAAATAATAAAGTTTGATGGTCAATAGTGAAATGAGATACTGTGTATACACACACACACACACACATACATAACACACACACACAATTTAGCAGAGTGCCCACCATAAGCTGTTTAATGAACTTTAGCTAGAACGTTTTTATGTCTTTGTTAAATTTGTAAGACTTCTTGTTGTTAATAAGCTAAGGGTTAATTAAATATATTAACATGTATGCATTTATTTAATTACTATTTTATAAATATCTACCCTCCCTGTTACTGTGCTGGTCTTTGGCAAACAAAGATTCAGTAAAATAAGACCTTAGATTTTGAAGAACATATAGAGTCTATCCAGGGAGATACCTATGTGAATAACTCACATTAAGACAGCAAAATAGGTATGACCATAGAAAAATGACTAAAGGAGCAAAGAATCACAGAGGAGGAAATATTTTATCTTTTCCTTGAGGGATAGTCAAGGGAGTTTCTCTAGGAAAGATAGTTCTTGAATTTGCCCTTGAAATATAAGTAGAATGTGCCAGTTCAAAAGGAGAAGGGGAATTCCCAGCCAAAAGAATGAGCAATGTTTCAGAAGCAATCACATACACATTGTGCCTGGAATGTGAATTAGGCCTGGCTAGAGGACTAGATGACCTTAGTTTTATTGAAGAAACAATCTTTCTGAATCTCGCCATTGTTATTAATAGCAACGTTACTGCAAATACACAATTCAGTCAGTTTTGTTATTTCTGTGTATCAGCACTGTGATGATCACTGCCAAATGTGTCCACCTTTGTTTCCAATAATGGATTTTGGAATATTTTATTTCTATTCATTTCCCCTACTCATACATTAGCCAAGATGACATGACCTTATTTACTATCTTTTAGGCACTCCACACTCCATTCCACTTGCAAAAAACATTCACATCTTTAAAGAAGCTTATAGTCACATTTCTCTGCTGATTAAAAAATCCAAACATTTTGTCATTTGATTTCAAGAGTTGATATCAATCTTCATAGGCCTATTATTCTTTTCTTTCTCGTTATTCCAATCGGATCTTCATGGCTCAGCCTATTGATTTTATTCAAACACAGCATTCATGGGATGGTTAAGAATGCAGATTCCGAAGCTTGATTGCTTGTGTTCATTTTCTGAGTTCTCTACTCCATAATTATGTGGAATTAGATAAGCACCTTGTCCTCAGTGTTCTTATCTGTAAAATGGCAATAGTACTAACTACCCTAATAGGATTAAATGAGTTAGGAATAGGTGAGTTAATACATATACAATATTTAAACAGTGTTTGGCACAAGAGCAAAATTCAATTGTTTTTCACTAAAATATAAATGTCTTATTTAGGTTATCATTTCAAATATTTTTAAATAACATGTGATAATTTTTTAAATAATGTATAATTATACATGTGTTTTAAAAAAAGACAAGCAGTAGCTAAGTACATGAAGTTTAACTGAAGCTCTTCCTTTATTCCTCACCACTTTTATTCCATACCTCAGAGGGAAACTCTGGTCACAATTTAACAGGTATAATTCTAGTTCTTTATCTCTGTTTGTTTCTTTGAACATAAATTACATCTTGTTCCATGAATTACCTTGGAATTTAATTGTCATTTACTTAACAATGTATTATAAATGACTTTCCATAAAAATATGTATTAAATAATAGTTTGTTTACCAACTATTTCCTAAATGGCTATAATGTACCAGTCCTTTTTTTACTTGCTGGAGATAATTCAGGATAGAAAAACCCTTTGGTTTTTTTAGTTCCATTTGAGGTTTCCTTTTTTTTTTGATGTATATCTTATTCTTTCTAATAACTAGAGTATATCAAAGAATATGAATCAAACCTAACTTCTTTTACCATTACTCTATTGAAAGAAATGTAGGTGGTTATCAATTTTGTGCTAATATAATAGCACCAACCTTTATGTTTATATTTTTATGAGTTTTTAGTTTTTAAGAAATATTCTAAGAAGTAAAATTATCCATTTAAAGGTTTTAATAAACTACCAAATTAGCTCCCCAAAAGACTGTCAATTTACATTCTTACCTAAAATGCTTGAAAATGGCTATCCTCTCACATCGTCCTAATTGATATCTGCAAAACAATGTCTTCAGGAATGTTTATAAAGAAGTGCTACATAAAGGGTTTTATTTTTTTGTTGTTGTTTTTGGTCAAATAAAT
This sequence comes from Pteropus vampyrus, assembly GCF_000151845.1. NCBI lineage: Eukaryota > Metazoa > Chordata > Mammalia > Chiroptera > Pteropodidae > Pteropus > Pteropus vampyrus. The sequence goes on along the minus strand of NW_011888803.1, from coordinate 5,661,106 downwards.
TTGAGAAACTCTATGGTTTTCTTTACTAAAGTTTTCATGTTTCAGTGCATTATAAATATCCAATGTTGATGCACAACACACAGTATTTCTTCACCAAACATATATTAACAAGTTGAGGAGTAGCGTCCTATCTGCTTCTATATGATAAATGATGTTTGAATTTTTAGAATTACACCAATCCCTTTAGACCCATGATATCTAAGAAACAGGTAAATTATCAGAATAGAGAATATGGTGAAAAGCGTTTTGTTATTTTCCCCCGCTATATTTTCTTAGTTGAGGATAGTCTATGGTAATAAATACGCTCTAAAATATATAATGGATCAAATATAATAAAAGTTTATTTCTTACTCATATAACAGTATGTGGGGGCTGCTCGTGGATGGCTGGCATCTCTTCAACACATGGCGATCTAGGGACATTAGCTTCTTTCCTTTGTCTTCTGTCCCTTAGGGTCTCATTGTCATCTGTACTCTAGTGGTGGGCAAGCAAAGAGAATATGGAGTGGGTAAAACTTCTTAATAGTCTTGCTTTAAATTGAACATGTCATCTCTGTACATTCCTTAGGCATGAACTATACATATAGCCATACCTAACTGTGAGAGGGTGTGGGAATTTCGATCTTTCACTCAAGAAGGAAAAGAAATGATTACTGGCTAAAGATCAACAATCTCTGACACATCTAACAGGTTCTTAAAAATAGAATGGCTAACAACTACTGAACATTCATATATGGCAGGCTCAGTTCTAAACCCTTCACTTGCATAAGCTCACATAATATTCAAAACTATTATAAGGATAGATATTTTCATTTCATAAATTAATAAGGTAACCAAGGTGACATAACTTGTGATAGAATCAGGATAGAAATCCAAGCTATGTGTCCAGCCTTACTGCTTTGCCAGGCTGCCTCTCACCAATCCAGTGGGCCCCATGGACCGACATGCTGGAGCTATTGTTGCCTCTACTCTCCTGCATGGTCTCCTTTGCCTCAGATTACTCTGACTTTTTCAACAACACTACTCTTTTCCCAGAGTCCTGGCTCCTTTTGGAAAAGTGAACATTAAATTCTTCACATCCTATACTATTTTGAAAGACACTTTAGTTTATCCAGATAATTCATAGTGAAACAGCAAAAAAGAAAACTTTCTTTTACCGGTGTTGGTCATGTCCTAGAATATAATTTTAATATTTGGTTATGAAAAACCTCTCTACATTCTTCCTTCATTTTACTATGTGAAGAACCAGTCTCAGTTTTCCTTCTACTGCCCCCACCCTTCTTGAAAACTTTCTTACTCTTACCACTTAAATATTGGTGTTCTTTGAAATTTATGAGTCTTCTCTTCCTGCTTTTATGGAATAAGTACTTTTACTTTACTCCATGACTTCATCATGTCCGTTTTCCAACCTAGAGCACTAGTAGGCTAGTTGTCAGGAAATAGGTGGTGGTTAGATAATAGAAATATGATGGTACATCAAAGCATCTAGATACATTTGCAAATTAAATCTTCTTGACATTATCTGTACCAAAAATTCTTATATTCTCATTGTAGTAGTTAGCTATTGCTATAATAATGCTGAGCAACAAGCCACTAAACTAAAACTCAGTGACTTAGAATAGTTATTCTCATATTCTCGAGTCTATGAGTTGGCAGGATAGTTCTTCTACAGACTATAAGTCTGTGGATTGATTGGGACACGTGTACTCCATATGTATCTCATCTTCCTGAAGCCAGCAGGCTACTTGGGGTTTGTTCTTGTAATTATGGCAGAAATGCAAAAGAGCAAACCCAGAAATGACAACACATTTTGTATATCTGTTTGCAGAACACTGACTAAAATCCCCTTGGTCAAAGTATGTCACATGCTGAGCCCTAAGTCAAGGGGTAGAGAAGCATACTCATCTCCAGTGGGCAGAAATGCAAAGTCACAAGGTACAAGGTATAAATACAAGGAAGGGAGAAACACTGAGAAGAGTAATTCAATATGCTACACTCCTATTTAAAAATCCACAGTCACAGTCAGTCACTTTGGCTAACATTAGTACCCTGAAATATATCATATGCGTTGGGATAGATAAAAAGCATGGGAACCTCTGGAATAATTGCTGGTAACTACTGAGTTTATATCTTTGACTCAGGCTAATCTTATGACCTTTAAATAGTTTATCTTTTAATTTTTTTTAGCGCTTGTATTTGTTGAGCACCTACTAAATATAAAGCATTGTATAAGACACTAGTGGTATAGAAACAAGAAACAACACTTGTGGCCCTGTTGCCATAAAACTCAGAGTATAACAGAGAGACATATATTAACGATAATTAGTTAATAAATTAAAATTGTGAAAAGTACTTTGAACACAGAGACTTAGTTATAAATTAAGTGTTTATAACTGGGATATATGACCTATTCTGTTATTATAAGGAGGGCTCACTTGAAGTGATATTTCAGGGGCAGTGAAGGCTTAGTTAAAAATGGACTTGGCGAACTCTGGACGGAAGAAAGCATATGAAACGAACCTAAGATAGAAACATATCTAAGATGCAAAATGGTAACAAAGTCCAGCCAGGAGAAAACAGAGGGGAAAAAAAGAAGACTAATTCATAGCAGCAATAAAAAGTATAACGTGATGATGAGACAATGAGAGGTGAGATGCCCAGAGCCTAAGTCTAGTTCTTAAAAGTAATGAAAAGTCATAAGAGGTTTCAAGCAGAAGTGAGACATGATCAAATTTGCATGATCAGATTGGAGCTAAGTAAGAAAAATACAGAATAGCAGTTAAGAGGTTATTGCAGTTTTTCCTGAAATAGACTAGAATAGGCTGGTGGCAGGGGATATGAATCAATGTAAACACTTTTAAGAGAGATTAGATGATATAATTCACAGAAATCAGTGATTGAAAGAATTTGAGGATCTAGGAGAGTGATGTCAAGATTGACTTTAGGTGTTCAGGTTGTGAACTTAGTGAATGCTAATACCATTTGCTGAGAGAGAAAAAAAAGTAGAAGAGGACCAGCTTTATGAAGAAGATCATGAATTCAGTTTTGAGAGTGTTGAAGATGAAGATGAAATACCCGAATGCAGATGTGGATGACCTAATCAGATGGATGAGTCTGGAAGAGGACCAGGCTCATGGGGAAGATCATGAATTTAGTTTTAAAGATGTCGAAGAGAAGATGAGACATCCATGTGTAGATGCAGATGACCCAATTAGGTATTAAAGTTTGGAGCTCATAAGAAATAATTGGACAAGAGAAATAAATTTGAGAATCATCAGTATATAGATGTATTTGAGTCCTTATGTATAGATGAGATCACCTTGGGAAAGACTATAGAGTGAGAAAAAACTGAATGGCAAAAGCTTATAAATGTCATTGGAGAGTTAGTTTTAGGAAGAAGAAATAACAAGAGTGAGAAAAATGAGCAAGAAGAGGTAGAAGAGAAACCAATTGTGTGTGATGACACATAAACCAAGGCAAAAGTATATTTCAAGAAAAATATACTAATATTATTAAATACTGCTAAGAGGCCAATCATAATGAGGACAAAAAATACTGTTGATTTTATTATGTAAAAATGAGTTTCCCTACCTTTCTCAACTAGAATGTCTTCTGTATTCTTCCTTAGCCAACTACTGTAGGAGTCATTTTAGATCTTTTATCCTATGTCCTCAAATAAATTCTCCAAACTGACTTCTTTTATATCCAGGTTGCATGTTTAACTCTTCCTGGTGCAGCCATTCTAACATGTAATTGTGACTGTTTATTATAAAGTCAATTCATTAGTATCTTGTTTTATGTTATTTTTTCTACTCAATTTGTAACACTCTGGCCAATATCCAACTCACCTCTCCTTTATTAAACCCAGATTGCAAAATTTCAACCCTGCATTAAGACAAATATGCATTTTTAATGCTACTATGGGTCAGTTGAGTACTATTGGAGAAAGCCACAAAAGAGGGGAGAATGTTTCTACAAAATATTCTTGACCTCCAGTTTCATCTTGGGCGTCAATAATGCCCCTTAGTTTTACCATTTCCTTACTCTCCACAATACCACATAGTAAGGATATAAAAAAGAAAAAAATTCAGTGGTTAAAAGCTTTCCAATTTTTCTTCATTCTTCTAAAATCACCACTGCGGCTTTTTCATTCTGAAAAAATTATTCTGACTCCTATTTCATTTCCATCAGATAAGAGTCACTCTTCTGCTTGCTAATAAGCCTAAAAACCTTCCTGCATCTACACTTGTCTTTCCTCATCCCCGCCGCCTCTCATCGCAACACATCAAGTGTCCTTTCTCTAATCTAAGGCCAAGGCTATTGCATAAACTTTAGATCTCATTTGTTGCATTCTTCATAAAAATTCATTGTATGATTTTCCTTCTACACTGTGTAATTTGAACTTTGACCCTTTTCATAAATACTTAAAATGCTGAAACACCCCATCTTAAAAAAAAAAAAAAAAAAAAGCCCTCTCTTCAGGTGGATGTTATGACTAATCACTTGGAGTCCTATCTTCTGAATCTAGACATGCATTCTATTAGTTGCCAAAAGTATTTACTGCTGATGGCTCACAGCTGAGTCCCTCCCCAGGTATCACCAGAAATAGCATATAAAAAGAATCTCATCTCCTGTAGATGAATGGATGAAAAAGATTAAGCCAGAGCTTAATTATAAGGGTAGTTAAGATCTACAGAAGGCTGAATTTAGATTCTGCAAATCTGTTATGCCCAAGTAAAGGCCCTGATTAAGATAGAATAGAATTTGACATTTTGAGATAGGAAAATCTGAATCAATGTATGCAAAAATTTTAATCCTCAGATTCTGCTGAACCATCTGAGCCTCCAGAGATTGCCTATTTCTTCCTCTTAAAGGCTAGCACAAACCATCAATTGTAGACAAATCAAAGGCCTCTGTCTTGCAAGACAGTGTGCATACCCCTCAGATTTACTTATGTTTCCTCTCTTGATCACAAAACTAATAAATAAGGTCAAGATACGGTATGACTCAGCTGGGTATGTGATACATATACTAATGGAAGAGGCTATATGCAAAGGAGCTAGAACTTAGCCAAGGTATACTTACAGAGGCCAGGGGAGTATGTGTGATTTTAGATCAGGTGGGTTCTGGAACCAAGAGTAGTGGTAGAAGAAAAAGTTGGATAATATAGGAGCACTTTCCCTTGACACAGGATTTAATAATTTGGTAAGAGCCCTGGGAGATAGTACAACAACCTGCTCAAATGTTCTTGGAAACTGGGAGAAAGTGCTAACCAATACAAAGCAAAGTAGAAATAGAGAAATTAGCACAAAAAATATTGAAAAAAGTGGTCATAAGGCTCAGCGAATGAGAATTGTGAGAGAATTATACACATAAGTCTGGGAATATGACTAGCCAACTATGTTCCATACCTTTGTGGACTTCTCAGCAGATATTCCCTTTGTCAAATCATTAAGGAATGTTCCAAGAATCTCAGTGGTACCTGTCATCTCCAGACCAGGAATGACTACAGAAGATGCTATTACAGAATTTGTTTCTGATGATAATGGGGATGAGAGTATCCAAAATAATAACAGTAGAGGACAGAAGAAGTGCTTAGCTGTCAGAGCAAAATGGATACCATTATCTTAAAGAAGAACAGGTTGGAGTGGCAGTAAGTGAGAACAGTGCTGACTCACAGATAGCTGTGGAGATGCTTTATAGCAGTAGTCCCAACCTTTTTGGCACCAGGGACCACTACTCCTATGAGAATCTAATATGTGATAATCTAGGTGGAGCTGAGGCAGTGATGCTAGCTTTGGGGAGCAGCTGCAAATACAGATGAAGCTTTGCTACCTCACCCGCTGCTCAACTCCTGCTATGTAGCCCGGTTCCTAGCAGGACACCAGCAACAACTGGTCCATGGCCTGGAGGCTGGGAACCCCTGGGGGTTGGTTTATAGAACATGATATATGCAAGGGCAATGAAGAGCAGTCAACAAAGATGTTCTCAATCGTAATAATTTTTTTTAAAAAAAGATTGGATTATCGGGAGGCTGAGGAAGCTGCTATAATAAAACGATAATCTCTTGCCTGGTTTCTGGCCTTGCCAGTTTTTAGATCTAGTACCAATTAAGTGAAGGAGAGACTGGTTCACCAGGAGAAGTACCCTGTAACCCCATGTCAAATATTTATGATGACTTTAGGTCAATTTCAAAATCTTTTTCTATTTTATCTTTTATAAAATAAGGGCAATAACAGCATTTTCCTCTTGTGGATCTAATGTGGATTAGATAAAATAATATATGTAGACTTTGATAAGTTCTAAAAAATACTAGATATTTATTTTGTTGGCAGTTGTATTAAGCAATTATCTGTTTTATTTTAGAAAACAATTATAAATCTAATATTTGTCACTAATAACACACAGGAATAGTCTCTTTTAGAAAATGTCGGTTCTCTCTCATCCATAGATGGTGCAATGAAATTCAGTGACCACCTTACCAGTTGTTTCATCTCTTCCTTGGGTTCTTCTGCACAACCCATCTTTTATCTAATCTCTTTCAACTTTTGAACCGTGCTGCTTGATCTTTCAATTCTTGATCTGTAAAGAAGAATATATTTTTAATAATTCACCCTAAGAATCAGATCATGTCTATCACTCAACCTCTTTCTGATGCCACCAACATAAAGCTTCTGGGTTTCGTTTTATCATAAATATTTCAATAAATCTATAGGTAGCTTTGGAGATTTATTTTTGAAAAAAAATAAGAACATTCTTAGATGTTTAAAAAAAAATCTTTACTACTATTACATTTTAATAATGATGCCAAAGCCAATTCTTTATTTTATGAATTGCAAATATTTGCATTCTATTCAAGTACTTTTTTTTTTCAGATTTTGCTTAAATACATAATTATTTTAAAAAGCAGGCCAATATTTTTTGGAACCTTTATTTTTGAAAGTGAAAGAAACATTCAAAAGGAGTAAAAAAAGATAACTCTGTAAAACCTGTCTTTTGCAGGTTCTGAGAATAATTCCGCTTGGCAAGGGGAGAAGCAGAAGCCAAACAGAGTCTTCTGTCAGAGGCAGAGACTAATGTAATGCAGTTTTTAATTTAAATAAAGACTAATAAGGTTAAAATTACCTAACTTTATATTTGCCCCTCATGTTGCAGAGCTAACTTACTGCTACCATCTGAAGAAATGTCATACTAAGTTTAACTAAAGCTCTAGTAAGTCT